>NC_059157.1:148727619-149049083 GCF_019923935.1 Bubalus bubalis | reverse complement strand
TGATGAATTGATATACTTGAGTCTGAATGCCATCCATATTCTTGGGCATAATATGTCCTTTTGTTTTCTCTGAAAGAGCCTTATCAAATTTGTTCTGGCATGTATTTTACTGTATCATGGATAATGGATACTGACAGAACAGATTTTGTCCCAAGCTCAATATAAGCCTCAGTGGGAATAATATTTAACAATGGAGTAAATTGTGAGTTTTTTCCTTATATAATAGGGAAAGATGGTTGTTTTCTTTAAGATTTACAAAGGATTCTGTATATTTGGGTATTTTTTCCTGAGATTTTTGCTGCAAACATTTTTGAGCCATATTTATTTGACCTTACAGCAGTTTTGCCAAAAAAAAAACCCCTAAAATAAGAGGATGACAGTTTAGTTTGACAGTTTGGTTTTAAATGGTTGAGAGCTTGGTTTCATTTCTTTGTTGACACAGAACTCCCATTTTTGCATTACATAAATGGCCCTCATAATGGTCTATACAGTGACAGTCTTTAAAAAATAATGGATGACAATTGTATGTTGATTTAATAGAAAATATTAGCAATACAAATTATCAGAAGTGTGAAATAAAAGAGCTTAAAGAAATAACAGAAAATAGCATAGAAGCTTGCAAATTCTTTGGTGATTTGAAGGCTCAGAGTTTAATCTATGTTTTCCATAGATCTTTGGAATGTCTATAATCTTTGGAACTTGTAATAAAATGCCAAGAACAAAGAACAATGTAGAAGATTTCACAATGCAATACAAACTTCAGTTACAAATATGATTCTTATTATTTAGGTACTTCTTAGGTATCCCTGGTGGCTCAGATGGTAAAGCGTCTGCCTGCAATGTGGCAGACCGGGGTTCGATCCCTGGGTTGGGAAGATCCCCTGGAGAAGGAAATGGCAACCCATTCCAGTATTCTTGCCTGGAATATCCCATGGACAGAGGAGCCTGGTAGGCTACAGTCCATGGGGTCGCAAAGAGTCGGACACAGCTGAGAGACTTCACTTTCACTTTCACTTTAGGTATCATTTGATACCTCTCTTAGTGAATAAAAAAAAAAAGCTAAAAAGAAAGTGTGATGCTGAACAAAGAGACAAATAAAAAAAAAGTCCTATGAACAAAAGACTTAGCAGGCAAGTGCTTAAATATGACTCACAAAAATAAAATCAGTGATTTGCATAATATTTCCATGAATCTACGCACATTTTACATGTTTTCAAATATTCTGCATTTCACAGTGAAGTCATTTTTAATTTTGTTATTCTTTTTTCATGTTCCTTTATGTCCTGGCTTTTATTTTTTGTTATTTTGTTTTATATGTCAAATTACTTAAGGGCTAATTGGTTACATGGTGGAAGTATTTACAACAAAGAGGTCTATAGCAAAAGCTGCTTATGGTGAAAATACCTGACATGCTACAAACAGAATCACGTTGCATAATAAAAGGAATTTTTATAGTGATGTGATAGTTTTTTTCCCTAGATAAATAAACTGCATAATGTTAAACAAAAAGAAAATACAATGTAGAGGAGAAATTGAGAAACATTCAGGGATTTTCAGAAACCTTATTATTGGAACTGCTGCAACTCATAAGAGAATGACTTCTTAGAGAATTTGGAGGAGTTCCACAAAGCTTAGCATACAAGTAATTGGTAAGACTGGTGTAGTAAAGCAATTTAGGTACACAATTTTTTAATATTTTTTGCAAATGCAATTTTTCATTCCTTCTAGAAAATAAACTCAACTGAAACTATTTGAAAGAAAATGAAATGTTTTACAAACTAGAAATGTTCAAAAGTTTAATTTTTGATTGATATTGTACTCTAATACAGTATGTCTCTGAAATAATCAGGAAACTTCTTTGCTGGTAAAAAGCAATACATTTTTGTAAAAAGCCAAATACATTTCCATAAAAATACTGACCTCATAAGCTGATTTATTTCCTGTTTTTAGATATCTACTCTAAACTTTCACTTCTAGTTTTTAAGAACACTGCAGGGGTTCCTATGCTCTTTGTGATCTTAAGGAAATTACAAAAACTCCTTGATAAAATGGAAATAACAGTACCAATCTCATCAGGTTCTTAATGAGAAGACATACAGATAAAAGCATTTACAACTTTGTCTACCTTATATTAGGTCTATTGATTTGTACTAAAACTATTTACTTATTCTCAGGCAAAACAGTAAGCTGAATATTTAGGATAAATTAGACTGCTATTTTTAAATTAAGAATGTGCATTTGATACACATGGAGATATTTATTTTAATGCAGACAATCTAGACCTACCTGTAACTCACTGTTTCTTAGTTACTGGAAGAAGCAAGGATGAAAAATTAACAACTGTTATTCTAGATGACATTTAACTCTGATACTTGTTAAGCCCTATGATGACGAGAACAGAACATAGACAATATTTGGGTTCAAAATACATATATCTTGAATCTTCTTTATAATTTTTTCTTATCAATTGCTTTTCTGAAATAGTATTTTTATATGGAGCTTGACAAATTACATGTACACATATGTTTCCATTGTCATGACATTTAGAACTTAGAGAGTGTGGTGGAAAAAAGATGGTTTTTAAATAAACCTGGACCTAATATTTCCAATTTGGCTACAAAGTAGCAATAACTGTTTTAGTTTCCTGAATTTTAATATTCTCAAGATCAAAGTTTTAAAACATTAGATTCAGTTCAGTTCAGTTCAGTTCAGTCGCTCAGTCATATCTGACTCTTTGTGACCCCATGAATCGCAGGACGCAAGGCCTTCCTGTCTATCACCAACTCCCAGAGTTCACTCAGACTCACGTCCATTGAGTCAGTGATGCCATCCAGCCATCTCATCCTCTGTCGTCCCCTTCTCCTCCTGCCCCCAATTCCTCCCAGCATCAGAGTCTTTTCCAATGAGTCAACTCTTCGCATGAGGTGGCCAAAGTACTGGGGTTTCAGCTTTAACATCATTCCTTCCAAAGAAATCCCAGGGCTGATCTCCTTCAGAATGGACTGGTTGGATCTCCTTGCAGTCCAAGGGATTCTCAAGAATCTTCTCCAACACCACAGTTCAAAAACATAAATTCTTCGGCGCTCAGCCTTCTTCACATTCCAACTCTCACATCCATACATGACCATAGGAAAAACCATAGCCTTGACTAGACAAACCTTTCCAACACCACAGTTCAAAAACATAAATTCTTCAGCGCTCAGCCTTCTTCACATTCCAACTCTCACATCCATACATGACCATAGGAAAAACCATAGCCTTGACTAGACAAACCTTTGTTGGCAAAGTAATGTCTCTGGTTTTGAATATGCTGTCTAGGTTGGTCATAACTTTCCTTCCAAGGAGTAAGCGTCTTTTAATTTCATGGCTGCAGTCACCATCTGCAGTGATTTTGGAGCCCCAAAAAATAAAGTCTGACACTGTTTCCACTGTTTCCCCATCTATTTCCCATGAAGTGACGGGACCAGATGCCATGATCTTTGTTTTCTGAATGTTGAGCTTTAAGCCAACTTTTTCACTCTCCACTTTCACTTTCATCAAGAGGCTTTTTAGTTCCTCTTCACTTTCTGCCATAAGGGTGGTGTCATCTGCATATCTGAGGTTATTGATATTTCTCCTGGCAATCTTGATTCCAGCTTGTGTTTCTTCTAGTCCAGCGTTTCTCATGATGTACTCTGCATATACGTTAAATAAGCAGGATGACAATATACAGCCTTGACGTACTCCTTTTCCTATTTGGACCCAGTCTGTTGTTCCATGTCCAGTTCTAACTGTTGCTTCCTCACCTGCATACAGATTTCTCAAGAGGCAGATCAGGTGGTCTGGTATTCCCATCTCTTTCAGAATTTTCTACAGTTTATTGTGATCCACACAGTCAAAGGCTTTGGCATAGTCAATAAAGCAGAAATAGATGTTTTTTTCTGGAACTCTCTTGCTTTTTCCATGATCCAGTGGATTTAGCAATTTGATTCCTGGTTCCTCTGCCTTTTCTAAAACCAGCTTGAACTTCAGGAAGCTCACAGTTCACATATTGCTGAAGCCCGGCTTGGAGAATTTTGAGCATTACTTTACTCATGTGTGAGATGAGTACAATTGTGTGGTAGTTTGAGCATTCTTTGGCATTGCCTTTCTTTGGGATTGGAATGAAAACTGACCTTTTCCAGTCCTGTGGCCACTGCTGAGTTTTCCAAACTTTCTGGCATGTTGAGTGCAGCACTTTCACAGTATCATCTTTCAGGATTTGAAATAGCTCAACTGGAATTCCATCACCTCCACTAGCTTTGTTCATAGTGATGCTTTCTAAGGCCCACTTGCCTTCACATTCCAAGATGTCTGGCTCTAGGTCAGTGATCACATCATAAATTAGATTGTTAGATCACAAAGAAAAGATTTGTTATAGCAATAGTTTAAAACAGTTTCTGGTCTTTCCCTTTCTCTCTTCTCTTTGAATACAAACCTCATGATTTTTCAAATATATATAATTGGCAAATCTTTTTAGTTTGTATGTATAATCAGAAAGACAAAATTTCCAGTAACAAAATAAAGATTAAATGCGATTTTTAAAAGCAGTAAGATAGGTAACTAATGAGAACCCACTGTATAACACAGAGAACTCTACTCAGTGCTCTGTGGTAACCTAAATGGGAAGGAAATCCAAAACAGAGGGGATATATGTATACATATAACTGAATCATTTCACTGCACAACACTGTAAAGCATCTAAACTCCAATAAAAATTTTTAAAAAATCTAAAAATAAAAAATAAAAGAAGTAAACCATCATACACTGAAAAATCACTATTTTAATCTTTCTGTTATTTAGTGTCTGTATATATATTTGCATTTGGTAAAAATTTCCATAAAACATATGAAGCATTGGTCATAATTAATATTAATTATGCTAATAGTAGTTATAATTATTACTAAATTAAATTTACAGTAAAACATGAACTTTATAATGCTCTTACCTTCCCTTACCTTCTTGATTCATAATTTTAGAAACACAATGCTAGATATTTTTCTGAGTCTTTTAATAAACAAGGCATCCAAGGTTTAATATTTTAATCCCACAAAAATGTGCTGCATACATAAGCATGTTTTTCTCTTTAATATATATTTTATAACTCTTGTTATTGGAATTGATGTCCTGGATAAAACTCACTTAGATGGTACAACATATTAAGCATATAACTCCAAGGGTATACAAAGTTTAAGTAACATCTCTTACTAGCTCCTTATAGAAAATTGCTGAGTAGTGTATGATAGGCAATGTACTACAGTTAATGAAAGGTCTCTGATAAATAAAATTTCAAATTTGGCTTAGTCTATATTGACTATGACAAAGCCTTTGACTGTGTGGATCACAATAAACTGTGGAAAATTCTGAAAGAGATGGGAATACCAGACCACCTTATCTGCCTCTTGAGAAATCTGTATGCAGGTCAGGAAGCAACAGTTAGAACTGGACATAGAACAACAGACTGGTTCCAAATAGGAAAAGGAGTACGTCAAGGCTGTATATTGTCACCCTGCTTATTTAACTTATATGCAAAGTACATCATGAGAAACGCTGGGCTGGAAGAAGCACAAGCTGAAATCAAGATTGCTGGGAGAAATATCAATAACCTCAGATATGCAGATGACACCACCCTTATGGCAGAAAGTGAAGAGGAACTAAAAAGCCTCTTGATGAAACTGAAAGTGGAGAGTGAAAAAGTTGGCTTAAAGCTCAACATTCATAAAATGAAGGTCATGGCATCTGGTCCCGTCACTTCATGGGAAATAGATGGGGAAACAGTGGAAACAGTGTCAGACTTTATTTTTTGGGGCTCCAAAATCACTGCAGATGGTGACTGCAGCCATGAAATTAAAAGACGCTTACCCCTTGGAAGGAAAGTTATGACCAACCTAGACAGCATATTCAAAACCAGAGACATTACTTTGCCAACAAAGGTCTGTCTAGTCAAGGCTATGGTTTTTCCTATGGTCATGTATGGATGTGAGAGTTGGAATGTGAAGAAGGCTGAGCGCCGAAGAATTTATGTTTTTGAACTGTGGTGTTGGAGAAGATTCTTGAGAATCCCTTGGACTGCAAGGAGATCCAACCAGTCCATCCTAAAGGAGATCAGTCCTGGGTGTTCTTTGGAAGGACTGATGCCAAAGCTGATACTCCAATACTTGGGCCACCTGATGAGAAGAGTTGACTCATTGGAAAAGACTCTGATGCTGGGAGGGATTGGGGGCAGGAGAAAAGGGGGACGACAGAGGATGACATGGATATGGGTTTGGGTGAACTCCGGGAGCTGGTGATGGACAGAGAGGCCTGACTTGCTGCAATTCATGGGGTCACAAAGAGTTGGACACAACTGAGTGACTGAACTGAACTGATAGAGAAAGAACAGTATGAAAAGGGGAAAAGATATGACACTGAGGTTGGTGTCATATTATATGACACCTCCCAAGGTTGGTAGGTGCCCAATATGCTACTGGAGAAGAGTGGAAAAATAACTCCAGAAAGAATAGAAAGATTGAGCCAAAGTAAAAAAAAAAAAAAAAAAAAAAAAAAGCCCATTTGTGGATGTGACTGGTGATGGAAGTAAAGTCCACTGCTGTAAAGATCAACATTGCATAGGAATCCGGAATGTTAGGTCCACGAATCAAGGAGAATTGTAGGTGGCCAAACAGGGATGGCAAGAGTGAAATTCAACATTTTTGGAATCACTGAACTAAAATGAAATGGAAAGGGAAAATTTAATTCAGATGACCATTTTATCTACTACTGTTGGCAAGAATCCCTTAGAAGATATGGAGTAGTCCTCATAATCAAAACAGAGTCCGAATGCAGTACGTAGGTGCAGTCTCAAAAGTGACGGAATGATCTTTGTTCATTTTCAAGACAAATCATTCAATATCACAGTAATCCAAGTCTATGTCCCAACCACTAGTACTGAAAACCTGAAGTTGAATGGTTCCATGATAACCTACAAGACCTTCTAGAACTAACACCAAAAAAAAAAGATGTCCTTTTCATCATAGGGGCCTGGAATGCAAAAATAGTAAGTCAAGAGATACCTGGAGTAACAGGCAATTTTGACCTTGTAGTACAAAATGATGCAGGGCAAAGGCTAAAAGAGTTTTTCCAAGAGAACACACTGGTCATAGCAAACGCCCTCTTCCAACAATACAAGAGGTGACTCTACATATGGATATCATCAGATGGTCAACACCAAAATCAGATTGATTATATTCTTTGCAGCCAAAGAAGGAGAGGTTCTATACAGTTAGCAGAAATAAGACAGGGGCTGACTGTGGCTCAGATCATGAACAACTTATTGCAAAACTCAGACTTAATAGAAAAAATTAGGGAAAACCACTAGACCAATCAGTTATGACCTAAACAAAATCCCTTATGATTATACAGTGGAAGTGGGAAAAAGATTCAAGGGATTAGATCTGATAGACAGAGTGCCTGAAGAGCAATGGACAGAGACTCATGACATTGTATACGAGGCGGTGTCAAGATCATCTCCAAGAAAAAGAAATGAAAAAAGAAAAAAGGAAAATAGCTGTCTGAGGAGGCCTTACAAATAACTAAAAAGAGAAGCTAAAGGCAAAGGAGAAAAGGAAAGATATACTCATCTGAATGCAGAGTTCCAAAGAAAAGCAAGGAGAGATAAAAAAGACTTCCTCAATGATCAATGCAAAGAAACAGAGGGAAACAGCAGAATGGGAAAGACTAGGGATCTCTTCAAGAAAATTAGAGATACCAAGGGAGCATTTAATGCACAGATGGGCACAATGAAGGACAGAAACTGTATGGACCTAATAGAAGCAGAAGATATTAAGAAAAGGTGTTAAAAATACACAGAAGAATGATACAGAAAAGATCTTAATGAACCAGATAACCACAATGATGTGATCACTGACCTAGAGCCAGACATCCTGTAGTCTGAAGTCAAATGGCCCATAGGAAGCATCACTATGAAAAAAAAAAAAAAAGTAGAGGTGATGGAATTCCAGTTGAGCTATTTCAAATCATAAAAGATGATGCTGTTAAAGTGCTACACTCAATATGCCAGAAAATCTCGGCAGTGGCCACAGAAGTGGAAAAGTTTCATTTTCATTCCAATCCCAAAGAAAGGCAATGCAAAAGAATGATCAAACTATTGCCCAATTACACTCATTTCACTAGCTAGCAAAATAATGCTCAAAATTCTCCAAGGGAGGCTTCAATAATACATGAACCAAAAACTTCCAAATGTTCAAGCTGGATTTAGAAAAGGCAGAGGAAACAGAGATCATATTGACAATGTCTGGTGGATCATAGAAAAAGCAAAAGAGTTCCAGAAAAACATCTACTTCTACTTATGGACTACATCAATGCTTTTGACTGTGTGAATCACAACAACCTGTGTAAAATTTTTCAAGAGACTGGAATACCAGACCACCTTAGTTGCCTCCTGAGAAATCTGTAGGTAGTTGAAGAAGCAGTAGTTGCAACCAGACATGGAACAATATACTGGTTCCAAATTGGGAAAGGAGTACAATAAGAATGTATATTGTCGCTCTGCTTGTTTAACTTTATGAGGAGTACATCATTCAAAATACCAGGTTAGATGAAGTACAAGCTGAAATCAAGATTCCTGGGAGAAATATCAATAGCCTCAGATATACAGATAACACCACCTTTATGGCAGAAAGTGAAGAGGAACTGAAGAGTCTCTTGATAAAAGTAAGAGGAGAACATATGCTGCCTTAAAACTTGACATTCAAAAAACTAAGATCATGGCATCCAGTCTCATCACTTCGTGGCAAATAGATGGGGAAACCATGGGAACAGTAAGAGACTTTTTTCTTGGGCTCCAAAATCACTGCAGATGGTGACTGCAGCCACAAAATTAAAAGATGCTTGCTCCTTGGAAGAAAAGCTATGACCAACCTAGATAGCATATTAAAAAGCAGATATATTACTTTGCTGACAAAGGTCCATCTAGTCAAAGCTATCATTTTTCCAGTAGTCATATATGGATGTGAGAGTTGAGCCATAAAGAAATCTGAGCACCAAAGAAATGACGCTCTTGGACTGTAGTGTTGGAGAAGACTCTTGATGTTCCCTGTTCTGCAAGGAGTTCAAACCAGTCAATCCCAAGGGAAATCAATCCAAAATACTCATTGGAAGGACTGAGGCTGAAGCTCCAATACTTTGGGCACCTGTTATGAAGAACTGACTGATTGGAAAAGATCCTGATGCTGGGAAGGATTTGAAGACAAGAGGAGAAGGGGATGGCAGAGGACGAGATTGTTGAATCGCATCACTGCCTTGATGGACATTAGTTTGATCAAGCTCTGGGAGTTGGTGAAAGACAGGGAAGTCTGGTGTGCTGCAGTCCTTAGGGGTCAGAAATAATTGAACACTATTGAGCGAATGAACAACAACAACCCCTTCTCCATAGTCACATGTACACTGACCTTTCCACTTACCTCAGAACAGTTTCTCTGATCTGTCTGAGAGGCTGTCTCTCCAGTGATCATCCTCAGTTAATTCCCAAATCAGAGGGAATCTTAAGCTCTCACCTGAGCCTTTACTTAAGTCAGTGGTTGGTATCCATAGTAAATAGATCTGCACCTTCAAATTCAACTCACTTATTGCCTTACTGCCAGTGCTAGCAACATGTCTGGCACATCTTACCTGGTAAATGCAAGATTATTTAATTGGATGAATTTAGTGTTATTAATAATACTTTTATTTAGTATAAATTCATTTTCTGTACATTTTCAACTAAAACAGGCTAAGTGTGTAACTAATTTTTACCAACTGTATGAAGTACGGTAGTCTTTCCCCATTTTGCTTCCATTATACATAAAGAAATCTTTCTCATCCTTACAGACTCTTTTGTGTTGTATGTCAGAAGCCCTCAGATCAGTAGTGTTTTCCTTTTCTTTTCATTTTCTATTGGTACTTAGTTAATCTTTCCACTCTAAGTTTGTTAACTATAGTTAAAATGGCACTAGATAAATATATGATAAAACTTCTCCAGAATTTGTCTAGGACTACACTAAAGAAAGTATTTATTTTGAATTCCAGGATATTTATGATGGTGAAAAAGGAGGTACTTATACTGTGAAGAACATCTATTTGAATAGGGGGAAGTTTATTCCAGATATTGGTGAGCTTCATGAGTAAAGAGCTAAATAATGAGAGCTCAGTGTTTATACTCAGTTCCCAGAATTTTAATTGAGAGCTCAGTGTTTATACTCAGTTCCCAGAATTTTAATTGACATAGCTCCATCTTTTCTGTTTCCGTATCATTTCACAGAAGATTTGAATTTTGAGATTAAAAGTGTTAACTCAATTCATTCACAGTGGTTTGCAGTTCATAGTTTTAGTTATATTTTTAATGAAAGGATTTGATGGAAAGAGCAAAATAATAATTTTTTTCTTTATTGAAGTATAGTTAATTTACAATGTTGTGCCAGTTTCTGCTGTACAGTAAAGTGATTCAGTAATACACTTGTGTATATTCTTTTTAAAATATTCTTTTCCATTATGGTTTATCATAGGATATTCAATATAGTTCCCTGTGGTATACATTAGGACCTTGTTATTTATCCATTCTAAATGCAACAGTACATATCTACCAATGCAAAGTCCAAGTCCTTCTCTATCCCTTCCCACCTCCCCCTTGGCAACCACAAGTCTGTTCTTTATGTGTATGAGTCTGTTTCTGTTTTATTCAGTTCAGTTCAGTTGCTCAGTCATATCTGACTCTTTGCAACCCCATGGATTGCAGCACGCCAAGCTTCCCTGTCCATCACTAACTTCCGGAACTTGCTCAAACTCATGTCTATCGAGTCAGTGATGCCATCCAACCATCTCATCCTCTGCCGTCTCCTTCTCCACCTGCCTTCAATCTTTCCCAGAATCAGTGTCTTTTCCATTGAGTCAGTTCTTCGCATCAGGTGGCCAAAGTTTTGGTGCTTCAGTTTCAGCATCAGTCCTTCCAATGAATATTCAGGACTGATTTCCTTTAGGATGGATTGGTTTAACGCTTGCAATCCAAGGGACACCCAAGAGTCTTCTCCAACACCACAGTTCAAAAGCATCAATTCTTTGGCAGTCAGCTTTCTCACATCCATACATAACTACTGTTTTGTAGATAGGTTCAGTTGTGTCATATTTTAGATTCTACATATAAGTAATATTATATTTGTCTGAAAGAGCAAAATAATTTGTATTTACACACTTTGGTATTTTGCAAACAAAATTAGAGTTGGAATTTAAAAATTTAGAGATTCACTACACAATGTTCTTCATTTTAAATATATTGGAACTGAGTTTCAGAATAACTATATCAGTTGCCACAGTCACACACCTGTGTAATGAAAAGGCAGAAATAGGTTTTAGAGTTTAAAATTACTGTAGGATGACTCTTCTTCCTCCTTATCATTCTCATTTCTCTTAGTTCTCTAATGTCTTCTCATGGAATGCAGAACTGATAAGAAGGAATATCTTGTTTGAGGAAGATATGTTCTTTCAAAACAGTACTTGAAATTGTTTATGGCAAAACCCAATGTAAATTGTAAAGCAATTATCCTCCTATTAAAAATGAATAAACTCAAAAGAAAAAAGGAATTATATATTTGCAATTGCTGATTAAAAAAACTGAAAATTAACACATTTTAGTTGTAAGTTGTAACATTTTTAGGTATACAAAAATTTATTTGTACATGAAAGCCAAAAATAAAACTATCAAAATTTTCAGATATAGTTTTAGATATATCTATCAGCAGTTAAGTCATGATTATATATATTTAAGTTTATAGGAATATCAATACTCAGTTCCGTTCAGTTCAGTCGCTACGGTCGTGTCCGACTCTTTGCGACCCCATGAATGGCAGCATGCCAGGCCTCCCTGTCCATCACTAACTCCCGAAGTTCAATCAAACTCATGTCCATTGAGTTGGTGATGCCACCCAGCCATCTCATTCTCTGTCGTCCCCTTCTCCTCCTGCCTCCAATCCCTCCCAGCATCAGGGTCTTTTCCAATGAGTCAATTCTTTGCATGAGGTGGCCAAAGTTTTGAAGTTTCAGCTTTAGCATCAGTCCTTCCAATGAACACCCAGGACTAATTTCCTTTAGAATGGACTGGTTGGATCTCCTTGCAGTCCAAGGGACTCTCAAGAGCCTTCTCCAACACCACAGTTCTTCAGTGCTCAGTTTTCTTCACAGTCCAACTCTCACATCCATACATGACCACTGGAAAAACCATAGCCTTGACTACACGGACCTTTGTTGGCAAAGTAATGGCTCTGCTTTTTAATATGCTGTCTAGGTTGGTCATAACTTTCCTTCATACTACAAAATATAAATATGAAAAATGTAATTAATGGTAACTACCAAAATTGATCCAGTAAGTCAGGAAGTAAATGCTTAATAAGTTGTTTAACCATTGAATTATTACTCATTCATACCTTTTATCATAAATCCCCAGATAATAATCCAACACAATATATCACAAATGTTGGCATATAAGTGGAAAAAATATGTATTATCCTTTGCATATATTATTACACATTTATTTAGCATAACACAAAATTATTCATTGAGCATATAAATTAGTTTTTGAAGATTGACTAATAATTTGAAAAATAATCAAAACAGACCTAGGAATGATAAAATGCAATGTTATAAAATGTTTAGAATGACTCTTTTAAATATAGTTCAATGTGTATAGAAGGTGTCTCAAAATAATATTTTTACTCTTCTGATGCTTGAATTTTAAATAAGCATAGAAAATCAGTGGACAATTCACTAAACTGTCTAAACAATTACCCTAGCTCAGATATATTGATATTTAATTTTATCTGATACCTCATTTATAAATAAATTTAAATAATTTTACTGTGATCAAAATTTTATACTATTAAACATCATTTTGTAAAATCAGTTAACAGTTTTTCTTTATTGACAACTCTACATTTTGTGAAAAATTTGGCTTCAGAACTTTTATTCACTAAATTATCTTTGTTTAATAAAATGCTAATTGCTAAAATTTTTAGTTTTAAAAGGTTACTATACATAGTGCAAATATTAATAAAATTATTCATTTGAAAATGAGTGGAAGAGATCAATAATGTAGCAGCTTTATGTGTGGAAAAATAGAAATTACTAGGAACTTAAAAATCATGGGTTTAAATTCCTCAACAGGGTTTCCCTGGGGGCTCAGTTGGTAAAGAATCTGCCTGCAGTGCAGGCAACCTCCTGCAATGCAGGAAACCTGAGTTCCATCCCTTGCTCAGGAAGATCCCCTGTAGAATGCAATGGAAACCTACTCCAGTATTCTTGCCTGGAGAATCCCATGGACAGAGGATTCTGTCAGGCTACAGTCCATAGGGTTGCAAAAAGTCATATATGACTTAGCAACTAAACCACCGCCACAGGTACTCAGGATTTTACAATCTCAAACAAGTCACTTTTAATAAGAACCATAATTTGTAATACAGGTATATTAATTATTGAATGTTTCATTTGTTCAGTTGTTCTGTATCAATAATTTATGTAACACTGCTGTTAAAATGGTGATGATGTGTACTACAGTTATGAAGGTAGTTTATGTTATTAATAGGCTCTTGTCAAATATTAGTGAAGAGGAAACACTTGATTCTGCCCATTATTTTTTCTAATCAAAATCGATATATCAATTGCATGAACAAAAACAGTGTTTAGGTTAAAGGAATCATTGTTTCTCTATAGCAAAATATTGCTTCTCTACCAGAACTACAAGCTAAATAAAAAATATAAGGTTAATCTTTCAAATTCAAGACCCTGAGATAAGGGACCAAACTTTGGGCCTTCTCACCCATCAAGCAGCAAAGCCAACTTTCCTTTATCCCAGGAAAGTATGGCATTTATTACAGGTGTTAAGCACAGAGTATGGGCAGCTCATGCTCAAAAGTCCTGAACTCTTGGATGGTTTTCAGGGAAGTGTTTGTGGGAGAAGGCAAGGGTGGGATGATTTGAGAGGGTAGCATTGAAACATGTATATTATCATATGTGAAGCGGATTGCCCGTCCAGGTTCGATGCATGAGACAGGGTGCTCAGGGCTGGTGCACTGGGATGACCTTGGGGGATGAGATGGGAAGGCAGGTGGGAGCAGGGTTCTGGAAGGGGAACACATGTGCGCCCATGGCTGATTCATGTCAATATTTTGCAGAAACCACTACAATATTGTAAAGTAATTAGCCTCCAATTAAAATAAATTAATTAATTAAAATAAATAAATAAAAGCAACATTTGTATGTATGGGCAGCAGAATATATGACTTTCTTCTGATTAACTGGAGGTGAGGTAACAGGGTGGTGTTTCAGGAATCTTAATTATCAACCTTCTGATCGAAACCAGTCTGGAATCTTTGTGCTTGTGCTCACATGTGATTACTATTCACTGTCCCTCACAGGTGGCTGGGGAAGAAGAGGGTGAAGATATGTGTCAGTGAAAGTGAAGTCGCTCAGTCGTGTCCAACTCTTTGCAACTCCATGGGCTATATAGTCCATGGAATTCTCCAGGCCAGAATACTGGAGTGGATAACCTTTCCCTTCTCCAGGGGAATTTTCTTAAACCAGGGATTGAACCCAGGTCTCCCATATTGCAGGAGGATTCTTTACCAGCTGAGCCACAAGGGAGCCCAATACTGGAGTGGGTAGTCTATCCCTTCTCCAGCAGATCTTCCTGTCTCAGAAATGGAACCAGGGTCTCCTGCATTGCAGGTGGATTCTTTATCAACTGAGTTATCAGGGAAGCCCCATATGTATCAGATTATTATGTATATCTCCTGAAGAGGAATTAGGACTGTTTTATTATTGAACTATTGTAATTGATTTTCTTCAACTGCTTTTTTCTTACTTTCTGCATTCCCTCACATTCCTAATTAGTAACTTCATGAGTCTGCTCTTTTGAATTTCAGGAAGGCCTTGGAGAGTAAAACTGTTTTCTCTGAACAAGAAACAGGACATATCAGTTCAGTTCAGATCATTTGCTCAGTTGTGTCCGACTCTTTGTGACCCCATGAACCGTAGCACACAAAGGCTTCCCTGTCCATCACCAACACCCGGAATTTACCCAAACTTATGTCCATTGAGTCAGTGATGCCATCTAACCATCTCAATCTCTGTTGTCCCCTTCTCCTCCTGCCATCAATCTTTCCCAACATCAGGGTCTTTTCCAATGAGTCAGCTCTTCTCATCAGGTGGCCAAAATACTGGAATTTTAGCTTTAACATCAGTCATTCCAATGAACACTCAGGACCAATTTCCCTTAGGATGGAGTAGTTGGATCCCCTTGCAGTCCAAGGGACTCTCAAGAGTCTTCTCCAACACCACAGTTCAAAAGCATCAATTCTTCTGCACTCAGCCCTGTTTATAGTCCAACTCTTACACCCATACATAACCACTGGAAAAACCATAGCCTTGACTAGATGGACCTTTGTTGACAAAGTAATGTCTCTGCTTTTTAATATGCTATCTAGGTTGGTCATAACTTTTATTCCAAGGAGTAAGTGTCTTTTGATTTCATGGCTTCAGTCGTCATCTGCAGTGATTTTGGAGTCCAGAGAAATAAAGTCTGCCACCATTTCCACTGTTTCCCCATTTATATCCCATGAAGTGATGGGACCAGATGCCATGATCTTAATTTTCTGGATGTTGAGGTTTAAACTAACTTTTTCACTCCCCTCTTTCACTTTCATCAAGAGGCTCTTTAGTTCTTCTTTGCTTTCTGCCGTAAGGGTGGTGTCTTCTGCATATCTGAGGTTATTGATATTTCTCCTGGCAATCTTGATTCTAGCTTGTGCTTCTTCCAGCCCAGTGTTTCTCATGATGTACTCTGCATATAAGTTAAATAAGCAGGGTGAAAATATAAAGCCTTGATGTACTCCTTTTCCTATTTGGAACCAGTCTGTTGTTCCATGTCCAGTTCTAAACGTTGCTTCCTGACCTGCATACAGGTTTCTCAAGAGGCAGGTCAGGTGGTCTGGTGTTCCCATCTCCTTCAGAATTTTCTGCAGTTTATTGTGATCCACACAGTCAAAGCCTTTGGCATAGTCAATAAAGCAGAAATAGATGTTTTTTTAGAACTGTCTTGCTTTTTCAATAATCCAGCAAATGTTGGCAATTTGATCTTTGGTTCCTCTGCCTTTTCTAAAACCAGCTTGAACATCTGGAAGTTCACGGATCACGTATTGCTGAAGCCTGGCTTGGAGAATTTTGAGCATTACTTTACTAGCAGGATACTTTTTACATGGGAGGGCCCTACTGGGTCCTGCTTTTTTTTTGATATCCCCTTTTTTTAGATATTTCTCAATCTTGAGGGGCACAGGTGAAGGATAAGAAAGAGAATAGAGTTTTGGATAAAGAAGTCAATCATTAACTTGGTCGTGGAACTCAGTTTTAGGGGGACTCAACTTCACCTCCCTTTTTTGAGAAGCAAACATGTATATGATATTTATTTCTTCCTATTAATGTGTGGTCCATGTTAATTACCCATATTTTAAAATGCTCTTTGTTCATTAGCAATTGCACTTGATTAGTTAAAAAGTAACTAAAGAGAGAAAAAAATGAAGAGGTTAACTGAAGTCAAACACAGAGCTTTTTTTTAAGGTCAAACACTTTACAAAATCACTTCCACTAAAATGCATTATTCATGCCAATAGGTTTAACTCAGAATCCCATTTATTCTGATGCTTTCTGTAAAATGCAGCTTGTCTCTAGCTGTCTTTTAGTATGAGGTAAAAAAAAACAGATTAATCTGGTATTACTAATATTAAAAAATGTTTTAAAATTATTATTCTCCTCTTTTGACCATATTTTACTTGAATTTTCACAAAGTGTTAGAAATAACTTTGAATTTCACTTTGGTAATGAATAGAAACTCTTTAATTTTGGAAATAGCTATTAAAAGTTTCATATCATATACTAAGGGATCATCAAAATTTGGGTCTTCGCCTTCCTAGTTTTCTTTGTAAGTGCATCACTAATTATTGTTCAGTCACTCCGTCGTGTTCGACTCTTTGAGACCCAATGGACTGTAGCATACCAGGCTTCCCTGTCCTTAAACATCTCCTGGAGTTTGATCAAACTCATGTCTGTAGAGTCAGTGATGGCATGCAACTGTCTCGTCCTCCATTTTTCCCTTCTCCTCCTGTCTTCAATCTTTCCCAGCATCGGAGTCTTTTTTAATGAATTTAGCACTAATTAGAGTTTTGTAGTTTGTGAAGACAATATAAGAAAAAGAACTCAGTTCAGTTCAGTTGCTCAGTCGTGTCTGACTCTTTTTGACCCCATGAACTGCAGCACGCCAGGCTTCCCTGCTCATCACCAACTCCCAGAGTCAACCCAAACCCATATCCATTGAGTCGGTGATCCCATCCAACCATCTCATCCTCTGTCGTCCCCTTCTCCTCCTGCCATCAATCTTTCTCACCATCAGGGTCCTTTCCAATAAGGCAGTTCGTTGCATCAGGTGGCCAAGTATTGGAGTTTCAGCTTTAACATCAGTCCTTCCAATGAGCACCCAGGACTGATCTCCTTTAGGATGGACTGGTTGGATCTCCTTGCAGTCCAAGGCACTCTCAAGAGCTTTCTCCAACACCACAGTTCAAAAACATCAATTCTTCTGTGCTCAGCCCTCTTTATAGTCCAACTCTCATATCCATTCATAACTACTGGAAAAACCATAGCCTTGACTAGACGGACCTTTGTTGACAAAGTAATGTCTTTGCTTTTTAATATGCTATCCAGGTTGATCATAACTTTCCTTCTGAGGAGTAAGCGTCTTTTAATTTCATGGCTGCAATAACCCTCTGCAGTGATTTTGGAGCCCAGAAAAATAAAGTCAGCCACTGTTTCCACTATTTCCCCATCTATTTGCCATGAAGTGATGGGACTGGAGGCTATGATCTTAGTTTTCTGGATGTTGAGCTATAAGCCAATTTTTTCACTCTCTTCTTTCACTTTCGTCAAAAGGCTCTTTAGTTCTTCACTTTCTGCCATAATGGTGGTTTCATCTGCATATCTGAGGTTATTGATATTTTTCCTGGCAATCTTGATTCCAGCTTGTGCTTCTTCCAGCCCAATGTTTCTCATGATGTACTCTGCATATAAGTTAAATAAGTAGGGTGACAATATACAGCCTTGACGTACTTTTTTTCCTATTTGGAACCAATCTGTTGTTCCATTTGCAGTTCTAACTGTTGCTTCCCAACCTGTATACAGTATGAAAAAGAACTAAACTTGTGGCTAAAAGCAGGAATATTTAATGATAAATAGAAAAATTGGGTGGTCTGTGTCTCTCCATGTGTCTGTGAATATGCAGGAATGCACAATAAATTGGAAGCTATTATATTTTTTAAAATATATTTATATATTTATCTAATAAAGTAAAGGTTTACTTTAGAAATATGTACATATATGAAAAAGAAAAACTCCTACACATATAGAACATGGTAAATTCTTAGCTTATTATTAATTCTATAAAAATAGATTATTTCATGGTATTTTATATCATTTTTCTCCATTAGTATTTAGTGGCCATCTCTAAATTATATTGTTCAGAGATAATTTATTATTTTTAATATTTGAAATACAACCATTCTTGCTATTTATTGATTAGTAGTTACTTTGCTTCTTGTTTGTGGCTAACTACAAAAAATATTTCAAAAATATGCTTATAAATTATCCTTGTATACCTTTATTTGATTTATGGAACAGTTCTTACTTAAAGAATTGATGAAATGAAAAATGTATGAAAATTTAATTTTCATAGAAGTTACTCTATTCTTTTGGAAGACATTGTGTATTTTCAACATTTTAGTTGAACTTTGTTAGATTGTTTTTATCTGCTTACATTTTTTGGTTTAATTATCACAGTTCTCTCCTTAAAAGATACCAATAATGTGCATACTGATATGCATTGGCCAAATTATCATTTTTTTCTAATCATATTTAATACATTGTCCATTTCAAATTAATGCTTTTTTTTAAGCTCTGTTCTTCACACACTTCATGTATTTTCTGCAATAATATTCCTTCTTTTTTGCTTCTGATTTGGCCTTTATTTGTGTGATTGATTTATTTTGTTCTTCAATATTTTTCTTGAATTATTTCTTTCATTTAGTTAATTGCTAATGCTTCCTTAGGTTTTTTTCTATGTGTCTTATTCATTCACTTTTATAGATAATTGTTTCACTATTATTTTTTAAAATTCACAAGCATATGTAGTCATTCCTCTTTTGGCAATGTCTCTGACATTTATTTTTTATTCATCTTTTTCTTATCTATTATATATATATGACTATGATTGGCTATAGTTTAATATCTTTTAGTTATTCTTCTTTGTACATATTTCTATTTTCCTTGAATATTAAGAAAGTTCAAATGAGGAGCAGTAAGGTATATATTCTTAGCAAATATCAATTTTTTTCATGACATGGATCAACTTTGTGTCTATTTAGTGCTCTTCTTCTGATAAAAATTTGTCACTTCAGAATATCTCACAAAACAATGTGACCTTTCCTATATGTTTTTCATTTTTTAAGCCTAAAACAAGTCTGTTTTTTAAACACACCTTAAAGGTCATCATTTCTGTCATTGCAGTGGCTATCCTTCTTGGATTTTCCATAATTTTTCCACCACTCTATGATAAGATTGTTTCCAGTATTTTTCTCATAGTAACATATGTGATAACTGATGAGAGGTTAGTACTTTTTATGTACCAAGTTAAATATTTACTTTCATTCACATATGCTGCTGCTGCTGCTAAGTTGCTTCAGTCGTGTCCGACTCTGTGTGACCTCATAGATGGCAGCCCACCAGGCTCCTCTGTCTCCAGGATTCTTCAGGCAAGAATACTGGAGTGGGTTGCCATTTCCTTCTCCAATACATGCATGCATGCTAAGCCGCTTCAGTCATGTCCAACTCTGTGCGACCCTATGGACAAGAGCCCACCAGGCTCTTATGTCCACAGGATTCTCCAGGCAAGAATACTGGAGTGGGTTGCCATTTCCTTCTCCATCATTCATACATGCACATATGTAATTGTGTTTATGGTGTATCCTTTTTGTATTTATGAGTATATATGTGTATGGTGCATAATGTGTATGAAGATTCATACATGCAAACACATAGAATATTCTCAGGTACGTAATTAATATTAGTGAATATCTTTTGTAGAGGGATTTTACTTTTTAAATCTGGTTTGTGGATCTGTTCTATTATTTATTTACCCATATAAATGCTCATTTGTATTGCTCTTAAAAGCCGAGCTATATTTTACTATTTTTTCTGTTCATTGGTAATTGTTCTGTGCTTGTCTAGCTCAAATATGTTTATCTAACCATTTAATCTCAGGTTTTGTGTATTCAGTATACCTTAATAATGACCACATGTACTTCTATGAGGGAAAATAATAAGAATATTTACCACAAATGTATAAATATGCTTCTCAGTTTCTGTGTAAGAAAGTCTATGGAAATATGTTATTTTTCTAAATTGAAAGAGCAACTAGATATGTAAGCATGTAGTGAATGTATGTTCACTATCATATAGAAGAAGCTGATGAGGAAAACACAACTACCATTGAAATGACCTAGAAACAAGTTAATAGTGATCTGTGGTGTTGGAGAAGACTCTTGAGAGTCCTTTGGACTGCAAGGAGATCCAACCAGTCCATTCTGAAGGAGATCAGCCCTGGGATTTCTTTGGAAGGAATGATTCTAAAGCTGAAACTCCAGTACTTTGGCCACCTCATGCAAAAAAGTTGACTTATTGGAAAAGACTCTGACACTGGGAGGGATTGGAGGCAGGAGGAGAAGGGGGTGACAGAGGATGAGATGGCTGGATGGCATCACTGACTCGATGGATGTGAGTCTGAGTGAACTCAGGGAGTTAGAAATGGACAGGGAGGTCTGGCGTGCTGCGATTCATGGTGTCGCAACGAGTCGGACAAGGCTGAGCGACTGAACTGAACTGAAGGATTTCAAAGTAAAATTTGATTTTTAGGTCAAGAAAAATAAGCAATCAAAAAAAATTTTGGATATATAATAGAGGAGAAAGTCAGCATTTAAACTGAGTTTTAAGAGCAAGGCCCATGATAACAGCCAACTAACACAAATTCCTGTAAATAAAAGATAATACATTAAATGGACCAATAGAAGGAAGAAATGTATTTAAATATATACACATATCTGTAAATATTAGCAAAAAATAGGATCACATTTAAAGAAAAGATGTACTTTGTTATATTTATTTATTTATTTATTTACTTTTCTTATGCTGACTGCTTTCAAAATATATTCAAGCAAGGTTGGTTATTAGAATAAAGTACTCACCTGAGTTTCCTTACTCAAGCTGCTTACTCAGTGGTCATATCTATTACCTCTAAAATTCCTTCACTGAAACACATGTCACATATATAGAAGAGTGGTTACCACCATTTCTAGGAGATATTGGTGCCTAGACTTTTTTATTTTAACCAAAGCCCTAATATAGGTCAGTGTTTTTATACAGGCCCATTCACCATGGAAACATCACTCCATCAGTGAGATAATGAGCTGATAATGAAGACAGCAGTTGAATAATGGACCTAACAAATAAAAAGAGAGATACACGCAAGGGGTGATTTAAGGAAGAGAACAATAACAACAACCAGAATACCACATCATTTATGTGCAGTGATGGAACAAATTATACACAGTTCTAACATTAAGTTATTATTTGTGAGTGTTGCTGATCTTAGTGCTGATTTGTGATGTTCCTTGTGTGATATAAAATAGAGTTTTATTGCTCCTCTGGCTTTCTGTCTTAAACTTCTCAGTCTTAGGAGTCAAATAAAACAATGGGATTGCATATTATGACATTACACATCTGGTGTATCCCAAGTTACTTCTCTTTCCATCTGTGGAATTTATAACATTTGAATGGCTGAACCATATTCAGAACAGCAAAAACTTGATAAAATAAATACTAGTATCAAGGTAATTCTTTAATGCATTTCAGAATAGACTACATTCAGTTATAATAACATAATGTTTAAGTTAACCTAGCTAAATCACTAGCAGAATATACTGGCTGATTTAGTGAACAAATATGAAGTAATGTAAGCATGTAGATTGTTTTGTTTCAGTAGTTGAAGTATATCATAATTATTTGTTCTCATCTCTCTCTTTTATTATATGCTGTTTTATCTAAAGGCTAATTTCCCATTATGCTTGCAAGATTTCTCCTGAGAATTCCTAGATCTTCATTACTGTTTAATTAACTGAAAGGATTGATTGCCAGATGAAATACAAAACACCCAGTTAAATTTGTGTTTTTGACAAAGAGCAACATCTTAGTATATGTATTCTGTATACAAAATTATTTATTGTTTGTCTAAAATTCAAATTTAACTGGTGATCCTGTGTTTTATATGATGTATCTGGCAATCTTACTAAAGTGAAAAAGAAAGAAAGTGAAGTCTCTCAGTTGTGTCTGACTCTTTCGGACCCCATGGACTGTAGCCTACCTGTCTCCTCCATCCATGGAATTTTCCAGGCAAGAGTACTGGAGTGGGTTGCCATTTCCTTCTCCAGGGGATCCTCCCAACCCGGATATCGAACCTGGGTCTCCCTCATTGTAGGCAGACACTTTACCATCTGAGTCACCAGGTAAGCCCTTACTAAATGAAACAATATACATTTTTGGGGGGTGGGGGCGGTAAACTCTCAAAAGATGAGCAATCTTATTTTCAGAAGTTTTCACAGAATATCTTCTCATTGCTCATTTTCTCAACTTTAACATGTATCCATATAACAGCACCATATTATTAGATGTCTAGTGGAGTCTCGAAATTTATTTTGAGATATTGTTCTACTCAATTCAGACTGTTGTAGAAAAATACCATATACATATGTTGGTTAATAAGAAAAATAAATTTATTCTTCACAGTTCTGAAGACTGTGAAGTCCATGATGAATAAATTGGTGGTTCATTGGTGTTAATCTTCTTGCTATATTCTCACTGGCTGGAAGGGGATGCTATAGCCCCCTGGTTCCTCTTTTATAAGAGCACAAAAGTGAAAAAGTGAAAGTGTTAGTAGCTCAGACCTGTCTGACTCTCTGAGACACCCTTGGACTGTAGTCTGCCAGGCTTCTCTGTCCACAGGATTCTTTAGGCCCAAATGCTGGAGTGAGTAGCCATTCCCTTCTCTAGGGGATCTTCCTGGGTCTCCTGCATTGAAGGCAGATTCTCTACTGTCTGAACAACCTGGGAAGCCCAAGAGCAGAAAACCCATTCTTAATTACTTCCCAAGGGCCCCACTTCCATACACTCTCACATCAGGATTTAAGTTTCATCATTAGAATTTGGGAGAAGCATAAATTTTAAATGGGATTTCTCTGTTGTCTCAGATGATAAAGAATCTGCCTGTAGTGCAGGAGACATGGGTTTGATCACTGGGTCAGGAAGATCCCCTGAAGAAGGGAATGGCTACCCATTCCAGTATTCTTGCCTGAAGAATCCATGGACAGAGGAGCCTGGCAGGCTACAGTCCATGGGGTCACAAAGTTAGACATGACTGAAGTGACTTAGAAGATATTAACAGAAAATTTAGTGTCTTCATTTCTTTCTAGCTGATCTGTTATTCCTTATGGGTTTTATACTCTTAACTGTTTTTCAGTCATGAAAATGGCATTTTGGGGAGAACATTGGAAGAGTAAAACAAAAATCCACTAGATTTATTTTAATGTTTTATATTACAATATCTTCTCAGAAGGGTTTCCCTAGTAGCTTTGCTGGTAAAGAATCCTCCTGCAATGCAAGAGATCTGGGTTAAATTACTGTGTTGGGAAGATCTCCTGGAGAAGGGATAGGCTACCCACTCTAGTATTCTTGAGCTTCACTGGTGGCTCAGCTGGCAAAGAATCTAATTTATATAAATTTCAAAATCCCTTTTCCCAACCTGGTCATGTGCTCATGAAGTGGAATAGTTGAAAAAGACACTAAATATTTCAATGAAATGAATGCAAGAAAATGCAGAATCTTCAAATCCATAGGATGTCCTCTAAGAACTAATGCGCTCTGAATTGTGTTTGGTTCAATCCTGTCCCTGAGCATTCAGATAGTAAATTTGTCTGATATTTGTGGCTTGATTTTCTTGAACCTCATTTCTCTTCTGCATTAGTCCAGACTGGTAGTTCTTATTAGTAATTCTTCATTATCCTTCAGCCTTATCCCTGAATGTCTGCTACATTCTACACTTGGATTCTTGCCTGAGTTGTCTTCAGCTTTCTGTTTCACAGTGACTTTTACCTTTTTAGCTATAATACATTTATAGAGTGCTTCTGGACTCTCAGTTTTGTTACTTGTGTGCTGTGCTCGGTCATGTCCAACTCTGTGAGACCCCACGGACTGTAACCCCCCAGGATGCTCTGTCCACAGAGTTTTCCAGGCAAGAATTGGTTACCTCTGTTGACTCTAAAAAGTGTGTGGAAATTTCTGGGTTTCAACATGCTAAATGGAGGTTGAAAGATATTTAAGAATAACAAGGCTGATTTTCTGTCTTTACTAGCGCTCTCTGATGTTGGATAATAGTGCGTGGAGTGTGTCCTTCCTAAATCTCACATATAAAGTGCCTAAAGATCTATGAAATGTCTTTACTCCCAGGTCTGAAATCTGTGCAAGTCACATTAAGACAATTGCATAGATATTTGCTTTTATATCTATGGGTTTCTCCATATACATCCCTGGGACTAGAACAGGTGTTGTTTCCTTCTTTCATTTTACTGTCTGGTTGGGACTTCCCTTGGGTTAAACTTCATAATCAGGTCTTCAGACCTGGCTCTTGATATGATAAATGCAAAAAATAAGAAATATAGAAAATATTATATTTTTTCATAAAGTTTCATATTTAAAAGGTAAGTAACTTTCTTTTTAGCCATCCTGAAAAATCTGCTAATCGTGCATTATCACAGTTAGTGAATTCTTTAAGATATTTAAAAATATAAAAGATGAGTTCAGTATTAGTGTGTGTGTGTGTGTGTGTGTGTGTGCATTTCAAGATATTTCCTCTGGTACACATATTTTTAAAGACTGTCTATTGTTTAAGATGTTAAAAAGAGAACAAAATATTTAGAAGCCTCTGTTGGCAAGGAACTAGAGGTAGTCCTTAAGATCACATTCCCCTTATGAAATATCCCTAATGATTACTATGATGGGCTTTAGAAGAGTGATTTTTAAAAAGAGCAAGTTTACAAAGAGATTATTAGAATCTCAAAGTGGGTGGGAGAAAAAAAAAAAAAAAAAAGCTTTTATAAACTCTTCTTTAAACAACTGACTCTCATAAGTTCTATTCCAAGGGTTAAATCAGGGACATAGCTATAGAATATCTATATTTTGTATTCCTCATCTGAAAGGATGTATTCAATCATTTGACTATCTTATAAAATTGACTTATAAAAATGAATGGGAAACTTAAAAATATAAGACAAAACAAAAAAACCTTAGTCACAAGCTCTTTGTTAAATATTCGCTATATTTTATAATGTATTAGCTGGAGAAGGTGATGGCACCCTACTCCAGTACTCTTGCCTGGAAAATCCCATGGATGGAGGAGCCTGGTGGGCTGCAGTCCATGGGGTCGCTAAGAGTCAGACACGACTGAGCGACTTCACTTTCACTTTTCATTTTCATGCATTGGAGAAGGAAATGGCAACCCACTCCAGTGTTCTTGCCTGGAGAATCCCAGGAACGGGAGACCCTGGTGGGCTGCTGTCTATGGTGTCACACAGAGTCGGACACGACTGAAGCGACTTAGAATAGCATAGCATAGCATAATTTATTAGCAGAGTTTTAATTTGATTTTTGCATGAGAAAACCTCTTTTCAAGAACTATTTCTGAGACAAGTCCACTTATTATCAGAGAAAAGTCATGTACTCTAAGTTTCAATACTTTGATATGTCAAATTGTCCAGAGAGATAGTGTATAAGATACATGGAAAATATATTTATTTTTGAAATAAAAATGTTAGATATTTTTGTTAATTGCTAAATAAACAGACTGACAATTTCTGTTTTGTAAAAGAAACAGAATATCAAATATAAATAATAAAAATTCATCTAGAATAGTTTAAAAATATGATTTATTTGACAGAGTATGCTAAGCATCAGCTCATTTTCCTTAAAATAGTTTTGGATTTTAATAGACATAGGTATACTGGAGATATATGATGCAGAGTATCTTAAAGGTGATGGCATTTTAAATGGTTTTCCAAATTTTATAATAATTTTTAAAGAAAAAATAAAGATACAACTGATTTTATGTACTATATCACCAAATGCATATTATTATACAGTTTTTCTTCTTGATGACTTGAGTATGCTTGTTATATTTAATTTTTTGTCACTAGATGGCATACTATGTGTAAAAATAAAGAATTTATGAAGATGAGATTAAACGAATGCAAATAAATACATGTGTCAATTGTCAGAGAATACTATAAAGTTCAAGCAACAATAACCATGAAGGTGAAAAACAAACCAAATTTCATTTTAATGTGGATATAATATACACATATCATTGTATTTTATTATAGAGTAGATTTGGAAGACTGTCACATCAAAATAAGTATTAAATGAGTGAAAATAATTTGGTTTTAAAAAATCCCAATTTAAGAGAGAAAAATATATTTGTAGCATTTAGCAAAACAGATCAGATCAGTCATTCAGTCGTGTCCGACTCTTTGCGACCCCATGAATCGCAGCACGCCAGGCCTCCCTGTCCATCACTAACTCCCGGAGTTCACCCAGACTCACGTCCATCGAGTCAGTGATGCCATCCAGCCATCTCATCCTCTGTCGCCCCCTTCTCCTCCTGCCCCCAATCTCTCCCAGCATTAGAGTCTTTCCCAGTGAGTCAACTCTTCGCATGAGGTGGCCAAAGTACTGGAGTTTCAGCTTTAGCATCATTCCTTCCAAAGAAATCCCAGGGCTGATCTCCTTCAGAATGGACTGGTTGGATCTCCTTGCAGTCCAAGGGACTCTCAAGAGTCTTCTCCAACACCACAGTTCAAAAGCATCAGTTCTTCGGCGCTCAGCCTTCTTCACAGTCCAACTCTCACATCCATACATGACCATAGGAAAAACCATAGCCTTGACTAGACGAACCTTTGTTGGCAAAGTAATGTCTCTGCTTTTGAATATGCTATCTAGGTTGGTCATAACTTTCTTTCCAAGGAGTAAGGGTCTTTTAATTTCATGGCTGCAGTCACCATCTGTAGTGATTTAGCAAATACCCACATTTTTTTCAGTCACTCACATGTTATTTATTTTAAAAAATACTACAAGAGAAAAAAATTTAAATTTTAGTTTACTCTAATATACATGGCCTGCTGTCAACTGCCATAAAAGGGAAAGAAGTGAGAGCCAGCTTTTAATTTACGGCTATATATGCACTACCAAATTGTAAGTTTTAAAGCAATTATTTGCCTTCTTTTTTTTTTTCTTTTAATTTGAGCACTACTCAGTGAGAACTGCTTGTCTCTATTCTTTGTGGAACAACTTGACTGGGGATAGAAAAAAATAAATGTAGTGTGGCTGGTTATTGGCTGAAAGTTCAGCTGGAACTATCATTTGAGGCCTAAATTCTTTTCTCCATGGTTACCTGGGCTTTTGCCCCAGCATGGGAGTTTACATTCAAGAAGAAAAGAACTTGACTGTTGCCCAAAACTGTCAGAGTCACAGATAGTGTATTCTATTGAACAGTCATAGGTTCAGTTACGGGAAAAGGCAATAGCAAGCCACTCCAGTACTCGTGCCTGGGAAATCCCATGGACAGAGGAGCCTGGTAGGCTCTAGTCCATATGGTCTCTAAGAGTCAGAGACAACTGAGCGATTTCACTTTCACTTTTAACTTTCATGCACTGGAGAAGGAAATGGCAACCCACTCCAGTATTCTTGCCTGGAGAATCCCAGGGACAGGAGCCTGGTGGGCTGCCGTCTATGGGGTCGCACAGAGTCAGACACGACTGGTATGACTTAGCGGCAGTAGCAGATTCAGTTTGGATTCCAGAGGGTAGAGAAACAGACTGCACATTTCCTTGAGGGGAGTGACAAAGAATTTTCAGTTATTTTTAATCTGCAACATTCTATCCTCCAGCCACAATTTTTTTCTTTGACCACACCATGTAGCAGGCAGAGTCTTAGTTCCCTGACCAGGGGTGAAAACAGTATCCCCTGCATTGCAAGTGCAGAATTTTAACCACTGGACTGCCAGGGAAGTGCTACCCTCTTCTTATGTCAGTTATTTATATAAATCTCACTTGGAAAATGCCTTTCCTCCCTATCAGTTCAGTTCAGTTGCTCTGTCATGTCTGACTCTTTGCGACCCCAGGCTTCCCTGTTCATCACCAACTCTGGGAGCTTATTCAAACTCATGTCCATAGAGTCAGTGATTCCATCCAACCATCTCATCGTCTGTCATCCCCTTCTCCTCCCGCCTTCAATCTTTCCCAGCATCAGAGTCAATTCTTCTCATCAGGTGGCCAAAGTACTGGAATTTCAGCTTCTGCCATCAGTCCTTCCAATGAATATTCAGGACTGATTTCCTTTAGGATTGACTGGTTGGACACAAAGATTTATCTCAATAGTCATCATGTTCAAATCCAGAAATTCTTCATGTGCAGGAAATGCAGGTGTGGATGTTGATTTTCAGTTAAGGTTTTTTACTGATTTAAAAGTATATGTGCCAAAATTCAAAGTGTTGTGCCCTCCACACACCAAAATAAAATGACTGGGGTAGGGAAAGTTCATTGGGCACTTTCTTTTTAAAAAAGGAAAGTGGGAGACAGGCTTCCCAGGTGACTCTAGTGGTAAAGAACTCCCCTGCCAACACAGGAGACATTAGAGGAGTGGGCTCAATCCCTGGGTTGGGAAGAACCCCTGGAGGAGGGCAAGACAATCCACTTGGGTATTCTTTCCTGGAGAATCCCAAGAAAAGAGGAGCCTGGTGGGCTACAGTCCATAGGGTCACAAAGAGTCAGACATGACTGAAGTGGCTTAGCATGCACACAGGCACAGTGGAGGTTCATAGAAGTCATTAGTTCATAGAAATTCTGAAATCTCGGTTCATATTGTTAATTGCTTGGTTAGTGCTCAGACCCGCTCCCTGGGAAAGATTTTCCATGGGTTTTGGTTTTGTTCTCTGAGCTCTTGGCTTTGCTCTTTCCTATTAGAAATATTCCAAATTTGCAGCTGCTAGTTTTCTCAGTCTGGATGGTATTCACGGAAGGTTAAGAGTGCAGAGGCCACTCTCTCTTTTAAACTCTCCCTATCCCTGTCAGTCCAAGTGAATTAATCTTTTGAAAACTTTATGAGTTCCTTTTATGTGATTTATATTCAACTGAATAAGACATAATATAGGACAAACCCATATTTCTGTCCAAGGCAGGTTCTTCTCCACCTTCGGTCACATTGAGGTTGCTGTTAGTCTACACTTTTATGATGCTGTTTTTTTAAGTCACTAAGTTTTGGGGTGGCTTGTTATTCAACAGTATGTAGCTACAATGAAATTTGATTCTAGAAATGGTATACTGCTGAAACAGAAACCTAAAACTTATGGAATTATCTTTGAAACCAAATGTCAGGAATATTGGTGAAGGCTGGAAAGAACAATATTGTTATTGAATATAAGAGGGAAGTGAAATAATACTTGCCAGTTCTATTACTTGAGATGATCTGGAAAATAGAAATGGTATCTAATTGACTCATGGATGTGGCCTAGAAGGTTTCCAGGAAGAATGCTTCAGGTAGAAAATGACTTCTTTGAGCTGGTTATGGTAAAGGACAAAGTTGTGAGATGAGATATTATATAATTAACTCTTTGGTTTTCAGGGAGAATTTAAAGGAAAATTAAAGAAGCAAACCTGTGTTTGAAAATAAAACTTTCTCATTCCAAGCCTTTAAGTTATCAAAATAATAAATTGCTGCACGTAAAAGATTAAATCCAGTGTGGCTTTAAACCCAGTGAAATGACCCCTGAATCAAAAATATCAGTGGTGGATCTTGTAAAACCATTTCTAAGACCTCAGAAAAATTTAAGGACATGCCTCACAGACTCATGCAGCTAGAAAATTTTACACTTTGTAACTCACAGCTTTGTACTTTATCGTAAGCTCAAACAAGCCATTCAGTGCATGCATCATTCTTCCTGGAAACCTCCTAGGCCATATCCATGAGTTAATTAGATACCATTTCTATTTTCCAGATATCTCAAGTAATAGAACTGGAAAATGTTATTTCACTTCCCTCTTATATTCAATAACAATATCATTGTCTTTCCAGCCTTCACCAATATTCCTAACATTTGGTTTCAAAGCTAATTCCTTTTGGTTTCCATACGTTGTGGTTTCTGTTTCAGCAATACAGCTTTTCTAGAGCCAAATTTTTGTAGCTACATATTGTTAAATAACAAAACCACCCCAAAACTTAAAATAAGAGCAATAACTTACTTGCTCATGATTTTGAGATTTAATCAAAGTTCACTGGGAATAGTTTGCCTCAGTTGACTGAGGATAAAAAATCCACATCTACCTGATTGTAAGTTGCTGTTGGTTATCAGAGTGAAGTTCAGCCTCTAGGCTGAGAATCTCAATACTCTTTCAGCTTGGTCTTCCTCACAATAGGACATCTGGGTTCAAAGATGAAGGATGCAGAAACGTCCAGTTTTTTTTCTTTTTTTTTTAAGAAAAGGCTTTAACTAGCATAATATCATTTGTATCTTTTTTTTTTTTTTTTTAAGCAGTCACACATTTACTCTGACCAGGAGGAATTTGACAAGCAAACTTCATTTCTTGGAGAATGAAAAAGGATGTTAAGCCATAATTATCCCATCAAAGCTAGTAATAATATTTATAAAATAATATCACATATTTTTCTTTATAAATAAACTTTTTTAATATTTTGAAATAATTTTAGAATTATAGAACAGTTTCAAGAATAGTGGAGAGAGCTCTCAGATAACATACCCATATCAGTTCTGCCTTTGTTTAATTGCTTATAATACATGAGAGAACTATAAAAACTAAGGAACCAGCACTGGTACATTAATATTAACTCTAGAGTTTATTTGGATATCACCAGTTTTTCAATTTCTGTTCCAGATTCAAACCATATTGTAGTTAGTTGCCATAACTTTCCAGTCTTGTCTGATTTGTGATAGTTTCTTAAGTTTTTTGTAGTCTTCTATGACTTTGACAGTCTTTACCAGCATTTGCCAGCTATGTAAAATGTACTCAACAGAATTTTCCATTTTTTTAAAAATGATTAGACTGGAGTTTAATGAAGTTAAACTCTAGTGGAGTTTTTGGAAAGAATACCACACAGTACCCTACATGTCACATTATATTTGATGACATACAATATAACTGAGAATGTTAATCTTCATTACTTGGTTAAGGTTGTTTCAGATTCATCCAGATTCATCCACTGCAAAAATTATTAATTTCCCTTTCTATATTATATTCTTCAGAAGCAAGTCACTGTGCATAGCCCATCCTCAAGCAAGGCCTAATCAATTTCTATCTCCTAAAAGAGGGAATATATGCATATATTAACATTAATACTATTTATTTATGGAGTGGGCTTCCCTGATGGCTCAGATGGTAAAGAGTCTGCCTGCAATGTGGGAGACCGGGGTTCAATCCCTGGGTCGGGAAGATCCTCAGGGGAAGGAAATGGCAATTCACTCAAGTATTCTTACCTGGAAAATCCCATAGATGGAGGAGCCTGGAGGGCTACAGTTTATGGTGTTGCGAAGAGTTGGACACGACTGAGCAACTAACAGACTTTTTATGGGGAAGATTACCTCTCCTGTACTGTTTATTTATTTAGTATAGGCTCATGAACATATGCATTGGAGAAGGAAATGGCAACCCACTCCAGTGTTCTTGCCTGGAGAATCCTGTGGATGGGAGAAACTGGTGGGCTGCCGTCTATGGGGTCGCACAGAGTCGGACATGACTGAAGCGACTTAGCAGCAGGAGCAGGATGAACGTATATTTTCTATTTTGTTGTATAATACTATTTTATTTATTTGTTGCTCAAATCAATATAGTCTTGTTCACCTGGGGCTTTCTGATTGGCTAATGTGTCACTTAACATACCCTATTATTTTGATATTTTTAATAGCCTTTTAAAATTTTAGAATAGATTTAAATTTACAGAAAAGTTGTCAACATAATACAGAGAGTTCTTGTATACCTACCACCTGATTTCCCCTGTTATTAATATCTTGTATTAGTATGGTACATTTATCACAGTTAATGAACAGATAGTAGAACATAATTAATAAAAATTCATGCTTTATATTTCCTTAGTTTTTCCCTATGTCTCTTTTGCTTTTGTTCCAGAAGTCTATCCATTTAGTTGTCATGTCATGGTAGGCATAGTATATTTAGCTGTAGACTGTGATGACATTTTTAAGGATATCTGTGTTTCAATGACCTTGACAATTTTGAGGGATGCTGGTACATATTTTGAAAACTATCTCTTAGGATTTTTCTGATGTAATTCTTGTTATTTGACTGGGGTTATGGGTTTGGAGGAGGTTGACCACAGAGGGAAATTGCCATTCTTTTCACATCATATCAAATGATATCATATCATGTGTGACTATTGATCTAAACATTAATCACCTGACTAAAGCAGTATTGATTAGTTTCTACACAGTAAAGTTATTGTTTTCTCCCCTTTTCATGCTGTATTTTTAAAAGGATGTACTTATAATCAACCCACATTTGAAGGAATGAGGAGTTGTATCCTATTTCCTGAAGGAGAAGGGGTGTACAGAAAGTATGTGGATCTTTCTCCACTGGTCATTTGTCTGTTATCTCCAACTGGGGTGTGTGGAAATGGTGAGTTATAGTTAATGGTATTGTATTGGATATTTAGACTTTGAGGTAATGGATATGTTAATTGGCTTGATGTGGCAATCATTTCATAATGTATGTGTGCTTAGTTTCTCAGTCGTATCCGACTCTTTGCAATTCCATGGACTGTTGCCCTCTAGGCTCCTCTGTCTATGGAATTTTCCATACAAGAATAATGGAGTGGGTTGCCATTTCCTACTCCGTTCACAATGTATACATATAATAAATCATTTTGTTACATACTTTAAATATATACAGTTTTTATTTGTTAATTATGGCTGGAAGAAAATTGAAAAAATACCAATTTTTCTCTTCCTCTTGTCCTGTTTAAGTAACATATAATATTCTTCTATTAATATTTAGGTATTAAAGTGAAAGCATCAGTCACTCAGTCATGTCCAACTCTTTGCAACTCTATGAACTGTAGCTCACCAGGCTCCTCTGTTCATGGAATTCTCCAGGCAAGAATGCTGGAGTGGGTTGCCATTCCCTTCTCCAGGGGATCTTCCCAATCCAGGGATTGAACCTGGGTCTCCAGCACTGAAGGCAGACTCTTTACTGTCTGAGCCACCAGTGAAGCCCCTAGTTTAAAAAGGAATCTCAAAAGTAGTATAAATTTAAAATGTTATTTGTATTTCCTATATAGCTGTTCTGTATCATATCCTCATTCTTCATTACCTAAATAATGTCTTTGACACATTTTATAACTTTCTGGTCATTTTTGTTTATGAAACGTCAAGGACTTCCCTGATAGCTCAATTGATAAAGAATCCTCCTGCAACGCAGGAGACCCTGATCAAGCCTGATTTAAAATTTCAATTTCAAGCCAATTTAAAATTTATGTTTTTCCCACTTTCTAATGCACACTTAAGCCATACCTTTAGTTTAATAGTGATAGAAGTTACAGAGACAGAAGTTAAAACCTGACTTTGTGACACTAATTTGTTCTTTTTGATGTCTTCCCTGGTTTATCTGTTGGTAAAGAGTCTGCCTGCAATGCAAGAGACCCAGGAAACCTGGGTCAGGAAGATCTCCTGGGGAAGAAAAAGGCAACCCCCTCCAGTATTGATGCTGGAGAATTCTGTGGACAGAAGAGCCTTGTGGACTACAGTTCATGCGGTCACAAAGAGTCAGACATGAGTGAGTGACTAACACTTTGTTCTCCTTAAGGCAAGTCCCTTTTAGTGCTAGAGATTAAGAGTGTGAGTGAACCAGGAGATTTATGAAAACTACAACTGACTATCTCAGTGAGAGATCTCAGTTGCAGCTCAGGTCAAATGCCCATATTTGTGCCTGGTACTCTATACTGAGTTAGGGAATGTGATCATTGCACAAGTGTCATAGTGTCCAATTAAAATCCAATGAAAGGAGACTATGCTTTTCTTATTTGTATGACTTTAGTTACATTTTTCATCTTTATAAATTAAGCATCTGTCTGTGTTCAGAGTTATTTCCAAACATTAGGAGATACATGTATAGTCTCCCAAGAATAATTCTCCTATATTACATTTTCTTGGATGCTCTAGAGTAGAACTTCAGATATAGGATCTTATAAAGCAACAAACTAGCTTTGCTGCAAGGTGATTCATTTGTTGTTGGATTGGGTACTCCCCTTCCTTGCTCAACAAAGATAAGAAAAATAATTTCTCATTCTGGACACTTCACAACACTGTACACTTCCTCTTTTTTCTTTTTACAGATATTTATTTGGAGTGTAATCCCTGGTCATTGCTGTAGTTCTGTGGCCTTAAATAATTCCCAGTGTCACGTGCTATCCTCATTTTTTATTGTACTTTTTATGATGTTGATATTTTTAACAGTATATTATTACTCAAAATATCAAGATTAGGGCAAAAAAAGAACATATTTTGCAATCTAGGAATTCAATTTTGTAATAGTACCAAAGTTTATGATAAGTCATAGCAATTTCATTTAATGATTTACGTAAATGAGATGAAAGAGTGAGGTTTGTAGTCTGAAAATGAGTCATGTTTACCATCATTCTCATTCATTCCAAAAATGAGAATGTCAGAATACTTTGTCCTGGGATTGAAAGAGAGGCAATGGGAGACAGGCACTTGTTACAATTTTTTTTATTATTGTTTGTCTAACCCACACTCACAAAAACTACCACAGTAAAAAAAAATACAAGTGGTATAAATATGCAGTATACCTGAAATGTTTATGTGGGATAGGGCCAATTTCTATTTGAATGCCTTTGGAAGCAATGTGGAACCCTGGAGTAAAACAAGTAAGAATTAGCAAAAAGAGGAAAGATGTGGACATATTAAGCAGAGTGTGCAGTATATGAAAATATCTTGAGCCAGGAAAGTGTGGAATGTTAGAAACATAGCTAATGAATCTACTTCCTCCAAATTTATCTTTCTACTTGACGTCATTCCTGAGAGGGAGTTATAAGTTATGAGAAATGTTATCAATAAAGATAATTCTTTATCTTATGAATGTAATTTGAAGACTGTAAGAATAACTAGCTGTTTAAAAAGACTAAACAAAATAAAATTTGTTTGCTTTGTATGCTTGCTTATTAGGTGGAATTCAGCCTCAGAGAAAGAGATGTTGACAGGATGATGATGGGAAAAATGGAAGAAATATAAAAATGTAAGGAGAAAGAAGATTCAAGGAACTACCCAGCACCTCTGGATTAAGTAAAAACTGAATAGCAATTGAAGAGAATATTAGTAGCAATAGTAGTGCTACAGTAGCAATAATAACAAGAACAGAAATGACTTTTGAGAACTTACTATATATTAGAAATTTTCTATAGAGGATTTCATTCTAATAAATTCTATTGAATATTACTTCACTCTATTAAACACTACATCTCTATCAATATACTAAGGTGAGTAATAATAGTAAACACATTTTACTATAAATTTAGGGTTAAAGAAGTTTCTATCTTCCTTAATGTTGCTTACTCAGTGAGTGGTGGAAATGGGAAAGGGACCAAGGAAGTAAATGGTTTAAACCTACCTTGGTGCATACTGCTCCTTGATTGATTGCTATTAAGATTTTTTCTTTTTCTTTTCTATTGGGCAGCTATATTTTTCTGAAGATGGACTTGAGGTCTCCAGTTTCACTCCCCTCATGCTCTCTTCCATTCCTATCAGGCTCTTGACCTCTAATCATAACACTGAATCTGATTTTATCAGTGTCACCAATGACAATACAGTTTCCCAAAGCTAATGAATGGTCTGTTTGTATCTTGGTTTTATTTGATTTACCAGAATCATTTGGAACAATTCTTTTCTCCTTGGTATGTTTTTTCAATTGACTTTCAAGACTGAATACTTTCTTGGATTTTTTCCCTGTATGCTGGAGTTGCACTTTGATCTCTATTTCTGCATCTTTCTCTTTTCTTTGACTTTTAAAATTGAAGATACCTTGAGCCTAGTACATAAGACTCATAGCCTAAATACTACCTATATATTGATAATCCTAAAATTTGTATCTCAAACCCTTGATTCTTTTGTAATTAAAATTATCATGCCTAAAATATACCTTCATCACTATCTGATTATCTTTTTAACAACTTAAATTTAATATGGGAATGTGTCAACTTGGGATCATCTTACAAAAGTCTTATCTACATGTAAGTTTCATTATTTTCAGTTGATGGATAATTCTTTGTAGTATCTCAGGCCAAAAAGAAAATCTTTATTTCACTTAGAATCCATTATTTTTAAAACATTACATTCAAATATTCATAAAATCATGACAGCTCTTCTTAAAATATATTAAATTCCAAGCACTTCTTGGATTTAGTGCTGAGCCACTAAATCCATCTAGCTGAGCTACCATTACCTCTCACCTGGATTTCCATAATAGTTTTCTAATGAGTTCTCCCTACTAATACCCAAGAACTTAAACTCCAAATACACAGCTACCAAAATGTATCTTTAAGAACATAAATCAGATCACTCCACTCTTCTGCTTAAAACTTTGCATGACTACTCTTTACATTCATTGTAAAAGCCAAGGTAAGAAAGCTATGAAACCTATAAGTAGGAAGGCCATATAATTTATGATTTAAACCAAATTAGAGAGTGAAAGAAAGAGAGTAATTATGCCAGAACTGTAGCTATAAAAATAAATTGTCCTGGCAACTTCTCTGGCAGTCAAGTGGTTGGGATTTGTGCTTCCACAGCAGGGGAGAGCAGTTTGATCCCCAGTCATCAGAGAACTAAGATCCCACGTGTCACACAGTGCGGCCAAAATAAAATTGTCCTGGCAAACTAAAATGTTTCATTACCCTCCTGCTAAAGTCCCTCTCTATTTGCTCCATTACCTTTCTGATCTCATCTGCCATCACTCTCCTCTTCTGTATTAATTCTGTTCTCATTACATAGGCTTCCTTTTCTTCCATAAACCCTCCATGCAAGCAGGCACACAATAATAACTCAAAGCCTATGCCCTCACCCTGTTCTCTCTTTCTTGAATATTTTGAATATTTGAGTTCTAAGGAAAACTATGACCAACCTAGATAGCATACAACTAAGATCATGGCATCTAGTCCCATCGCTTCATGGGAAGTAGATGGTAAAACAGTGGAAACAGTGTCAGATTTTATTTTTGGGGGCTCCAAAATCACTGCAGATGGTGACTGCAGCCATGAAATTAAAAGACACTTACTCCTTGGAAGGAAAGTTATGACCAACCTAGATAGTATATTCAAAAGCATAGATATTACTTTGTCAACAAAGGTTCTACTTGTCAAGGCTATGGTTTTTCCAGTGGTCATGTATGGATGCGAGAGTTGGACTGTGAAGAAAGCTGAATGCCTAAGAATTGATGCTTTTGAACTGTGGTGTTGGAGAAGACTCTTGAGAGTCCCCTGGACTGCAAGGAGATCCAACCAGTCCATCCTAAAGGAGATCAGTCCTGGGTATTCATTGGAAGGACTTATGCTGAAGCTGAAACTCCAATATTTTGGTCACCTCTTGCGAAGAGCTGAAACTCCAATATTTTGGCCACCTCTTGCGAAGAGGGGCATTGGAAAAGCCCCTGATGCTGGGAGGGATTGGGAGCAGGAGGAGAAGGGGACGACAGAGGATGAGATGGCTGGATGGCATCACTGGCTCGATGGACATGAATCTGAGTGAACTCCGGGAGTTGTTGATGGACAGAGAGGCCTGGCGTGCTGCAATTCATGGGGTTGCAAAGAGTCGGACATGACTGAGTGACTGAACTGAACTGAGGATTATTTCATCTCTATATTCTTTGCCCAGATCTTGCCTTTTCTATAGGTCTACCCTGACCACCCTATTAGTATTGAAATCTATCCCTCATTAACATTTCTATAACGCTGTGAATCATAAACTCGATACATAATGCACCTGAAAAAGTGCTGAGCATATAGTAAACAATGAATTACTGTTGTCATCATTAGTAGCATCATTATTACTAGAGATTTCTTTATATAAACACACACACACACACACGTATATCTAAGAATAGAAATAGATTTATCATTAAGGATAGGTTTATACAATTATGAAGATGGAGAAATTTCATGGTCTGTCATCTGCAAACTGGAGATGCAGGAAAGCCATTGGTATAGGTCTAGTCCAAACCTGAAGACCTGAGAACCCAGGGAAGCCAAGCATTTAGGTCTTAATCTGAGTCAGAGGCCCAAGAACCAGGAGTGGTAAAGTTTGAGAGGAGGAGAAGACTCATGTTCCAATTCAACAAAGAGCAAATTCACCCTGCCTCCACCTTTTTGTTCTATTCAGGCCCTCAAAGTATTGGACGATGCTCACTACACTAGTGAGAATAATACCTTCCAGAAACACCTTCAGAGATACATCCAGAAATAATGGTTTACCAGCTATCAGAGTATCACTTAGTCTAGCTACACTGTCACATAAATTTAACCGTCACACTGAACAGTAATCTCTTCCCAATGAGATAATAGTTTACTTAGCAAATATGTGCACAAAACCTATAATATCAAAGGAATGTACATATATGTTACAAATTTCAAAATATTAATTTACTACCTTGCTACATTTACAGTATAACGTAAACTAGCTGTTTACCTTATATAGTCTATTTATCAAAATCTATTAAGACAATGCAATATTTTCTGTGCATAGGCGGATTTTCATATTCAAATATTTCACTGCATGATTTTAAGCCACTTTAAATCTATTTGTTGTAAGATTCTGTATTGTTAATCTGTACTACTGTTGGAAACCATCCTCTAAATTCATAATTGTTCCAAGAAATTAAACCATGTTTCCTGACCAGAAAAATTTTTTTGAGGACAGACGTAACAAGGGCTTCTCTGTTCTCTTGTCTAAATACTATATGTTATCACAAATGCATGAAAAATGTTCCATAAATAAATATCTAAAATATGAACGTGGTAAAGAAATGCATATTTCAATTTCATTGCTATTCCCTTTAATATTAAATCTCTGTTGCATTTGTTTAGTAAAATTTCCTGGAAATTGTCAGAGGACTAGGGTAATTTTTTTCCTTCTTTGGTGTGCGGTTACATGGTGTAAAAGAAAGAATGCATAATTTAGAATTAGGATATACGATTTTGAAGTTTTCCTTTAATATTCTTTTACTTTGTACAATCTTAGCTGAGTTAACTCAGTTACAAAATAGAAATTCAAGAAAAATGTTTTTTGTTTTTTTGTTGGATTTTTTTGTGAAAAATTAAGATATTTAACCCTCAGATTACAGGAAAAAGAGCCATCAATGTTTATTTTCTGGGCAGCATGAAACTTTTAATTTTATTTAATTTTGTGTACATATTTTAAGTTATTTCCCAAGCAATTTACAGGTATAAGACTAAAGATATACTGAAAGCAATGTTACTAAGTAATAATATTTTTAAACATAGTAGAACTATTTTAATAAGTAAAGCATCACTGGAGATGAAAGGATACTTGTGCAAATACTTTTTAACAACATGGGATCATACAGATTTTTACTCAAAACTGTTACATGAAACTCAGTCCTTTAAATGACCAACAGAAGATATTAATACTATATTTGCATTTTTTCTTGGAAGTATATTGTTTAGTGATCAGTTCTTGAGTTTCAGCAAATTTATTTAAGATATCATCATCTAAAAATACATAGTCTGAGATTTCATTAATACAATTTCACTATACCAGTAGAGTTCAAGAGTGCTGCTTTCTTTTTCTTTAAGTTTGGCCATCTTCTCACTGGATTTATCTTAGAACTGTGGACTGTCACATTTCTTCTCTTTGCTCTCATGGTTGGAGAATAAAAACTTTTAATCCTCAACTGTGTTCAAGGAACCAGAAAGCAGACTACATAAATACTCTTAATTTTTTTTAATTCATTCTCAAAAGATGTAATAATTTGCACAACATAAAATGAAAATGGGAAAATGACCATTTATTCCATCGTTTTAAGTTATTTCATCATCCGTTTTCTTATTACTTATTCTTTTCTCAGCATGGTTGGGGGTAATTGATGCAATCTTGAGTAGTAATTAAACAATTCTTAGAATTATGAAATTGAGAATTATTTTATTATATGGAGAAAATAAAGTCAGTATGATCCCATAATTCAGTTTAGATTTAGAATTCAATGGACCCAAATACTAATTGCAAATAGAATGAATTATATTCCATTAAAAATAGGTATATTTCCTTCTTCTTCTTTGGAAATAGTCTAAGAAAGAATAAATTAATAAAATATGAATCCTTAAAAACACAACTGCTGAAAAAAGAAACTCAAAACCAGTAATTGGTCCACTGATCCTCATGTTATACCAAGGGTTGATCAACTTTGCACATTATACATACTTGATAAAATATAGCTTTATTTTCTCTTTCAACTAAGCACTTCATTGATTTATTGAACCCTGAAGAAGGTAGCATTGGAATGTAGGAAAACAGTATTAAGAAGAAAGCAAAAGAGGCAATGTAACTTGTATCTATATATTTAAAGTGTGTAACAGTATTTGCTTATGCATCAGTTCAGTTCAGTTGCTCAGTCGTGTCTGACTCTTTGCGACTCCATGAATTGCAGCACTCCAGGCCTTCCTGTCCATCACCAACTCATACATGAATATATGAATATATATACAGATTCATATATATACTATATGTATGTGTGTGTATATGTATGGGATTCCTAGGTGGTGCAGTGGTAAAGAATCTGCCTGTCAATGCAGGAGATGCATGAAATGTGGGTTTGATCCCTGGGTCTGGAAGATACCCTGGAAGAGGATATGATATCTCCCTCCAATATTCTTGCCTGGAAAATTCCATGAACAGAGGAGCCTGGCAGGCTACAGTTCATGGGGACACAAAGAGTCAGACATGACTAACACCATGCATGCACATACACATGTGTGTGTGTGTGTATTTATATATATACACATCATACATATATACATGGGGCTTCCCTGGTGGCTCAGTGAAGTGGTGAAGAATCCACCTACAATGCAGCAGATGGTGGGCTCAGTCACTGGGTCTGGAAGATCCCCTGGAGGACAAAATGTCAATCTACTCCAGTATTCTTGGAAAATCCCATGGACAGAGGAGCCTGGAGGACTACAATCCATAGGGATACTATTTAGTAACCAAACAACAACATGCACACACATACACACACACACACATGGATGTACATGCATGCACTATTTTTGCTCTTTTAATTAATGTCACAAAATGAACATTATCACAAATGCCCTTTTAAGATATTAGGAGATGGGTTGGCTATATGTGCTACTTTACCAGAATTATTTGAGACTGTCAGAAATTAAAACAAGCAAAAAAATTCAAGAGTAGAACATGTTGTTTGGGAGAAAGATAATACAACATGATGGGACATACTAGTTTTGAAATTCATTAATTTTGAAAATGGAAACAATTTGCTAAACTGACTTCATTGATATGAAGTAGATTAGTGAAAGAGGGAATCAGTGCCTCTATTCTATCTAAAAATTTGAAATATCATTTAGGTAGCTATATTTTTTCATAGACATTTTATGCAGATGTTACTGGTCCTGGGTGTCTATGACTTTTAATATGGCTATAAGCTCTCCTTTAAAAATTAGTTTCTAATAAATTGATGTTCAGCCACAGTAGCAATGGAAGAAGAAATAGAGACACCTGTTTTGCTTCTAGAAGTGCATAAGATGCTCATTTCATATTTATTTTTAACTACAGGCTATATTTATGTATATTATTTTCATTAAAACATTTCACTTCTGTTTTGTTACTACAGGAGGTGTTCAAAGAACAAGATTTTTTTCAAGGTCATTTAAAGAATCAAACACTTACTTCATTTCCATGAATAAGGCATGTAGGTGATCATATGACATGTCATTGGAAAATGTATTTTCTGTGATTCTCAATAGTGCTTTTTAAAGTAACATTTAAATTAGCCAGTGGTAAAAATTGGTATAAGGATGAAATGAAATCAACAAATATAATAAGTATAAAAAACATAATATTTAAAAAAATTTCTTGAGGCTATCACTTTTGATCTATTCTTCTCACAAGAAATCTAGAATCCCAAAGATTTTTAGCACAAACAACATCTTTATTAATTTACACATATCTTACAATAAATAAGACATTTTAATTAATTTACTTTAATAAATAAATTATACATGCTTACTTATTTATAACATATATATATAGTGCGTTAAAATGAGATTAAATATATTTTTATTTGTGAGAGCAAGTATGTAAGTGTATTTGTGTGGATATGTAGATAAATTGATAAAGTTAGAAGAGTCTCACATCTTTGTATGGATTAGGTACTAAAACATTTTAATTTGGTTATTTGTAACTGCATATCTATTCCCTTAGACTCTGCCTTATACATAGTATTTGTGATCTAGTTGGCCCACTGATGATTTATAAACCTTAATTGAATTTGAAGAATATAACTGCCTAAATGCATGTTCATGGCTATATATATATATATATATATATATATAGAGAGAGAGAGAGAGAGAGAGAGAGAGAGAGACAGAGAGAGACAGAGAGAAAAAGAGATTTTGATTTGAAAGATATATGAAAGTTCTTATTTTCCTCCTTGCATTTCTGCATTTGCATTTGATTATCCCTGCATAAGAGCACTACATACTTTCTGAAAGCAGACACTGACTCAGAGCTTCAGCTATAAGGCAATTTATTAATGATTAACACCTGTGAAAGGAAGTGGGAGAAGGCTTAAACAGAAAAACAAACAAACATTGACCGAGATGTAGTTCTGAAAATTTATTTGCATGCAATACCCTCATTATTTTCCCACATTGGTACAAATAACTGAGCTTTATTTACTCTCTTGCTTCAGCTGTTTCTTCAGTAGATTAATCTAATGTTCTATCATGCAGGAAGCTTCTGGATATCATATATGATATGACCACTGAAATCTATAGTTACTCATCGATGACTGCAACTCCTTTACTGTTTAGTGGTTGCCCTTGTCTGTTGTAATTTGAGATTTAGTGCTGGGAGGTGTTTGCTGAACCTCTGTGGGCAAAAAAGACAAATCCATAGCCTTAAGTTTGCATTCTAACTGACTGAAATAATCCCACTGTGTAGGTTTGTGATCAAGTGCACAATTCATGTCCCAGAGAAGTGATGCCATATTGTTAAACTCAGATTGGTCTCTGTTATTGACAAGTTGTATATTTAGCAATGGCAGAAGCTAGATCACTCTGAAAAGTGGAGGTCATGTTTGGGTCATATATAGTCAATATCTCTGAGCACATTGCTGTCCTTCTTACTTTAGTACCTAATATGATCATCATGACCCCTAACTTCTAGGCTAAATCTCACTGCCTTTCAATAGTTGCAGGATTGTATCATCCTCAGTGAGTCAAGTTTTATGTCACTTCTCCTATTGTTGGACCTGGCCTACAAAGAATAACCACAAGTGATCTAGTGATGCTAGTGTGTCACTCTTAGCAGAATTTTCCTTAAAGCCTTGATAAGGTGTGTATTTCAACTTTCTTGTTGAACATAATTGACTGATGAGCCTTCTGGTTGTAAAGAGTATATCCATTCCAATATGCCCAACTTTCTGAACCTTTCTTTTTTTTTTTTTTTTCCCATCCCACCTTCCACAATAATTTTAATATTTCAATTGCAGAGCATGTGCTGGAGAATTTTTCCTACTCTTCATTGTTTGAATTTCGCCCCTGTGATCTAGTGCCTTCATAATTCGTCACATGAATTAGCTCCCTTTAGTACATGTTCGTTAGATCTTGGCAGCTCTTTTGAATTATACAGTCCCCATATTCTATAATTATCTCCAGCTTGCTTTCAGATCCTTATAGTTCTAGTGAACATGAAGTGAGGTGGTAGAAAATTCTGAGAGGGGCATCTGTTGCATTGCTGCCTGAGGGTGTAGAGGGCTTTGTGTTATCTTTTAGAATAGGTGAAGTGCTATCTCAGTGGAGAGAGGAGGCTCTTTGCCTTAGAATTTTAAAATGTGTCAGAGATTTAAAACATTTGGGAGTGCTCACCCAGGTGCCTCCATTTCACGTCATAGTGTCAGGTTTTCAAAATCAGGACCAGATCCTGGTATAACTATCTGCTTTTGTTGGACAATTAACAGTTTGAATTTTAACACATTTGACTCTTATGTACTTAGTTTGCCTTCATTATCTCCATTCTCTCTTTGCAGAAGATGAAAGATTCTTTATACACAACCAAAAAGTGCATCTGATTTTCACAGCTGTATTTAAATTCACCTTTATCAGCCCTTAGTTCTTCATTATTTTCTGTCAAAAACACTTAGCAATAGATACCTAAGGCCATTAGCCTTACAGCTAGTTTTGGTTTCATACATCCCAAATGATTTGTATATCAACTTTGCAGCCCCTTCTATCTATACACAATCCTAATTCATTCAATGGTGAAAGTTTTAAGAACTGAATTGAGAGCCTGTGTCAGAAGTTTGCTGTATGTATTAACAGTGATGGAATATTTACCAACAACCAAGCAATCACAGAGACTAATCTAGTTCTGAAATTCCATTCCATCTTATTGACTATATTCTTGGACCATTTTTGGTTCTAAATGCCACAAGTTCAATTTAAAAAAAAAAAGATTCTGAGACAGAGTTAGGGATGTGCATTATTTTGCTAGGGATGTCATAGGGATAAAGTCCCTATCTCCAAAACAGGTACCTGTCCACTACTGAGGCTGACTGTAAAGGAGCTAACGACACTTCCTCTGTGTGAGAATCATTTTCTCTTGAAGCTGGATCTCAGTGAGGCAGATCTTTGTGTCTACCACACTCCACTTTGAAAGTGTCAGTTATATTTAAGTAACTAATTATGTCCTGAATTCTTGCATGTGTAAAGTACTGCTATTAGTCTCATAGGAGAATACAAAAATAGCTTTCTCATTGTCTTTGACTTGGATTTTTTCCTCACATCTCTATGAAATTGAGATATGTACAAATAATACTAATACAAGATGAAATGTATTAAGTAGCAGAAGAGGAATTTAAGAAAATGTTAAAAGACTGGAGCAAAGGTAGAGAATAATTTTATTCCAATGTATTATAAAAACTTCTTAGAAACAGTGACATATGAATTAGGTCTTTTATAACTATTTTATTTTCTGTAATTGTTTGGTAAATGTTGAAAGAGTTCAAACATAGAAAAGTACATAATAGAAAGATAGATGTTCATGTGACTTTGACCCAGATTCAACCATGGGGTCATTAACATTCTGGCTTATTTGTTTCTTATCTCTCTTGATCTCATTCCCCCCCAACCCCAGCTCTCTTTGTGTATGTGTGTGTGTGTAGCGGGGGGATGATGGTGTCTAGAACTCCAATTCTTGCTGATGCATCAGGCTTAATTTGGCCCCCTGCTTTCTATCATTTCAGGAAACTTTCACTACATTTCTCTAACTTATTTAGCATTATATGTTATTCCTAATAGGGAAATTGCCACACAATGAGTATTCCATGATGACAAGCTTATAATATGATCTAGAGAATATTAGATTTGAAAAATATGTGCTAAAAGAATAAATTGAAAACTGCCAAGGCATTGCAGAATTTCTGGGCCAAACTCTGAGAAAGGAGAAGAGCCAAGAGAAATAAAACCAAATTAGCAGCATTTCCTGCTCCTCTCCCCCCGCCCCCGCCCAACATATAACATTTGAATCGTTCTCACTCCAGATACTGAGTAAACTACAGTGCATTAATTGAGCCAGTGGAACAAAATCAAAGTTAATGTCATGCAAAATAGAGGTCAACATGCAAGGCTTCAAATAAGACTCTTACATATAAGGTCAATGTTATGGATGAAGTGAAAATAAAGAAAGTGTCACAAGAATCAAAGAAACATTAGGACCCAGGAAGTATTTCACTATGAAAATTACAAAAAAGTAGAATTTTTTGTGTTGTGAAAGTGAAAGTCACTCAGTCATGTCTGACTCTTTTCCACCCCATGGACTGTAGCTTGCCAGGCTCCTCTGTCCATGGAATTCTCCAGGCAAGAATACTGGAGTGGGTAGCCATTCCCTTCTTCAGCGTATCTTCCCAACCCAGGGATCAAGCCCAAGTCTCCCACATTATAGTTAGATTCTTTACTGTCTAAACCACCAGGGAAGCCCTTTAGGAAATTATAAATGCCCAATACTGAATACTGAAGTTATAGAATCCTGAACAAAACAGTAAATAAATACATAAATCAAAAGTCAAGTAATCACTAAAGTAACATCTGATAATATAGATCAAGATGGTAGAGTACATAAAATAACAGAAAAAATATGAAAATTGTAAATATGTAGCAGTTTGAGGAGAAAAGTAAGCTCTGTTAGTGAGTAAATACTTTGTACAATTTTTCAATGACAGAAAGGCAAAAGTTTTGTGTATGTAACAGAGAAACAAAACTTAAAGAAACAGTAACTCAAAAAGCATGTAAGATAACACTTTTAAAGGAAAGATTCCCTATATGGGTACAACAAACAAATTCAAAGTTTGTAAGAGGTAGGAGAGGGCTCAAAGGAGTTTTTTTTCAGTGATAAATAGTAAAGACAATTCTGATGAGTTAAACTATGAATTTCAGATATGAGAATTCTATAAATTGATATTTGAATGTGAAGTGTACAGTGGAAAACAAAACAGAATAAACATCAATTACTTTTGTACTAATGACCATAAATACAGAACCAAGTAATTCTTCCAGATTTAATTGCAAAAGAAAGTGATATATAAAATTTAAGAGACAAGTTTGGACAAAGTTTGGAAAAATTAAAGTGACTTTTGGGGTATATTTGAAAACTATCCATCCACAAGAAGTTTGGTGAAAAAAAATTTAAAAGAAACTAATAAGAATAATTTTGTCCTAGATAAAATAAGCACACTGAAATTCTTCAGAGTGAAAGGGACTTCCACAGATAGCATATCATTTAGAAATATTTTACCCATATAATGAATATTAGTAATTAATGCCACCAGATACATAGATACATCCTCCAAAATTCCAATAGAATGGATAAAATGATACCTACTTTCAGACAAATGCACACACACACACACACAGAATCTGCAGAGGAAAATAAGTATACTGGTATATGAGTTTGTTTCTTCAACCTTACATTTGAATGGACTTCAAATTTCTGAGGAAATACAAACTACAACTGAGGTTGCAAATTATTACCCATGGGATTCTTAATAAATATATTGTAAATAAATGAAATTATGCATAAAATCAATGCAACTGTTATAATTTTAATGTCATTGATATACTATAGTAAAGTAAAACCTGAATTATGTAAGAGGAATATGGCAGTATGGAGAAATAGAGGAAAGAAAACAAACTAGTTAAAATTATAGTTATATCGTGAACATGCAGTTCTAAGGATAGAAAAGTAATTGAAACTTGACAAGCTCATCAGCTAAAAACAACTATAAAACTAGAAATATATATATATATATATATATATATATATATATATATATATATATGTAAAGTAAATGCTTTAGGTGTTGAAAGTATCTACTCCTAGATCAATGCTCATCTTCCTGGTTGCTCCCAGTTCTTTCAGCTACTTACTGTCGTGGACCTACCTTATATTTTCAAGGGTGTGGACTGGGATATTGGAGTCTTGCAAAATATGACTAAATTCACTTAGAAGCCTTGAATGTGTGATGAGCATCATGGTGGTCAAAGTACTTGCTGATATACATTTGCATTGCCTAAAATTTTGTTGTAAATAATGTTAATTTGTTGAGCCATGAGACTATCTTCTGATGGAAGATAATGTGTAATCTCCTTTGCTGGTATGTTTCTACTCCTGCAATATATTTACTTGATTTTAGTTTTTTCTGAGGTAGGTAAAAGTACTTTTTTAATATGTAGAGAGATTATACACTTTTTCAGCCATGTAGTTGGTCAAGATTTTTTCAAAATAACTCCAAACTGTATGTGATAAGTTACACACACTTTCTAGTTAAGTCTGAGTGTTTAAGAAATTTAAATAAGAAATAGATTGCATCTTTATATAACTATTTAAATGATTATTCTTAGAGCACAGTTTAAGGAACAGAAAGAAGTAGTGTATGATCTAGTAGCCTAATTATGGTATTTTGTGTTTATATGAAGTCAATTATGTCAATTGGAATTGCATTTAAGGGATGAACACTACTCAACTAACAGAACATCAGAAATTTCCACTAAGAATATATTTATTCAGCCATTAAAACGAATACATTTGAATCAGTTCTAATGAGGTGGATGAAACTGGAGCCTATTTTACAGAGTGAATTAAGCCAGAAAGAAAAACACCAATACAGTATACTAATGCATATATATGGAATTTAGAAAGATGGTAATGATAACCCTGTATGTGAGACAGCAAAAGAGACACAGATGTATAGAACAGTCTTTGGACTCTGTGGGAGAGGGCAAGGGTGGGATGGTTTAGGAGAATGGCATTGAAACATGTATATTATCATATGTGAAACAGATCACCAGTCCAGATTCGATGCATGATTCAGGATGCTCGGGACTGGTGCACTGGGATGACCCAGAGGAAGGGTATAGAGAGGGAGGTGGGAGGGGGTTTCAAGATGGGGCACACAAGTACACCCATGGCGGACTCATGTCAATGTATGACAAAACCAATACAATATTGTAAAGTAATTAGCCTCCAGTTAAAATAAATAAATTTATATTAAAAAATAAAAAATTAAAAAAATAAAACTATTTTAAGTGAAAACATTTGCACTGAGAAAAATTGCTATTTATATCTATAGTCTTAAATTTCTATTTATTTTTAGTTGAAGGATAATCACTTTATAATGTTGTGTTGGTTTCTGCTATACAGAAACATGAATCAGCCATAGGTATACATATGTTCCCTTCCCCCTGAACCTCTCTCCCACCTCCCATTCCATTCTACCCCTCTAAGTTGTCATAGAACACTGACTATTTATATTTGTTAGAATTCCAAATCAATGAATAATGGGAGTCAATTTAGAATTTTGCATTCAAGCTATTAGAAACACTAGCAATCAAATGCTCTTTCTCTTAAGCTATGAGGGTTCATTTCTCTTATATTTACCTTCTGAGACAGAAATAATATTTTGAAGAGCAGTTACAGGGACTCAGGTTTAACTTCACCTATTTTTAAGTGATTAACAGCTCTAATAATACTTGGAAGCTAACTAAAAGAAGCTGTTTTCTTCTATTTTATTTCTATTTTATGAAAAGTTTTAAATAAACTTATACATTTATCTGAAGGAATTGCCAGACTCTACACCCTCAATTAAAATACTGTTTCCTTCTCGGGGGAAAAAAAAAAAAATTAGGGAAGCATTTTTATCTTGCATCTACTTCCACAAACAACCTATACAATTCATCATCTTTATATAAGAAATGTGACTAATACAAAAACAGTTTCATTATCCACTTTCCACTATGGACAACAATCCTATCACAGTCAAAGAGATTTCTTACAATAGTATTACTGTTAACTTTATGAGAGAGATTAAAGAGCATTGGCAAATAATAACTACTCTTCTGAATATATCAGCTGGTTCCATCTGAGATTTATAAACTGGTCAATAGTAATCCTCCCTCCTACAAAATATGTTCTATAGTAAAGATTAAATGTTGTATCCCTTGGGCTTGTTAACATGCATGCCTCAGTGTGATGCAAAACCCTCAAGAGGAAGTTTTGGGTACAAAATGAGCAGATGACTTTACATAGAACCTTTAGATTGCATGAAAACAGGACCAAACACAATGGTGCTGACAGCAGGACTCACCAGAATGATAGCTCCTCTCCAAGTTTGGACGGAGATACGTGATCCTTAACTATATGGGTGGAAAAACTCCATTATTCTCACAGGTGGTCCTGAATACACTTTTCATAAAATAAAACTGCATTTTATAGACGTTATAAACACTAAGGATTGGTTAGTACCAAATACAGCCTAAGCTTCAGTGTGTTTTAGTTTTTATTTTTTTTAATTGCCCCAATGATATGAACTGACATTTCTATATGCTTGGAAAAATACAACTTTAAACAGAAACTGGCTTATTTGGAAACTTATTGGATCACCAAAAGATAAAGACAAATAGGTTGCTTTCTTTTTGTTTTTTAAAGGAAAACGTGTTTGTTTTCTTTAAGACTGACAAAATTAATCCAATACCTAAGGGCAGACAAAATCATTCATATAAATACATACATATATTTAAAATATGTATTAATATTCATTACATTAGCTTTTTTTATTTTTAATATAAATTTATTTAAGATAAAGACAAATAGGTTGCTTTCATAAAAGGTATTCATATGTAAAATTACACATTTTATTTAGTTTGAAACTGTCTTTGTTTAAGGAATTACACTGAATTGTTTCCTTAAATCTTCCAAGTCTGGATGAATGCATAATTTTAATTTATTTACTCACCATGAGAAGTAACAATATGTGAGGTTGTCTGACCCATTTCAAATTTAACTAGGTTCTAGATATATATCATACAGTTTATATTCATTACATTAATACTAATATCATGCATTACTCTTCTCCCTCTGACAAATAACCAACAAAGCATTTCACTGGATGGTATTTTGCTAACTATAAAATACTTTGCAGTAAAATGGTCAGTTGAAAAATTGTTAAGAAGTTTTGTTTAATGTATTAAAAAATAATAGTGTCTATTAATAACAATTGAAAAATATATAAACTTTGGAAAATCAAGTATAGATAGAATAAATATTGTAGTTCTAACAATCCCCAGTATTACTTTTTTAAAATACTTTTTTCATGATTTAAGTGATTGGATGCACTTCCACTGAGTGGCTATTACGTGTAAGCTAGTCTGCTGAAGGCTGAAGATCCATTTTGGTATTGCCTTTTAAGCATCTTTGGATTTGTCATTTTAGGATCTGTAGACAAAAGTCAATTTGGAATTAAATGCAGTTTACGTATTTATAGATTTTAATCTCTGATGTAAATTTTAAGCTAACATATTTGGATACACTTTTGCATATATGCTTTGAGCCAATAAATAATGTAAGAACACAACTATAGTGGGATCTTGTACAAGCGTGCTCAGTCACTTCTGTCATATCTGACTTTTCGTGACACTATGGACTGTAGCCTGCCAGGCTCCTCTGTTCATGGGATTCTCCAGCAAGAAAACTGGAGAGGGTTGCCATGTCTCTTCCTCCAGGGAACCTTCCCAACACAGGGATTGAATCCACATCTCCTGCATTGCAGGTGGATTCTTTACCCCCTGAGCCACCTTGGAAGCCCCAAGTGAACTCTTGCTTAATGTGATAACTTGATGTACAGTAATGCAGAAATGTACACGTATATTCATAGATATCCCCATTGCATTTATTCAGATATGGGTTTAGTTATTACTTTAATGGATTTACTAGAAACTTAGTGTTAAAATACAAGGAAGACTAAAGAATCGTAATGAGAATAAAACTAAATCCTAAGTAAGAATGTCTAATTTTATTATGCTTAAAGCCAACAATCACCAAACTCAACTTGTGTAATTTTATGTAAGGCTCATATGTGTTGAGAAGTTTGATTGATTTATTTTGCAAAGGATGCAGACATTTCTTGAAACCATTCTGTTTCAAGGAACAATCAATGATGCCAGGCATGGCGGAATTAAATGATAAATGACACTCTAAACATCTATGATCGTAGTGCACAAACATATAAATATTTGTGAATTTACTTGGAAATGATAACTAAATCACAAAGGAACAGCAATGCATGACATCTTTGAAGAAAAGAATTTCATGTACTAGTAAAATTCAATAGAGCTATTCTTAACTTGAAATTATTGAATAATTGAGAGTGACTTTGTGGTAGAATAAAACTTATGGAGGAAAAAAGTGATAAAACTCCTGTTCCAGTAAGGATATTCTCAATAGTTAGACCACATCTTTTGTATAAATGTGTTCTGGGTCTTAAGATATAAGTAAATAAGATGCATGGTTTTATATAATTAATTTCATTATTTTTGTCAAGAATAATATATCAAAGAAAGTTAATATTTGACTAAGACACTCACTTGCACTATTAACACAATAGCTGGTTTAAAGAATAAGCATATGGAAGAACAATCAAAGGGAATTCCTGGTCTTAAAGAAATGCTCCAGAATATTTTTTAGCTCCTGACACATATATCCAAGTAGCTACTCAATTTTTCTATGTTAATATCAAAATTAAAATGTTAAAATTTGAATCAGACTTTCCCCTAATATAGTTGATGGTATATTAATCCATCTCATTGCTTAGAAAAGAAACTGGGGTTCATTGACTTTTCTCTAACACTTCATATCTAATAAAAATTCTATTGTGCTGTGCTTAGTCACTCAGTCATGTCCAACTCTTTGTGACTCCATGGACTGTAGCCCACCAGGCTTCTCTGTCTATGGGATTCTCCAGGTAAGAATACTAAAGTGGGTAGCCATTGCCTTCTCCACGGGATATTCCCAACCCAGGAACAGAACCCGGGTCTCCTGCAATGGAGGTGGATTCTTTATCATCTTAGCTAACAGGGAAGCCTGGATATCTGTATACTTATGACTGATTCATGTTGTTTTATGGCAGATACCAACATGACATTATAAAACAATTATCCTTCCATTAAAAATAAATAAACGTTGTACAGCAATAAAAACAGTTCTGGGGAAAAAGATAAGTGAAAGATAAACTCAACAATTATTAGAAGCCTATGTGATGGAAGAGGGAAGGAGACTAGAATTTCAAAATAATTTTAATTCAAAATATTTAATCCTTATGTTTTAATACATGTAATAGAGTATTTACAAGGATAGTCTAGGTTGTGATGTCTTAAAGCAGAATTAACATTGATTTGTAAATACAAAGTCTTCTTCATGACACTATGAGGTGGGTTAATATCGCCCTAGGGTCCAAATTTAGCATCCACATTTGTCACGATAGAGAAATCATGCATAGAAAATTACACAAGAGAAATCACAGTTTTAATCCTGGAAGTAATACTTATCATTTCCTTTTATCTTTCATTGTTCAAGGAATGTAATGGTCACCCTTAATATCACACTTAATTACCTGGAAAGAAATAAAGAAGTTGAAATATTGGAAGTCAAACTTAGAAGTCTAATGAAATATCATTTACTACCTTTGTACTAGAGACCAGAATATGAAGTTAAAACACCTTAAAGATGGTATATATAGATGTATAATTCACTTACATGGAGAATATAATACTGGAAAAGTTTGAGGTCAAAGATAAAGAATTCATTACAAGCCATGTTGAGATGGTCATATCTGTGTGATATAAAGATAGAATAACACGAGTAGGCTATTGAAAATATCTTGAAATCAATCATAAATTCAAGGCTATGATCTTGCATTTTAATTCACTTACTGTGTTAGACAAAATTAAGGTCATGATTTTAAATCATTTTATCCAATTATAAGATGTAAACTGAGACAAATTAGGTGAAAAGTAATGGAGCTATATTATCTATATTATCAATGCTTATATCAGCAGCATTATTCCAGAAAGATAAAATTTAAGATGTAATTATAATTTTCTATTTATTCCTTTGATCCTCTGATTTTGTCTATTTATTACCATGTGGAGTTTATTAGATAAATCATTTCTCCACAAAGAGTTATTGGAATTTAGAAGTAATGATTGATTCTCCTCTAAATGAAAATATCACCCATGGTGAATAATAGATACCTAAATTTATTTATTTGTTGACAATTACTCTCAAATTTTTAAAGCATATCGATATGAAATTTGAGAAACATAATTTATATTGTAAAGTTTTTCTAATTTACAAATATGAAATATAATGATTCAAATTACTCTTTTATGAATAAATGTTTTCCATTAATCCCTTATCATTTGATTTTAGATATCGAATTATTGATTAGCATCTGCTCCTTAGAACTAGATTGTATCTTCAGTAAGGTTTTGGTTTATGTGTTGCTTTCTCTGTGGGAAATAAACTGTTTCTCTGTAGAAAGTGTTAGATATTTATTAATAAGCTGTTATTTAAGTAGGCTTGGACTTTTGAATATTAAAATTTAAATTGTTCTTTCTGGTATTATATTAAACTAATTTCAATATTGTATAATTTCTTATATTTTTAAAGCCCTTTTAGCAATATTTATTGGAGAAGGCAATGGCACCCCACTCCAGTACTCTTGCCTGGAAAATCCCATGGATGGAGGAGCCTGGTAGGTTGCAGTCCATGAGGTCACTAAGAGTCGGACACGACTGAGCGACTTCACTTTCTCTTTTCACTTTTATGCATTGGAGAAGGAAATGGCAACCCACTCCAGTGTTCTTGCCTGGAGAATCCCAGGGACGGGGAGGCCTGATGGGCTGCCGTCTATGGGGTCACACAGAGTCAGACACGACTGAAGTGACATAGCATAGCATAGCATAGCAATATTTATAATGTCAGGCAGCAGTGAAATATCCTTTCAATTTATTTTTGAAGAAGCTATGATAAAATATAAATTTTTTTCTGGTAGTAATATTTTTGACTATATGTTTTGTCCCATATGTACCTAAGTAACAATAAATTTAGTGCAACTTTTTTTTTTCTCACCTCTAGCAGCTAATAATATTCCTCTTAAATTTTGATATATACATGTTGGACAATTAAGAGGGTTATTAGATATAAGGAATTAGGTTAAAATTGTAAGTTTGTTGTTTAAACAAGCATTATTTTTATGCTGAATCATTTTTGAATACACTTATATTCAATACCTCTTATTGATATATGCAACAAAATTGTTACCTGGTAAAAAATATATGTAACAATATTAGACATAATTTTATCTGTGATCCTAAAGCTCTAAAGTTGAAAACAAGTAATGAATTCTGTAAGAGTAACTTGAGATTCCTGGTAGCTGTTTCAGTTTTTGTAAAAATATAACCACTAGACCATTCAGGTATGACCTAAATCGAATCCCTTATGATTATACAGTGGAAGTGAGAAATTGATTTAAGGGCCTAGATCTGATAGATAGAGTGCCTGATGAACTATGGAATGAGGTTCGTGACATTGTACTGGAACAGGGAACAAGACCATTCCCATGGAAAAGAAATGCAAAAAAGCAAAATGGCTGTCTGAGGAGGCCTTACAAATAGCTGGGAAAAGAAGAGAAGCAAAAAGCAAAGGAGAAAAGGGAAGATATAAGCATCTGACTGCAGAGTTCTAAAGAATAGCAAGGAGAGATAAGAAAGACTTCCTCAGTGATCAATGCAAAGAAATAGAGGAAAACAACAGAATGGGAAAGACTAGAGATCTCTTCAAGAAAATTAGAGATACCAAGGGAATATTTAATGCAAAGATGGGCTCAATAAAGGACAGAAATCATATGGACCTAACAGAAGCAGAAGATGTTAAGAAGAGATGGCAGGAATACACAGAAGAACTGTACAAAAAAGATCTTCATGACCCAGATAATCACAATGATGTAATCACTGACCTAGAGCCAGATATCCTGGAATGTGAAGTCAAGAAGGCCTTAGAAAGCATCACTACGAACAAAGCTAGTGGAGGTGATGGAATTCCAGTTGAGCTATTTCAAATCCTTAAAGATGATGCTCTGAAAGTGCTGCACTCAATATGCCAGAAAACTCAGCATTGGCCACAGGACTGGAAAAGGTCAGTTTTCATTCCAATCCCAAAGAAAGGCAATGCCAAAGAATGCTCAAACTACCATGCAATTGCACTCATCTCACACGCTAGTAAAGTAATGCTCAAAATTTTCTAAGCCAGGCTTCAGCAATACGTGAACCATGAACTTCCTGATGTTCAAGCTGGTTTTAGAAAAGGCAGACAAACCAGAGACCAAATTGCCAGCATCCACTGGATCATGAAAAAAGCAAGAGAGTTCCAGAAAAACATCTATTTCTGCTTTATTGACTATGCCAAAGCCTTTGACTGTGTGGATCACAATAAACTGTGGGAAATTCTTCAAGAGATGGGAATACCAGACCACCTGATCTGCCTCTTGAGAAATCTATATGCAGGTCAGGAAGCAACATTTAGAACTGGACATGGAACTACAGACTGGTTCCAAATAGGAAAAGGAGTACGTCAAGGCTGTATATTGTCGCCCTACTTATTTAACTTATATGCAGAGTACATCATGAGAAACACTGGACTGGAAGAAACACAAGCTGGAATAAAGATTGCTGGGAGAAATATGAATAACCTCAGTTATTCAGATGACACCACCCTTATGGAAGAAAGTGAAGAGGAACTCAAAAGCCTCTTGATGAAAGTGAAAGTGGAGAGTGAAAAAGTTGGTTTAAAGCTCAACTTTCAGAAAATGAAGATCATGGCATCCGGTCCCATCACTTCATGGGAAATAGATGGGGAAACAGTGGAAACAGTGTCAGACTTTATTTTTTGGGGCTCCAAAATCACTGCAGATGGTGACTGCAGCCATGAAATTAAAAGACGCTTACTCCTTGGAAGGAAAGTTATGACCAACCTAGATAGCATATTCAAAAGCAGAGACATTACTTTGCCTACAAAGGTCCATCTAGTCAAGGCTATGGTTTTTCCTGTGGTCATGTATGGATGTGAGAGTTGGACTGTGAAGAAGGCTGAGTACTGAATAATTGATGCTTTTGAACTGTGGTGTTGGAGAAGACTCTTGAGAGTCCCTTGGACTGCAAGCAGATCCAACCAGTCCATTCTGAAGGAGATCAGCCCTGGGATTTCTTTGGAAGGAATGATGCTGAAGCTGAAACTCCAGTACTTTGGCCACCTCATGCGAAGAGTTGACTCATTGGAAAAGACTCTGATGCTGGAAGGGATTGGGGGCAGGAGGAGAAGGGGATGACAGAGGATAAGATGGCTGGATGGCATCACTGTCTCGATGGACATGAGTCTCAGTGAACTCCGGGAGTTGGTGATGGACAGGGAGGCCTGGTGTGCTGTGATTCATGGGTTCGCGAAGAGTCTGACATGACTGAGCGACTGAACTGAAATGAACTGAACTGACTGAATGCATATCTTTTAAGCTCTGTGCAAAACAGTTATACCCATTCTCCAGAAGAGATCACATCTGGGGCCATAAATCTAGCCTTGGTAAATTCAAAAAAATTGGAATCAGTTCAGGCATATTTTCTGATCATAATGTGGTAAGATTAGATGTCAACTACAGGGAAAAAAATCTTAAAAATATGAGCTTATGGAGGCTAAACAACATACTTCTGAATAACTAACAAATCTTGGAAAAAATTAAAAAGGAAATCAAAATATGCAATGAAACAAATGGAAATTGAAAACATGACAACCCAAAACCTATGGGATTCTGTAAAAGCAGTGCTAAGGCGAAAATTCATAGCAATACAACCTTACATCAGGAAACAAGAGAAAAATCAAATAAATAATCTAACTTTATACCTAAAGCAACTAGAAAAAGAAGAAATGAGGAACTCCAGGGTTAGTGGAAGGAAAGAAATCATAAAAATTAAGGCATAAATAAATGAAAAAGAAATAAAGGAGACTATAGCAAAAATCAACAAATGGTTATTTGAGAAGATAAATAAAATAGACAAACCAGTAGCCAGACTCATCATGGAGAAAAGGGAGAAGAATCGAGTCAATAAATTAGAAATGAAAATGGTGAAATCACAACAGACATCACAGAAATGCAAAGGATCATAAGAGACTACCATTAGCAACTATATGCCAATAAACTGGACAACTTGGAAGAAATGGATAAATTCTTACTAAGTATAATCTTCCAAAACGGAACCAGGGAAAAATAGAAGATCTTAGCAGACCCATCACAAGCACAGAAATAGAAACTGTAATAAAAAATCTTCCATCAAACAAAAGCCCGGGACCAGATGGCTTCACAGATGAATTCTACCAAAAATTTAGACAAGCGCTAACATCTATCCTAGTAAAACTCTTCCAAAAAATTGCAGAGGAAGATAAACTCCCAAACTCGTTCTGTGAGGCTATGATCACCCTAATACCAAAATCTGACAAAGATGCCACAAAGAAAGAAAACTACAGGCCAATATCACTGATGAACATAGATGCAAATATCCTTAACAAATCCTAGCAAACAGAATCCAACAACATATTAAAAAGACCATATATCATGCCCAAATGAGTTTTATCCCAGAGATGCAAGGATACTTCAATATTCACAAATCAATCAATGTGATATACCACATTAACAAATTGAAAGATAAAAACCATATGATTATCTCAATAGATGCAGAGAAAGCCTTTGACAAAATTCAACACCCATTTATGATAAAAACTTTCCAGAAAGCAGGCATAGAAGGAACATACCTCAACATAATAAAAGCCATAGCTCTAATCCCAAATCTAACTAAACTCAGGGATCAAACCTGGGTCTCCTGTATTGTAGGCAGACGCTTTACCATCTTAGCCACCACGGAAGTCTAATGAGGTGGATGAAACTGGAACCTATTTACAGAGTGAAGTAAGTCAGAAAGAAAAACACTAATACAGTATATTAACACATATATATGGAATTTAGAAAAATGGCAATGACGACCTATATGTGAGACAGCAAAAGAGACACAGAAACAGATTTTTGGACTCTGTGGGGTGATTTGAGAGAATAGCATTGAAACATGTATATTACCATATGTGAAATAGATCACCAGTCCAAGTTCAATGCATGAAACAGGGCACTCAAAACCAGCACACTAGGACAACCCAGAGGGATGGGATGGGGAGGGAGGTGGGTGACGGGATTCAGGATCGGGGACACATGTACAACTGTGACTGATTCATGTCAATGTATGGCTAAAAAAACACCACAGTATTGTAAAGTATTTAGCCTCCAATTAAAATTAATTAATTAAAAAAAAAAAAAACAGCTACACCAACCACTCTGTATATAAAAAAAAAAAAAGACGAGATATTTTAGGAAAGTTTATTGAGGTAAGGACATTTTGTGAAGTCAGACTGAATAGTAAAGATAGATGGATAATGCCAAGATTAGATGACTTTTCCATAAGAACCACTTGGAGTGATGGAACATTCCTTCAGGAAAGGATGCTTATTATCTTAATCCTTGAATAGATATTTCCTCAGTGCAGAGATAAATAATGATACATGATGAAGAAAATGAATTTCCCCTGAAATTTGAGAAATAAGTGATATGTTCTTTTTCTTGAAAATTTTAGAGGGCAAGATGTTGGCTTGAATAAACTATAATGCCACAAAAGGTAGAGAGTATTGAAGCAGAAACAAGATGCACTTCTGTTACTGGTATGTCTAAGGGTGTGTGCATCTTCTTAGTCAACCCAAGACTGTGTCAGACTTGAGATATCCTGAACACATCCCATTTAAAAGGATGTGGAATCATTACCAATAAGAGAGCAAGGAGTTTGCCACCAAGGCTAGAGGTACATCCTGAGAGAGCAATGCCACACCATGGAAATTTGAAGTGCATAATTTGCCACTCAATCTTCCAAATAATCTGTGCCTACAGTTATACTTACTATACTGTGTAGATCACAACAAACCATGGAAAATTCTTAAAGACATGGGACTGGTTAAAACTGGGAAAGGAGTACTGCAAGTCTGTATATTGTCACCCTGCTTATTCAATTTATATGCAGAGTACATCATGTGAAATGCCTGCCTAGAGGAATCACAAGCTGGAATCAAGATTTCCAGGAGAAATATAAGCAACCTCAAATATGCAGATGATGCCACTCTAATGACAGAAAGTGAAGAGGAACAAAAGAGCCTCTTGATGAGGGTGAAAGAGAAGAGTGAAAAAGCTGACTTGAAACTCAGTATTAAAAAAAAAAAAAAAAAAACTAAGATTGCTTCTATGTCCTATCTATTGTAAATAGTTCTGTAATGATGTGCCTTTTTCAATTTTGGTTTCCTCAGGATATATGCCAACTGGTGGGGTGGAATATTGCTGGATATCCATCAACAGATGAATGGATAAAGAAGCTGTGGTACATAATATATATACAATGGACTATTACTCACCTGTAAAAAGGAATGTATTTGAGTCAGTTCAAGATGAATGAACCTCAAGCCTATTATACAGAGTGAAGTAAGTCAGAAAGAGAAAAACAAATATTGTAAATTAACATATACACAGTATCTAGAAAAGCGGTACTAATGGACCTATTTGTGGGGCAACAATGAAGAGGCAGATATAGAGAACAGAATTATGGACAGGATGGTAGGAGAGGAAGGAGAGGGTGGGACGGATGAAGAGAGTAATATAGAAACATATACATTACTGCATGTAAAATAGCCAATGGGGATTTGCTGTATGACTGAGGGAAAAAAAAACAAGGCTCTGTAACAACTTAGAGAGGTGTAATAGGCTGGGAGGTGGGAGGGATGTTCAAGAGGGAGGGGACCTATGGCTGACTCATGTTGATGTATGACAGAACCCAAGACAATACTGTAAAGCAGTATGCTTCAATTAAAAATAATTAAAAAGAAATGAGATCATGATAAATGGTCTCACCACTTCATGACAAATAGAAGGGGGAAAAGTGGAAGCAGTGACAGATTTTATTTTCTTGGGCTCCAAAATCACTGCAGCCAATGACCGCAGCCATGAAATTAAAAGATCCATGCTCTTGGAAGGAAAGTGATGACAAACCTAGATAGTGTATTAAAAAGTAGAGATATCACTTTGAAAACAAACATTTGTGTAGGCAAAGCTGTGTTTGTTTGTTTGTTTGTTTTCCAGCAGTCATGTTTGGTTGTGAGAGTTGAACCATAAAACAGGCTGAGCGCTTTTTTGATCCTTTTGGATTTTGGTGCTAGAGAAGACTCTTGAGAATACCGTGGAATTCTCCTACCGTGCAAGGAGATCAAGCCAGTCAATCCTAAGGGAAATCAACCCTGAATTCATTGGAAGGACTGTTGCTGAAGCTGCAATACTTTGGCTACCTGGTGTGAAAAGCCTACCCATTGGAAAGACCTCAATTCTGGGAAAGACTGAAGGCAATAGAAGGAAGGGGTGATAGAGGAGATGGTTAGATATTAACAGCACCACTGACTCAACAGACATGAATTTGAGCAAACACCTGGAGATAGTGGAAAACAGAGGAGCCTAGTGTGCTACAGTCCATGGGGTCGGCAATAGCTGGACACATATATACACACACATAGGTTTATCATAAAGATATGAAACTCTAAACTGTTTACTCACGGGGAGACTTCTTTATGAGATGTAGTGGTTGGTTGTTAACTTAGCTCTCTGACCATGACTCTCATTTAAAACTGTGCTAACCATCAGCACAATGCTGCAGTAATTGTAGTTACAACATCTATGTGAAGAAAATGAAAAAGAAAATAGCATTTTTGAGTACTCATCCAATATCAGCTACTTTGCATGTATGTTAGTTTCATTATATTTGATACTTTGCTATGTATAGAAGGTTTTCTTTTAAAGTAATCAGCAATTAGCAACTACCTTTCCTAAAATAATGACTAATGTATGACAAGGTAATGATCCCAAAATCCACATTGTGGTGATGTAGTTTTCAGGATGACCTATATGAATTTATAATTTCACAGAATATATAACTTTCAATATTAGTAGGGAAAATTAAATTGAAGCTGGCATATGTATTGAGTGAAGTAAGTGAAACAAATGTAATTGATGTCAAATGGAAAAAAAAATGTTCCCCTCTTATATTTGGAACAGATGGCTTATTGTGAATAAGTAATCATATAAGGTGAATAATGTGAATTACCTCACAGAGGTTAAGGTTAGGTGAGTACATTGAATAAGTAAAAAAGAGGTATAATATCCAGTAATGGAATAATAGAGATCATATATATATATATATACACACACACACAGACACACACACACACACACACACACACACATGCACACACAACTTATTTAGGACAAGATAAAAGAAAGTGTTGTTAACAAAAAAAAATGGAAAAGGGATAAAATTAAGCTAAAAATAACATAAAATAAAGGCATGATTAAAATATTAGTTCAGGAAACAGGATGAGAGAGAAATTCAGGCTGAAAGAAAAACGATTAAGGACAGATCAATAAGAAAAGTCGAAAAACATTACTGAATGTCCCTGACAGCAGTACTGCTAAATACTTGTGGGTTGTATGAATGTTGACTGCTTCAGAAACTTGGTCAAAGTGGTCATAAGAACCCATGACAAATAATAATGTATGTGGCATCCAAGGAGCTCAGATCCTCACAGATTTGACTGGAGCCATAAATCACAGTCAGTATAAAAATGTAGACACAAGAAAGTACACAAGACTGAAGTAAAACTACGATGTGCTAGGCATAGAAATAATACCACTGAGATGATGCTGAAAATAGTATCTCCAGCTTTCAGAAAAATAAAGATATAGTAGATATGCTGAAACAGAAACAATCTACTGAAACTAGACCATATTTTATAAAATTATAATTTGTTAATAAATATCTAATATATTAAAAACAAATAACTAGATTTTTTGAAATATTTTGAGTGTTATATAAACATATTTAAAATAATTATAAAGCTATCCAAAGAAATTAACAATTTGGAATCATTTTAAAAAGCAATCAGTTGAATTAAGACCCACAACTAAGAATGTTTTTACATTGCAAAAACAAGATGAGTTCTAACACTAACATTTTCAATAAATGGTATAATGGTGAAATATGGTAATGAGTTGACTTTTGAGATAGAATGAACTTAGTAAATAAACATTAAGCCAACAATATATAGCTTATAAAATATGAATCTGAAAAATCAATATTTAATTTTTAAAAGCCAGATCTGCCTGAGAAAAGTGTTGGTTAATATGTGGAAATGCTCAATTAGAAATATGTTAACAGCTATGTTTAAACATTGTAATGAAGACCCACATTTAAAGGAAATTCTTTCTCACAGGCCTGTATGAAGCTACTATGCCCAGAGAATGTAGAAATAGCTATGGGGATAGGCAATCTGTATGCTAAGCCTAGCTCAGATGACACCAATTCACACTGACCTTGTACAAGTTACTTAACTCTCCTTAAGTTTTCTCATCTCAAGCAATAAAGACCTTATCTAGAGGTGAGTTGTGGGTATTGATTAGCTAATGTTCTGAAAGTTCAGTTCAGATGGAAGAAATAGGACATAGAGGATAAATGTAAGTCCTACAGACAAGGGGACTTCAGTTAAGGTTTCCAGTGATCGCACATACATTCTCTTCACTTTTAAAAATAAATTGGAAAAAGTGACATTTATAAATGCATGGAGATATATTTTTTAAAGAGCATAGTTATTATGTAAAGTTTAAAAAATAAAATAAAATTTAAAAAAAAAAGTAAATACTCATCTACTGATTAACATTAGTTTTAATTAAAACTACTCAAAATAAATGGCACATATATGCTCCAAATAAATGACACATAATCAAAAGTATCATGGAGTGGGATTAAATACAATTTTCTACATTGGAATATATATTTGGAAAGTCAAAATTTCTTCAAATGTATTTTAAAATCATGACTTAGTATTGTTTAAGATAAATTTCCAAATCATAGCAAAATTGAATATTATTTGTGTGATGGTAACGGGGAAAATTTTAAGGCAGTTATGATATATGCTAACTACTTTATCAATATCTAAATTGAGATATATGAAATTAAAACCATTAGATCTACAAAATAAGTATATATTATGAAGCCACATGGAATAATTTCAGGTATATTATTTCAACTGTCCAGTTTGCTTATGTGCAATAACCATTTTTACCAGCTTTATAAAATCAATTACAACTATATAAAGCAAAATATAAATGGCTAATTAACATAAATATCACTATGAAAAAAGGTGAGAGTATTAGTCGCTCTATTGTAGCTGACTCTTTGCAACCCTGTAAGACTGTAGCCTGCCAGATTCCTCTGTCCATGGAATTCTCCAGGCAAGAATACTGGAGTGGGTTACCATACCCTTCTCCAGAGGATCTTCTCAGCCCAAGGATCCTAATCCAGGCTTCCTGCACTGCAGGCAGATCCTTTACCATCATCTCCATACAGCAAGCTAAAAATAGAGTGATGCACATAGCATGAATAGGGGAGGTAGGTGAAGCAAAACTGCTTTCTTAGAATTAAAAAAACAAGCCTCAAATCCATGAATCAGTCATTCTTTTTTTTCCAGATTTTCTGGAATTTCTCTTTGAGCCTGAGAACTTCAGAACATGAGGTTGAGATTTTCCAAAATCTATTTTATTTTCACTTTTGTTTCATATTTTTCTAGATCTCAAATACATATAAAATTATCATATTGTTTCTGACCTTGTTAATTTTCAAAAGTAACATAAAAATGCAAATAGAGAAAAGAACAGTCCCCCAAACACCCAAGGAAAGAAACCGTACAGTTAATGTACACATTTTACCGTGGTGGTTTTAGTCACTAAGTCGTATCTGACACTTGGGACCCTACGGACTGTACACCACTAGGCTCCTCTGTCCATGGGATTTTCCATGCAAGAATGCTGGAGTAGGTTGTCATTTCCTTCTTTAGGGTATCTTCCTGACCCAGGGACTGAACATGCTTGTGATAAAATACACTCTGATTACCTAAAATAACTGGGCATCCATATATGATGAAAATATATGCCTAATTTTTTAATTAATATATTTTGAGAACTGAAGCTCTTTACAGAGACTTGTTGAAACAAAAAATATTGAAGACACTGTGTTGTATATGCTTATACTCTTTAGTATTAAATAATTTAAATTCAACAATCTGTTATTAGTGGAATCCCATGTCACTATTTACAGATTAACTAGTTCAACATTTTTAATGTTAAAACAGATCAGTGATGACTAAACTACCATCACAGTTTATTTGATCTAAGCAAATGATTTAATCTCTTCAGCTTTTTGGCTTATATGGGAAAACAAATTGAGATAAGTCATCAGTTCACTTCAGTTGCTCAGTCGTGTCCGACTCTTTGCGACCCCATGAATCGCAGCACGCCAGGTCTCCCTGTCCATCACCAACCCCCGGAGTTCACTCAGACTCACGTCCATCGAGTCAGTGATGCCATCCAGCCATCTCATCCTCTGTCATCCCCTTCTCCTCTTGCCCCCAATCCCTCCCAGGATCAGAGACTTTTCCAATGAGTCAACTCTTCATATGAAGTGGCCAAAGTATTGGAGTTTCAGCTTTAGCATCATTTCTTCCAAAGAAATCCCAGGGCTGGCTGATCTCCTTCAGAATGGACTGGTTGCAATTCCTTGTAGTCCAAGGGACTCTGAAGAGTCTTCTCCAACACCACAATTCAAAAGCATCAATTCTTCAGTGCTCAGCTTTCTTCACAGTCCAACTCTCACATCCATACATGACCACTGGAAAAACCATAGCTTTGACTAGACCGACCTTTGTTGGCAAAGTAATGTCTCTGCTTTTGAATATGCTATCTAGATTGGTCATAACTTTTCTTCCAAGGAGTAAGCATCTTTTAATTTCATGGCTGCAGTCACCATCTGCAGTGATATAGGTGAGTGTAATTATTTGTATTGAGAGTCTAGAAGTGGCTCATACAGTAAAGAGTCTGCCTGCTATGCAGGAGACCTGGGTTCCATCTCTGGGTTGGGAAGATCCACTGGAGAAAGAAATGGCAACCACTCCAGTATCCTTGCCTGGAAAGTTCCATGGATAGAGTAGCCTGGCAGGCTACAGTCCACGGGGTTGCAAAGAGTCAGACTGAGCAACTTCACTTCACTTTGATATTTGGTGGAATAATTTTTGTACCTCTTTAATTTCAGCCTTTTGTTTCTTAGTTTTTAAACATGTCCATGTAAGTAGGGTCCTGCATTCTACTCATTTTTCAGGATTCATGAGGGAATTCCAAATTCCTTTCCATTTCCCCTTAAACATAAATCCTTGTAACTGACTCAAGACCAACTTTTTAACCCCAGTGAAAATGTTTGCACCTGCTCCTAGTGGACCGTCATCTTCACTGAGCACTTAGTGTGAATCACCACTAATATTGTAGATTAGAACTCTTAAGTTATTTTTCTGGACACCTATAATTGTTCCAAGTTTCTTTTAGCCAGCCTTACAGGAAAAATTACATTTTATTCAGACTTAGTATTTTTGAAGAAACACCCTCTTCCCCACACAGAATTTCAGATGTTTGATTGACTTCTTGTTGATCCTCTCTTTGCTTCTCTATGTGAATAGAGAATGAAGACCTTATATGTCTTCACACTTATGTTAAGGTTGGATATTTACTGTCTCCTAATATTATTAATCCCATGGACAGAGGAGCCTGGTAGGCTGCAGTCCATGGGGTCGCTAAGAGTTAGGCACGACTGAGCGACTTCACTTTCACTTTTCACTTTCATGCATTGGAGAAGGAAATGGCAACCCACTCCAGTGTTCTTGCCTGGAGAATCCCAGGGACAGAAGAGCCTGGTGAGCTGCCATCTATGGGGTCGCACAGAGTTGGACACGACTGAAGCGAATTAGTAGCAGCAGCAGCAGCAGCAATATTATTAAAACAGATTGGTTTTTATGTTTCTTGTTTTCTTTATTTCTTTTTCACGATTTTCAGATAGGAAGGGGATAGTGCCAACTTTACATTGTAGTTTTAAAAGTTAAACAATGGCTATTTTATTTTTTCCCAGCAATTGCGCTGATTTCCACAGACTGAGCAAATGCACTGAAAAAATGACAAATCCAATGAGGGGAAAAATAAACTTTTAGGGATTACATATACATAATCATTTTCCAAAAACTGACATCTGTCCAATGTAGTCTGAGACTCATGAATTAATCTGAGACCACGAATGAATGATATTTATATTTCACATACCTTACATAAAATTTAGGCATAAAATATACTATCTTAATATAAATTAGATTGAAAGAATATTAGGGTTAAATATGAATGCTCTTGGCAGACAGATTAACTGAGGAAACTTCAGTGAAATTCTGTAATTTTAATGATTAGTAGGTATTTTCTATTTTAACAAGATTTTTCTCTGCTGAAATAATGTTAGATCCACATTGACCCTCAAAAATTTTTGGCCTCTAGGTTTAGCCATATATTAGATTTAGTGGAAAAATAAAAATTATTGAAAAGAATCTGAGGTAAAATCATTTTTATTAAGATGAAAATTCATGAAAAGAAATGTTAGAAAAAGAAATGTAATGATAAGTATATTTCATGTTATAATATAAAATCTGATGTATACTCTATATTTTATAATCATAATATGCTTCTCTATTAACTTTTGAATTTTAATTGTTTACATAATTACATAATTTCACCTTCATCTCCAATCATCTTGCAATTCATCATTATATTACATCATTTTAAAAGATCAATATTTATACCTAACACAGACATACTTTAACAAATAGGTTTAACATCTGAAAGTGAAGCATCCTAGATTTTCCTGTGAAAATCTACAAAACCATACTTTGTCAGGATACATTTTTAAACTTAAATTGTATTAAACATTTTGGAAGAAAGTACAGTAGAATTTATTCCTATGTTATTTTCTGTAATCATCATTTGAAGCAGATAAATGTTATTAGAAATAAAGTACCTCATGAATATTAATTTATGATATTATAAAGCAAATCATGGATAAAAATATAATGTATATAACCATACACAATACATGAAATAGATAACATAAAAATATACCTCTCATATTGTATGTCATCTTCTTGAATATAACAAATATTATTTAGTATACTGAATGTATATTAATATATTTAAGGAAATCTCAAAAGGTATAAAATATATCCATATTATATATAGCAATCTTTTGCATATTGTCAAACAGATACATGGAATATGGCAAAAAGTGTTTTCAATATGGATTGACATTAAGTATAGAATAGTTTCCTATTATTTTTTCTTGTGAATATGATCTTATATGAAATCTTCTCTGTAATTTCACAAACAGTGCTTTATAATATGTATACTTAGTTGCATCTTTCTTACTTCTGAACAGTTACTAGTTCTTGAACTTTACACAATAATGTTCACTACATATAAAATATGAATGTTTTTAGTAATTCTTTTAGTATGCAGTTTATAGGAGACAGAAATAAGTATTATCATCAACTGTATTGTTTTGGCAATGTTCTTATATTTTCAGTGATATACAATATTTGCTCTTATGAATCATGACAAATTCCACTCGTTAAATGTTTGCAATTGTAATTTCACCTTTCATATGAGTTACTGAGAAGCCATTAGAGCGTGCACAGAATTAAATGTCAGATGAAGTCAGCACAAGTGTTTAATAGCATGAAATAAACCTAACCAGGGCTGAGATAATTCTTTATATAGTAAACCAGTTTCAATGACTCAATCGGTAAAATATAAATGCATTCTTCTACTCTCTAAGAATACTCTGGGTTTAATAAGGAAATATTATTTCCTTGAAAGAAAGTGAAAGTCTCTCAGTCATGCCCAACTCTTTGCAACCCCATGGACTATATGGTCCATGGAATTCTCTAGGCCAGAATACTGGATTTGGTAGCCATTCCCTTCCTTTCCCTTCTCCGGGGATCTTCCCAATTCAGAGATCGAACCCAGGTTTCCTGCAATGCAGGAGGTTTCTTTACCAGCTGAGCCACAAGCAAACCCCAAGAATACTGGGGTGAGTATCCTATCCCTTCTCCAGCAAATCTTCCCAACCCAGGAATTGAACCGGGGTCTCCTGCATTGCAGGCGGATTCTTTACCAACTGAGTTATCAGGGAATTATTTATTTAATACTCATATTTCAAAGTAGTTATCTGTCCACAAGGCTCATTAGAAGAATTTACCTTATTTTTAGAGATTCTTCATTTAGTTTTAAGAATTAAATTGTGTAATTCAGATAAATTTTGTTTTTATTTTTTGTATTTTAAGGATTTCATGTTTCTAAATCAATTTTCATTTTATTAGAATTTGAATCAGAACTAAAAAGTGTTTCATGGATAACATAAAAATGAAAAATTATTCATGAAAATATACAATTAAAATAATTCCCAACCTATGTATAATTATTTAAATGTAATGATTTCACTTATGTGTGTTCTCTTTTGAAAAACATGCTTGTTCAATGAAAAATATATTATTCACCTACTTAATGTTGAAGATTGCTCTGTAGACAAACTGACAGATATGTACTATTAGAAACAATACAGAAAAACATTTTTGACACATTTGCAGGAAAATAAGTGTGTAATATATTATCTATCAAATGTGTAACAAATTACTCCAAAATTTAAGGAATTAGTAAAACAAACATTTGTCTACTTGATAACTAAAAATTAAAGCGTGTTAGTCCTTACTGTTTTTTATGGATTATTTCTGACTTGCTACTTTCAGAACAAATTAAATATTTGTGCCTTCTTTGGAATTCGCTGTGGCATGGAAATTACTTTTAAACAATAAATATGAAGGAAAGTGAAGTTCATTACTTCAAGGTAGATTCTTTGAGGGGCAGTGCATTATTATCAATGTCTCCTTTCTGCATCAACAACATTGTGTTAACAGTTTTAAAGCTCGAGTAACTAAACAGACAAGCTAAGTAATGGAACCATGTAGTTAATACAGCACAAGCAAAACCTAAATCATCTTTTCATTTAAACATTTAAATTTCAGTCTGTTTATTAGGTCTTTATGCTTATTTGTTCATTATTCTATTTACTGCTGCTGTGCTGTGTCCGACTCTATTTATTACTTTTTATCAGCTCCCATGAAATTCATCTCTTGATTTGCTAACGAGTGAAAGAATTTTTAATTCTTTGTCAAAATCCCTCAATTGATAACATTAACTGCATGGGCAGCACAGTGTTGCAGCCACTACACCACCAGGAAAGTCCCTGTTTTATTTTCTTGTTAGGGTGTACTTTTCTTAAGACATTTTTAAATCTTCCAAAGATAGCCAATTTTTTCTTGAAATAATTTTTGAATATTATTATTTCTTTTTCTGCTTTTTGTTGCCTTACATTTGTTTTGTGTATCCTGATCCACTCCATCATTTTCAATTATTTATGAAATATAATATTAATTTATTACTCATGTTTAGTTTGTCTGTATTTTATTTGCTGATGCAATTCATGCATTTTGTCATTTAAATTGTGGATTTAATTCATTAATGATAAATGTATTTATAAATATTTGGCTTTATTCTTGCAATCCTTCATCTTTATATTTTGTAACTTTTAATTAATTTGATTTTTTTACTGATTAAATGCTTTTGTTTAATTCTATTGCTTTGAATATTTCATCTAATTATATTTTCCAATGTCAGTTACTCAAAAGAATTTATCAGTCATATTTGATCATAATCTTCAAATAATCATTAAATAATTGCATTTAAAACATTATATAGAATATTAATATTTATTATTAGTATAAAACTGCTTTAAGATATATCAATTATATCTCATTTAAAAATTTACTTGAATTTTTTACATTAAATTAAAACTCATATTATCAACTAGAGCAATATTTTTGGTTTCTCTTTTCTCAATTCTTCCTGCATATTATGTATTTCACTTCTTGATTTGCATCTTATTATTTACTTTTTGTTTTAGTAAATTTATTTTTAAATTATTCTGGACATGTCAGTAGTATTTCAGTTGTAAGGGGTGAAAAATTGACCATGAAGTAAGAGATAGCAGAAAAAAGAGGGTTGTAGTTATGTTATTATTCCAAATATCATAGATGAAGCATTTCACAGAAAGTATTTAATCTATCATCTGCCTATTAATATTGTATTTCTTTCTTTTCTACTTCTCTTTATATGTTGGATTTATTCTTTCAAATGGAGATTGACCACAAGTTAGAACCATGATTTCTGTGTTGGCAGTATTATGTTGTGGACACAAATTAAAAGACAACCTTCTTGTCAACTCCAATGAGAAAGATACAGGAGAGGGGATCTAATTAGCTCAGAATGATTCCATATTCATCCCTGTAACATCTACTTGGCCTTTCTGAGAAACTTTTATAGCAATGGCTGAAGTAGAACAGAGCAACTTTCCTCTTTCCAAAATTCTACCAGAATAACTAGTTTTAAGGTAGAACAGGATAAAAACTGTACTTATATATCTTGTATATTTTAGCTTTTGCATATCAGATATTTTTAAAACCCTGTTCCATTTACTCAAATATGGAATCCAAAAATCACAATGCTTTTCTATTAAAGACATAAAGATTTTTCTTCTACATGGTCTTCCAGAACTTAATGTTCTGGAGGATCTTTCTAGCACTAAGCTGATTCTCTTTTCTGTGTGATCATCTCCACAAAACGAGGAGTTTACAAGCTTTTATTTTATCCGTAGAATATATAACTTTCACTGAGTAATGTTTTATTTTCAAAATTTTGTACTTGTTCAGTGGCCTTTTTGGCATAAAAGTTGACTATTTTTCACTTTTCACTTTTATTTTTATTCTTTTCTTTTTTCCTCCTGTCCACTCAATTTTGTACTCCTGAAACTATATCCCTGTGGACTTAAATGTTCTGAGTCACATGTATAACATCTTTGTACTCAATACTTTAATCTCTTCTCTGTGTGCTAGTTTTGCATTCCAGTGGAATATCTAAAGTTGATCTTTGAATCACAGTCAATATTTGATATTATCTGTTCAGTTTCACAGTTTTCTCCATTATTTTGACCATTGTGCATTTTATTCATCAAATATCATGTTTCTCCAAGCTTCTTTATTAATTGCTTCCTTAGAAAAGTTCTGGGAGTGTTTTTTGTTTTATTATCACTAAGTTATGTATTATTTTCTGTATTCAGGTTTTTTATCTATGGCTAATTGCCCTAATTTAGTACACTTCATATGACAACTCTTTTGAAAATTTTCTGTTTTTCCTTATATATCTGATTATTATTTTTAAAAATCAATTCCCTTTAGGAAAATAAAAGCCTAGAATGATATGTACTGATGACTTGTTTAGCATCCTTCAAGAATCATATCTTGGTTCAGTTTTCTGAGAGATGGGAATACATTTTCTATTTCAGTTGGTTCATGTCTAAGCTGAATCACTTGGTTCAGGTGTAAGCTGAAAAAAATAATGAAGAAATCTTATTGCTATCTCCCCAAATCCTTCAGAGGAAAGTAAATAGAACATGCTTAACATAAGATAATTAATAACTGTGATTAAACCTATTAACTACTAGTGGCAAAGTGAGCAAAGCTATTGTGGTAAACATTTAGTGGGTTGGTGTCCCATCCTTGTCCCTAAGACAGGACACTCTTATGGTCCTGGTATTTTTATTTGGATGATTGAGGATATCAGCAGTTAGAAAATTAATTGCACCTCCTGGACGATATATGCTGACGTCATTTTGTGTGTCTGTTAGGTGTGTTTGTTCTCAGAAAGCAAAGATGACATACTAATTCTAAAGGACATAATCAAAATAAGAAGAATGTTTAATAAGCTTATTCCACCATTACTGGTCTTTGTGCTAATTTTTTTCTTCTGAAACAAGTGCTTTCTTCTCAGATGCTTAGTCAGTCTTAGTATATATTGAGTTTTGTTGTTGTTGTTTAGTTGCTAAGCTCTGTCCAATTCTTTGCAATACCATGGATTGTAGCCCTCTAGGCTCCTCTGTCCATCAGGGATTGAACCATCTCCTGAACTGGCAGGTGGATGCTTTACAACTGAGCCACCAGGGAAGCCTCATCTATTGAGTTATGCAGACCCAAATTATTTCCTGGCTGTCTTATATAATTTACTGAAAAACACGTGCATAAATGTTACTGGAGTTATGTGCAAAGCTTTAGAATATCCTTTTTTAAATGCATGTTAAAAGTTTTCAAAACTAAAATATAAACTATTTTATTTATAGTTTATATACTTTATATATATAGTTTATATATATATAGTATATATATATACTTTATATATATATAGTTTATATAGTTTATAAACTATATTTATAAACTATTTATTTATATAAATAAACTATATTTATTTATATATAAACTATTTATAAAGATATTTTATCTGTTTCACCATATTCCCAAATGAGTCTATACAAAAGATCACTTTTCTATTCGTTCTCCTTATCCAATCCCAATAAGTGAATTGTCAGGGACTTTGTCCAGTGGGACTTTAATGTGTCTGTTGGTTTATTTTATAGATGTTTGATATGAGAGTTGATCTATTTGGAAGCCTTCTAGCAGACGGTGAACTTCCCTCTTCGAGGTCTATGGAGTTCTTTAAATGGCATGATTCTTTTTTATGTTGCTTTTTACATCAAATGAAGCCTCTGTGTATATATAGCTTATGGTTAGTTTATGTACTACATTTGATCTCCCTATTTTCCAAGGGCTTCGTAGATGATGCAGTGGTAAAGAATTCATCTGCCAATTCAGGAGGCTCAGGAGAAGTGGGTTCAATCCCTGGGCCAGGAAGATCTCCTAGAGAAGGAAATGGCAGCTTACTCCAGTATTGTTGCCTGGAGAATCCCATGGACAAAGCAACCTGGCAGGCTGCAGCCCATTGGGTCACAAAAATCTGGACATATCTGAGTGGCTGAGCATGAGCACACACACACACACACACACACATGCAAAACTATTTTTTAAGTTGCCCAATGTTTCATACTTTGTGAAGTATTTATGTCCAGTTAGAGTCTTAGTTCCAGAGTCCAATAGGAAAGAATACCAGAATATTCAGTATCTCTTCCAAATATGCTAAGTAATGTTTTCTTCCATATTTTATTAATGGAACTGAATTGTTTGCAGTGTTAAATCTCTTCCACCCTTTGTCTCTTCTGCCCATATTAACAGATTTCAATGCTATAACTCTCAGTTCATTTTTAAACAGTCCCTGACACCTGGGATTGTACCAGGCAACTTGTGTGGGAAAAGCTAGCTCAGATTCTAAATCCCTCCAGTTTCTGCCTTATTACCCAGCTTGCCTTATTTCCAGTCCCTTCTGTTCTGAGCTTTGATTGTTCTCAGGGCTCAGTTTAGAAAATCTGCTCATTTATTCCTCCAGGTTTTCCCCTTTTGCCTGCTTTGAATCAAAGGCTATTCTACAGTGATCAGCTTTGTTCTCCATCTGTCCCATCTGCTTCATGTCTTCCAAAAATTCCTCACAATTCTGGTTTACTGAAAATGCCCCCTCTTATGTTCTAGTTATGTTAATATTTTATTATTTCAAAATTTATTTTGAGAAGAGGAAATATGTGTATTAAATAAACTGTTTTTCAAAAAGATAATTGAATTTACCTACCTCATCCATGCTTCTGTCTGTTTTATTTTCTCTCCTATTTTATATCCATATGTTCCACAGTGTTTTACATAAGATTGTGATAAGAAATCTCAAATATTCATGTTCATAATTTTTTCTAATGAAAACTTCACAATCATTCCTAAATTCAGATATTACATTAAAAAACAAGGAACTTTTAATTTAGCATTGGTCTTTCTGTACTTGTAATATTATCAGTTCAGTTCAGTTGCTCAGTCATATTCGACTCTTTGCAACCCCAAGGACTGCAGTATGCCAGGCCTCCCTGTCCATCACCAACTACTGGAGCTTACTCAAGCTCATGTTCATTGAGTTGGTGATGCCATCCAACTATCTCATTCTCTGCCATCCCCTCTCCGCCCACATTCAATCTTTCCCAGCACCAGGGTCTTTTCCAATGAGTCAGTTTTTCTCATCAGGTGGCCAAAGTATTGGAGTTTCAGCTTCAGCATCAGTCCTTCCAATGAATATTCAGAACTGATTTCCTTTAGGATGAACTTGTTGGGTCTCCTTGCAGTCCAAGGGACTCTCAAGAGTCTTCTCCAACACCACAATTCAAAAGCATCAATTCTTCTGCACTCAGCTTTCTTTATAGTCCAACTCTCACATCCATACATGACTACTGGAAAAACCATACCTGTGACAACACGAATCTTTGTTGGTAGTTTTATTATACAAAGAAGTAATATAGCCTTTCTTTATCAATATTCTAAATTATCAATATGTTTCACAAGGCAGATTTTTCATCAGGTTAAAATCTCATAATAATATACTTTTTTTAAAATATAAAATCTTATGTGCTTTCTATCAAGACAGTGTAGAGGACTATTATTGTAAATACATATGTGTATGTGCATGTGGATGTATATGTGTGAGTCTGTGATTCACCATAGGGCTTCTCCTTATCATGAAAGCAGAGATTGCAAGAGTGTATTTACTGATGAGGCACCCTTCCTAGTCCATCCAATTCTAATTGTATAAGTGATCTGAACTTTAACTATCAAGAGACTATGAACTGTGAATTTTGTATTTCAAATATTCTGTCCTCAATATTGTTTTACCACTATTAACAATATCTTTTAAAATTATTGTTTGTGCTTCCCTGGTGGCTCAGGGGTAAAAAATCCACCTGTCAATGCAGGAGACGTGGGTTCAGTCCTTGGGTCGGGAAGATCCCTTGGAGAAGGAAATGGCAACCTACTCTAGTATTCTTGTCTGGGAAATTCCGTGGACAGAGAAGCCTGGTCGGCTACCGTCCATGGAGTCATAAAAGAATCAGGTAAGATTTAGCAAATAAACAACAATAATAATTATTTGTTACTTCTTTGTCATTCTATTCCTGTTATTGCTACCCCTTGGATCCCAGATAAACTTTATTTTTTGCATTTAATTTTATGAATATGAGAAAAACTGCATACTGTCAAATTCATTTTATATTACTTATACATACTATTTCAAAGTAACTCTAAGTACTTGCATTGCAATTCGCCAAACTTTTTTTTTATTTAATTTTTTCTTTGCCGCTTTTTGTAAACTTCCTGCCAGGTTTAATACACCTCCTGGGTTGAAACATAATAAAATAACTGGTCCAAAAGCATTGTGTTTTGTTTGTCTAATCAATGAATAATTATTCTATAATGACTTCTGATATTGTTACAATTGACTTCATATAATGGTACATCAAGACTGTATATTGTCACCTTGCTATTTAACTTATATGCAGAGTACATCATGAGAAATGCTGGGCTGGAAGAAGCACAAGCTGGAATCAAGATAGCCGGGAGAAATATCAATAACCTCAGATATGCAGATGACACCACCCTTATGGCAGAAAGTGAAGAAGAACTAAAAAGCCTCTTGATGAGAGTGAAAGAGGAGAGTGAAAAAGTTGGCTTAAAGCTCGACATTCAGAAAACGAAGATCATGTCATCTGGTCCCATTACTTCATGGGAAATAGATGGGGAAAGAGTGGAAACAGTGTCAGACTTTATTTTTTGGTAAAATCACTCCAAAATCACTGCAGATGGTAATTGCAGCCATGAAATTAAAAGATGCTTACTCCTTGGAAGAAAAGTTATGACCAATCTAGATAGCATATTGAAAAGCAGAGACATTACTTTGCCAACAAAGGTCCGTCTAGTCAAGGCTATGGTTTTTCCAGTGGTTATGTATGGATGCGAGAGTTGGACTGTGAAGAAAGCTGAGTGCTGAAGAACTGATGTTTTTGAACTGTGGTATTGGGGAAGACTCTTGAGAGTCCCTTGGACTGCAAGGAGATCCAACCAGTCCATCCTAAAGGAGATCAGTCCTGGGTGTTCATTGGAAGGACTGATGCTGAAGCTGAAACTACAATACTTTGGCCACCTCATGTGAGGAGTTGACTCATTGGAAAAGACTCTGATGCTGGGAGGGATTGGGGGCAGGAGGAAAAGAGGACGACAGAGGTTGAGATGGCTGGATGGCATCACTGACTTGATGCAGGAGACCCTGATTCAATTCCTGGGTTGGGAAGATCCACTGGAGAGGGGATAGGCTACCCACTCCAGTATTCTGGCTTGAAGAATTCCATGGACTGTATAGTCCATGGGGTTGCAAAGAGTCAGACACGACTTTGTGGCATTCACTTCCATCACAGAAAAGAATTGAGTTATGGTGGGAGAAGATTTCCATATATGTAGATATAAAAAGGAGATTAAAAATTAAAATTCATATATAACCCGAAAATAAAGGTCTGGGATTTATATAATAATGTCAATTATTGATTTGTTTCCTCCCACCTCAAAATTTACCCTATTTGGTCTACCTTGTAAAAATGCACCTTGATCTTTTACTGATTTTTTTTTTTCCTAGATGGCAATAAAGCTTTACCAATAGAGAGTGCTGGAGAGACAATGCAGGAGGAAAGAGTTTTGCTTCCTGATTTGGGCATGCTCACTGGCGAGCTCCCTCAGCATGTCACTTTCTGCAGCACCAGACTCCTGGAATGCTCTTAGTTTCTCTGTTGTTTGGCTTTGATGGGTGACATGGCCAGCAGCACTCAGGTTGGCAGCTTCCCTGTAACATCTACCATGGGCAGTTTCTTAGCGGAGTATCTGCAGCTAGTACAGAGCTTGCAGCTTCTCTAGGTGCAGGCATCTGCAGCACTGATAGCTACTCTAAAGTCTGGCTCCTTCCTTTCATGAATCACAGTGCTCAATAGGCAGTAGTTTTGTCTACATTCCCCATGGACAGTTTTGTAGGAAAGTGTCTTCAGTGATAGATTATTCTTAAACATCTTTCTTAAGCACTGTGGAGAAGAGATTTCCAACAAAATCCAGCTGTGTTTTTCAGCAAAAGCAGCTACTGACATGGCACCATAGTGACTTCTCTGCCGTTCAGTGAGCCACGAATTTCCTCTCCAATAAGGTATGGCTCTTAGTACAGAGTGTCTCTTCCCTGAGTGCTCTATTATAAATGTATGGATAGTGATTGTTCTTTATATTTGGTACTTCTATGACTTTACAGGTCTTTACTTCTTACTGGCCAATTCCTTAGCATTTTAATATCTTATGTTTCTTTATATTAAACTTTGGGCTTCCCAGGTGGTGCTAGTGGTAAGGAACCTGCCTGCCAATGTAGGAGACATAAGAGATAAGGATTTAATCCTTGGGTTGGGAAAATCTCCTGGAGGAGGACATGGCAATTCACTCCAGTATTCTAGCCTGGAGAATCCCAAAGACAGAGGAGCTTGGTGGGCTGTAGGCCATAGGGTCATACAGAGTCAGATATGACTGAAGCCACTTAGTATGCACACACGCACTGTTTAAACTTTCCCTATTCAAATTACTGCCTGTTTTTTGTTTCATGGTTAGACTCTGACTGACATATCTAAACTTAAATACACAACTCTGCTAAGGCCAAATGTTTTCAAATTTCTGAAGATATTTTCTCTATAATTTATACCAGAATAATAAAACTTCATGTAAGAATTAAGGTGACATTATATACATTAAGGTTTAAAGTAAGCGCTCAATAAATGTTATATGAATATGAATGATGAATTAAATCTAAGTCTCAATTAAATAGTAAATATCTTGAAAGGTTGTGATCTGAATTTAAGAAAATAAGGAAACCTGCTTTGAGAGATTTGTCAACTAAAGAATAGGAATATTTGAGATATATAATTGTCAGCTACATTAAATGATTTTATCTTGTGGTATTATAGTTGAGAATAGTAAATGATTGGATGCAGAAAGGCAGAATAGTAAATAATAGAATGCAGAAGGGAAGAATCCAATTAAAAAAGAGACTATAAAAATTCCACAAAGAAAAGTGTGAAGATGAGTATTTAAGCAAAATTTGAAGTTTATTATTCTGATAAAATTAGATGCATTATAAATTAACAATTTTCTGTGAATGGCCTAATGGAATTTCAAGCACTAATAATGAAAACTATGTTACATGCATTTTATCATATTTTTTCAGTAATAATTTTTAAAGTAATAACTTTGAAGTTTATAACATAAAGATAGAAAGGTTATTGTTAAACATCTTCTTAACTTTCAGATTATCATTCTACAAGTATTAAATACTATTTATAAACTAAATTTCTGGTATGAACACTTATGTGAGTCAGTGTTTGACTAAACATTGGTGTATTTTTCCCTCTAAATTTGTGCAATTGCCTAGAAAGGAGTAAGTGCATGAAATGTCTGCAATTTTAGACCTTTTGCACTTAAATTATATCACAGCAAAACCTTCTAGAGGAACTTGGAGAGATTTATAATTATTTTATAGTTGATTAAACTCAAAACAGTTGAAGAAGTTTACCTCACATTTTTCAACAACCTGAAAAATTAACCTTTTTGCAGTACCAATTCTAAATTCCTTGTTTCCAGAATGGAATTTTTAATGTCATTTGTAAACACTAACCTGACTTACATATTTCGGAATTTCTTCACAAAAATGTTAAACAATGGCAATTAATAATCAATATTATCTCTAAAAGTAGTACTAAAAAACAGGATAGGAGTTGCTTGTATATTCTCGAGATTAGTTGTTTGTCAGTTGCTTCATTTGCTATTATCTTCTCCCATTCTGAAGGCTGTCTTTTCACTTTGCTTATAGTTTCCTTTGATGTGCAGAAGCTTTTAAGGTTAATTAGGTCCCATTTGTTTATTTTTGCTTTTATTTCCAATATTCTGGGAGCTGACAAACAACTAATCTCGAGAATATACAAGCAACTCCTACAGCTCAACTCCAGAAAAATAAATGACCCAATCAAAAAATGGGCCAAAGAACTAAATAGACATTTCTCCAAAGAAGACATACAGATGGCTAACAAACACATGAAAAGATGCTCAACATCACTCATTATCAGAGAAATGCAAATCAAAACCACTATGAGGTACCATTTCACACCAGTCAGAATGGCTGCGATTCAAAAGTCTACAAGTAATAAATGCTGGAGAGGGTGTGGAGAAAAGGGAACCCTCTTACACTGTTGGTGGGAATGCAAACTAGTACAGCCACTATGGAGAACAGTGTGGAGATTCCTTAAAAATCTGGAAATAGACCTGCCTTATGATCCAGCAATCCCACTGCTGGGCATACACACTGAGGAAACCAGAAGGGAAAGAGACACGAGTACCCCAATGTTCGTCGCAGCACTGTTTATAATAGCCAGGACATGAAAGCAACCTAGATGCCCATCAGCAGATGAATGGATAAGAAAGCAGTGGTACATATACACAATGGAGTATTATTCAGCCATTAAAAAGAATACATTTGAATCAGTTCTAATGAGGTGGATGAAACCGGAGCCTATTATACAGAGTGAAGTAAGCCAGAAAGAAAAACACCAATACAGTATACTAACGCATATATATGGAATTTAGAAAGATGGTAACAATAACCCTGTGTACGAGACAGCAAAAGAGACACTGATGTATAGAACAGTCTTATGGACTCTGTGGGAGAGGGAGAGGGTGGGAAGATTTGGGAGAATGGCATTGAAACATGTAAAATATCATGTATGAAACGAGTTGCCAGTCCAGGTTCGACGCACGATACTGGATGCTTGGGGCTGGTGCAGTGGGACAACCCAGAGGGATGGAATGGGGAGGGAGGAGGGAGGAGGGTTCAGGATGGGGAACACATGTATACCTGTGGCGGATTCATTTTGATATTTGGCAAAACTAATACAGTTATGTAAAGTTTAAAAATAAAATAAAATAAAAAAATAATAAAAAAAAAAAACAGGATAATTTTAAGCTAAACTATAAATTATTTTTCTGCTTATTTTTATGGTAAAATTATTTTCCTTATAATTTACACTGCTGCTGCTGCTGCTGCTAATCACTTCAGTCATGTCCGACTCTGTGCGACCCCATAGACAGCAGCCCACCAGGCTCCCCCGTCCCTGGGATTCTCCAGGCAAGAACACTGGAGTGGGTTGCCATTTCCTTCTCCAATGCATGAAAGTGAAAAGTGAAAGTGAAGTTGCTCAGTCATGTCCGACCCTCAGTGACCCCATGGACTGCAGCCTTCCAGGCTCCTCCCTCCACGGGATTTTCTAGGCAAGAGTACTGGAGTGGGGTGCCATTGCCTTCTCCGATAATTTACATTAGCAATACTAATAACTTACTCCTCAGTTACAGTTCCTTCTTAGTAAGACTGTCATCCTAAGTACCCCATCACTCCATTGCTTTTGCCACCACCGACTACTTTCTCAGCCACCCTGAACTAGTTAGATTTAACTCCCTAAAATGTGAATTTTGTCTGCATAGATCCATTCTTATGTTTATATGGACGTAGGCCGACATTCTCATCTCAGGCTGTCATATAACTATTTTCATACAGTGAAAGATGCCTAGAATTCAGTTGTTTGGACTGGAGGGCAATACAATTGTATGAGAAAATCCAGAGAAGAGAAATGGAAACATGTCTGCTGCAAGCATCTTGTGTTTTAGTATCCTGTAAGTTTGTTTCCCAAGGCTTTTTAAAAATGAGTTATAATTTTTTGGAACTAAATAATCACAAAATAAGATAATAATATATGTTTTTGAAAAAATTTAGGAAGCTAAATAAACTTTTTTTCTTTAAAAAGTTTATTGGAAAAATAAAGATCTTAGTACATATAATTTATGTTTTTCATATTTGTAATATATGCATACTAACAATGAATGCTGTAGTATTCAAGCACTCTTCATTTTTATTCATAATCTGTGATTAGTTGCCATATTTGTTCTACTCTACAAACCTCTTAAAACATAGGACAGAACACAGAAGAATAGGTCCTCATGCAGAAATGCTTTATAGAAACTGAAGATCCTAATAGACAAAGAAAAATGTCTTAATATATCTCACTGCTTTCTTAAAACTTTCTTCACGAGATTGTCTTTACACAATTTTCTCTATCACAGTTAATCACAAAATCATCCTTCTGAATTCACAGGAAAAAACAGACCAAAAGAAAAAAAGAAATAAAACAAAATTAAAAAAGAAAAAAATTCTGTATTTGTCTCATTTCCTTAACTTTAACATCACAGATCCTATCAATCAGATTAGTCAATAAAAGAATTTCCATATTAAATTTGATTATTTCTCACCATTTCTGCAGTTAACATTCTATTTTAACCTTACCATCTATCCCTGAAAAACTGCAATAAACCTTCTTTTTTCACCTTCAAAGTGTTAGTTGCTCAATCACGTCTGATTCTTTGAGACACCAAAGACTGTAGCCCGTCAGACTCTTCTGTCCATGGGATTTCCTAGGCAAGAATACTGGAGTGGGTCACCATTCTTTTCTCCAGAGAATCTTCCTGATCCAGGGATTGAACCCAGATCTCTTGCATTGCAGATGGATTCTTTACCATCTTCGCTACCAGGGAAGCCCTTTTTCACCTTCATATTTTCTAAATATAATAGCAGATTGGTTCCATTGAAACATATCAGATGATACCACTGCTCAGAAAAAGCTGTCTAATGGATTATGATCTTTTTTTGATTTAAAACTAAATATATTTTAATATTTTTCAAGATCTAACATAACTTAGGCTTTGTCATTTATTATCATAGATGTGAAACCTGAAAAGGAATAGATTTCATGTGGTTTTAGGTATAACTAAATTTTCATATCTAGATACACATATATGTATGTATGGCTGAGTCCCTTTCCTGTTCACCTGAAACTATCATAACATTGTTTGTTAATTGGCTATATCCAAAATATAAAATAAAAAGTGAAAAAAATAAAATGAAAATTTCAATATTTTAAATTTCTTAAATCTGACTAGGGTTCATGAGAACAAGATATATTAATTGCTATCAAATTCTGTACTTTGCTATATACTAAAAATAACTCAAAATTATATATATTTTTAAAGAAACACCACCTCTAAATTTGGTGGAATAATCAATAAAATGTGTATTTTAAAACTAAGTTTTAAAGTATATGTACTAACATATATAGAAAATTAGAAAATAATTATTGTAAAATGGCAATAAATGTGCTGTTGACTTTGAAGACATGCTATTTCAATTACTAGTTGGAAATTATTGATAGATAGTAAAGAAAGCTGCCCAAATGTTTCCTTGGATTATACATTTCTATCCAAATATTTCCATGTGTTTTAGCACTTTCTACTTATTTGTGTAACATAACAAGCATACAGAGTTCAGTAGCAATTGTATGTTCACATGAGCTTTATGTGTGACTGTTGATAAACTATTTGAACTTTTATATGTCAAGTCTTATAACACATGAATGAGCATTATAGTATTTATCTCATGGATTGTTGGGTGAGTTTAAAAATATAATGCAGTTACCCCATTTCCCAAAAATAAAGTAGCACTTTTTTTTTTCTTTTTAAACTTATTTCAGTTAGAAGTAATCACATCAAATTACCCACAGTTTTCCATGGAGAATTATTTTCTCGGTAAATATTTAGCATTCAGAATTTTCATATATATTGCCACTTGATTTATCTTACTTTTCAAAATTGACATTCGGGTTATGTTTGCATCATTAGGACACAGATATTAGATGTCCCTAATAGATGTGACTATATATATATATATAGTGACTATGGATGTCACTATAATCAACATATTCCTATAAAAGACTGTTTTATCATGTTACAACTACTAGGTTCATTGCATTGTACTGAAGAAGTAATAAACACCTTTAATAAATTAATCTCTTATCTTTATTTCCAGAAACGTAATCTTTTGCATTCCTAAGTTAGAAACAGATTAAATACTCTCAATGCATAACTTCACATTTTATGACATTATTATATACCTCATATTTGAAATCATTCTTTTTTTTTCAACAAATTTACTTTGTAACTATGAATTCTTCTTCTCAAGCACTCTTACAGAAGAATTGTTGTGAATTTCAGTTAACGATTTCTGTTGGTTTTAATTGTTCTTATTAAATTGATGTCAAAGACTTATGATGGTATGCTTTCTAAATGACAAATACTTAAAGTTTTAGTGAATTAATTTTTAAACATCCCTCCAAACATTGATTATTAGATCTCCTTATATCCTTTGAAAAGAATATAAAATTCTATTTATATTTTATTAAGTTTTAAAACATGACATTTGTTAAAATTATAAATAACACATTGCATGATTACGCTTTGTCAGACCATGTTTTACATATGTTTTCATTAATAATCCACATAACACTATAAAGTAGACACTGCTGCTGCTGCTGCTGCTAAGTCACTTCAGTCGTGTCCGACTCTGTGTGACCCCATAGACGGCAGCCCACCAGGCTCCCCCGTCCCTGGGATTCTCCAGGCAAGAACACTGGAGTGGGTTGCCATTTCCTTCTCCAATGCATGAAAGTGAAAAGTGAAAGTGAAGTCGCTCAGTTGTGTCCGACTCTTAGCAACCCCATGGACTACAGCCTACCAGGCTCCTCCATCCATGGGATTTTCCAGGCAAGAGTACTGGAGTGGGGTGTCATTGCCTTTTCCGAAGTAGACACTGATGTCATCTTAATTTCACAGATGAAGAATCTGGGACTTAAAAATGTTAAAAAATATGTACAATGTTACGAAGTGTTGACGTGAAACAAATAGACTGCCAGATATTTCTCCAGCAAAGGTGGGTTTATTTGAGATCAGCAGAGAATTGCAATTCAGTGTCTGCAACCATAGCGAGCCACATGCAAGTCCTCACATGGCAAGGGAAAAGGAACACTTTTTGTAGAGAAGAAAAGAAAATTGGGAGGGCTTTAATAAAGAGTCTGTGGCTTTTCATTGGATGAGTCCTTACCAGGAGGGAAGAGGAATCTTTTTTCTTCCTGTTGGACTGTGCTATCATAACAGAATGTGAGAGCTCCCATTTATGTTTCCCTAACTATATTTCACTAAGGCTTAATTTTATTAATTTTTTCATATGTTAAGCAACAAATCAAAAAACTGAAATAACATCATATGATTCTAGATTCAATATTCTAAATAATCATACATATTTGTTCCAACTGAGGCTAAGGAAGTTTTAATATTTAAAAATTTACCTTTATTTTATGCTATGGTAAAGTTTAATATAAATATAATGATCAGAGTTAATATTCAAATAGTTTAAATTCAATTCAGCAGCCAGAGAAAACTAATTGTGAACACTTCTTTTATTATTTTTTAAAATTTACTTATTTATTTTGTCCTTGTGGCACTGCCTGTGGGCTCTTTGTTCTCTAACGGTGTGGAACCCATGTTCCCTACATTAGAAGCACAGAGTCTAAACCACTTGACCACCAGGGAAGTCTCTGTAACACTTCTTTTAATCACTTAGTCTTCCTTTTAATTATCATAGCTAACACTTGTTGAGCATGTATAATATGAAAAAGAACTTTACATATATTATTTATTTTATATACTTACCTACCCTATGTGTTATGTACAATGTTTTTTCTTCTTATAAGATAGATACTGAAAATTATCAAGATTAAAAATATGGTACCTGATGAGTCTTGTTGAAGACCACAAGTTTAACAGCATATCTACATTATTAAACCTTGGACTCTTACATTTGTATACTCTACCCTTTGTATACATTTTGGTGATGGCATTTTCCAAATGGTTTTAACATTTGAAACACTGAAAACATTTTTTTCTACCATATAAATATATGCACAAGCATTGTCTTTTGCAAAGCTCCTCTTGTTACCAAGAGGATACAGGCATGTGAATATGGATAACTATATCTAAGATTATTAATCATAAAATGATACATATCAATATATAGTAAAATGTATGGTTCAGTCATCATGCTTAAAAGAGTAAACCTCTCCTAAGAAACAATATTTGATTTCCATCAATATTGGATTCAAATTCCTGGTTTCCTATGACCCTTTTTGTCTACAGATTATCCAATCAATTGCTAATTTATCCAGACTCCCTCTTGATGGCTTCTAGTTTTCCAAGATAGTTTGTGCCTACAGGGTGTCCACCCACCCACCATCTGCCACATCGAGTTTTCGCTGTTCATTACTTAAGAAAAACAACTTTACAATTAAAAACAAAGTGTTCTGTTCAAATTAGGATATTTTGACACATGGTGTTTGCTTAAATTTATGAATATGAGATCATACATTACCCATATTTTAGAATAAGTAAATTATTTTAAAATCATGTAAATCAAATATACAAAGTAATTAAGAGAAACAGGAGAAAACATAACAGATCCACATAAATAAAGCATGACCAAGTGGAAATTAGAAATATTCTTGAAAAATAAAGATGATGCACAAGTTTTTTTAAATCCAAAAACACACTTGTTCATCATTTTACACAAGTGACCCAGATATTTACACAGAAATTCATATAAAGTTTTATTTTAGACTCTCACACAAATGATCAGAGATACTTAATAAAATAAACAACTTAGAAACAAAAGAATAAAAGTAAAAAGTTGAGTTGTCATAACAGGTTCACATGAGGTATTTTAATTTGAAAACATGTGTCAATGTAGCAATGGCTCTATAGATAGAAAATCATAAGTATTGTAAATTGTGTTCAACTAACTGTACATTTTAAAATATTTGACCGAGCAAAATACTTGACATTGGAAGGTGACAGATTCATGGTTTCTTAGAATGAAAGCAAAACTCTGTATCATTTAAATATCAAGATCTAAGCATATTTGTCTCAAGACAGAACCAAGCATAGTTGGTTAACAAACATTAAGGCATATAAACAATCATTCCTGAGTGTTAACTCTCAAAGCTGGCCTGAGACTGGTATGATTCCATATGTCAAGGTCCTTCTGGGTACAATTTTGAGCAAGGTTCTTGGCTGGGCTGTGAGACCCATAAATATAAAGACTGATCCCTGACCTCTAGTATATCAAACACAAATGATTGTACCTCTAAACAGACCGTCAGAGCCACATTGCTTGGTAGAGAAAAAAGATATGTTAAAATAGGGCTTTCAAGATACTGATTCTAGATAAGAATATGATGATCCTTAATTTATGATATATTAATTAGGATCTTATGTATAAATAAATTTGTGATGAGCCAAATTGGGAAGATCCCTTTCTGTGGGCTTCCCTGGTGGCTGAGATGGTAAAGAATCTGCCCGTAATGTGGGAGAACTTCCCCTGGGTTGGGAAGACCCCTGGAGGAGAGAATGGCAATTCACTCCAGTATTCTTGCCTAGAGAATTCCATGGACAGAGGAGCCTAGCAGGCTACAGTCCATGGGGTTGTAAAGAGGCAGACACAACTGAGTGACTAACACTACTACTTCTAATGTGGGGAGAAGGGGAGAGGGAGCATGTGCCCCTCTTAAAAAGAACAACAGAATTACAGGGATATATTAATAGTAAGATTTCAGGATACAAAAATTAGCCATGAGATTTTTTACAGAACTAGAACAAAAAGCCCTAAAATTTATATGCAAACACAAAAGACACCAAGAACAGTGTGGAGATTCCTTAAAAAACTGGAAATAGAACTGCCTTATGATCCAGCAATTCCACTGCTGGGCATACACACTGAGGAAACCAGAAGGGAAAGAGACACGTGTACCCCAATGTTCATCGCAGCACTGTTTATAAAATAGCCAGGACATGGAAGCAACCTAGATGCCCATCAGCAGATGAATGGATAAGAAAGCTGTGGTACATACACACAATGGAGTATTACTCAGCCATTAAAAAGAATACATTTGAATCAGTTCTAATGAGGTGGATGAAACTGGAGCCTATTATACAGAGTGAAGTAAGCCAGAAAGAAAAACACCAATACAGTATACTAACACATATATATGGAATTTAGAAAGATGGTAATGATAACCCTGTGTATGAGACAGCAAAAGAGACACTGATGTATAGATCAGTCTTATGAACTCTGTGGGAGAGGGAGAGGGTGGGAAGATTTGGGAGAATGGCATTGAAACATGTAAAATATCATGTATGAAACGAGTCGCCAGTCCAGGTTCGATGCTCGATACTGGATGCTTGGGGCTGGTGCACTGGGACGACCCAGAGGGAGGGTATGGGGAGGGAGGAGGGAGGAGGGTTCAAGATGGGGAACACAGGTATACCTGTGGTGGACTCATTTCGATATTTGGCAAAACTAATACAATATTGTAAAGTTTAAAAATAAAATAAAATTTAAAAAAAAAAAAAAGACCCAGAGTTTCAAAAGTAACCAACCTTGAGGAAAAGAAACAAAGCTCACACTATATAACTTCAAACTATGATGCAAAGTTGTGGTAATCAAAACAGCATAATATTGGCCCCAAAACAGACACATATACAAGTGGAACAGAATTGAGAACCCAGAAATAAACTCATGCACCTATGGTCAATTAATATATGATAAAGAAAGCAAGAATATGCAATGGAGAAAAGACCATCTCTTCAATAAAAGTGCTGGGAAAACTGGAAAGCTACACATAAAGCAATTAAATTAGAACAATCTCTAGCAACATACACAAAAATAAACTCAAGGTGGACTAAGTACAACCTGAAAACATAAAAATCCTAGAACATAAAATAGTAAAATGTTTTTTAACATAAATTATAGCAACATTTTTATGGATCTGTCTCCTCACTCACAGGAAATGAAAGCAAAAATAATTGGGACCTAATTAAATGTAAAAGCTTTTGCACAGCAAAGGAAACCATCCACAAAATGAAAAGACAACCTAATGAATAGGAGAAAATATTTGCAAATGATATTGATGACAAAGGATTTGATTTGAAATATATAAATTGTTAATATAGTAATATCAAAATTAAAAAAATTAACAATTGGACAGAAAACCTGAATAGACATATTTCCAAATAAGACATCCAGATGGCTTACAGGCAAATGAATAGATACTCAACATCATTAATGATTAGATAAAATGCAAATCAAAACAACAATGAGATATCACCTCATTCATTTTGATAGCTATCATCAGAATGACCACAAATAACAAATGTTGATGAGGATGTAGAATAACAGGAACCTTTGTACACTGTTGGTGGGAATATAAATTGCTAAAGCCACTGTGGAAAATCTTATGGAAATTCCTCAAAATGCTAAAAAGAGAATTACCATATGATCCAGCAATTTCACTCTTAGTCATACATCCAAAAATAAACCCATTAATTAAAAAAAAAAAATCTTGCACCATATGTCTGCAGCAGCATTATTTACAATAGCTAAGATATGTAAACAACCCAAGTATGCATTAAAAGAAGAATTGATAAAGGAGATATGGTATAAAAATAGAATACTATTCAGTCATTAAAAAGAGTGAAATTCCACCCTTTGCAACAAAGTAGATGGACCAAAAGATTATTATGCTTGGTGAAATAAGTCAGACAATGGCAAACATTTTATGTTATAATTTATATGTAGAATCTAAAATATAAAATGAATGTATAACAAAATAGAACCATACTCACAGATATAGAAAACAAACTAGTGGTTACCAGTGGGGAGACAAGAAAGAGAGGGGCAAAATAAGTGGATCAGATTAAGAGAGAAACAACTATGAATAAAATCCAGTAGTTATGTATGGATGTGAGAGTTGGAATATAAAGAAAGCTGAATGCTGAAAAACTGATGCTTTTGAATTGTTGGGTTGAAGGATACTCTCAAGAGTCCCTTGGACTGCAAGGAACTCAAACCAGTCAATCCCAAAGGAAATCAGTCCTGAGTATTCATTGTAAGGACTGATGCTGAAGCTACAACACGCTGGCCACCTGATGCGGAGAACTGACTCATTAGAAAAGACTCTGATGCTTGGAAAGATTGAAGGCATGAGGAAAAGGGGACAACAGAGGATGAGATCGTTGGATGGCATCACTAACTCCATGGACATGAGTTTGAGCAAGATCCGGGAGTTGGTGATGGATAGGGAAGCCTGGGTTGCTGCAGTCCAGGGAGTCACGCAAAGAGTACAACATGACTGAATGACTGAACTGAACTGAACTGATGTATAAAATAGATAAGCAACAATGATACATTTTACAGCACAGGGAAATATAGCTATTATTTTGTATTATATTTAAATAGAGTATAATTCATTAAAAAAATAGTGAATCACTATGCTATGACCTAAAACTAATATTGTTTAGTTGCTAAGTCATGTCCAGTTCTTTGCAACCCCATGGACTGTAGCCCACCAGGCTCCTCTGTCCATGGGATTTCCCATGTAAGAGTACTGGAGTGGGTTGCCATTTCCTTCTCCAGGGGATCTTCCCAACTCAGGGATTGAACCCAGGCCTCAAACCCGTGTCTCTTGCATTATAGACAAATTTTTTACCACTGAGCCACAAGATTGTAAATTAACTATAATTTAAAAAGCAAAAAATTAACTACTTTTTTAAAAATGCTGATTTCAAAAAAGAAACAGGTATCAGGACACTTTAAAAGATTGGCCAGTTGGAATATGGCATAAATGAGAGATGTTAGAAGAAACATAACTGAAGTAGGATTTTAAAAGATAACTAAATGAGAATACAAGGGAGTGTTTTATCATAGGTTGATTTTGCCTTTGCTTATGTCCTGAGGGAAAGATGTCAGAGAAAGGAAAACATTGACACTGATAGAGTAGAAATGATTGATGGTACATCACTGAAAAAGTAGTGATAGCATTGAAAAAGAAATAATTCTTGCTGCTTGTGAAAAAGTAGATATAGAGTTGAGATTTTATAATACCACCAAAATTTGCAAATGAGATGCATTTATTGACCTAAATTAATCAATTATATATACAACACAATTATTAACTGATTCCAAATGTGGAAATATTTGGAGAACATTTTAAAAATTTAATAAATTAAAATTAGAGGAGGTATTAAACTTACCTTTAAGCTTAGTAAAACATGGATTACTGGATTTGCAATTGTCTGGATTACATTATTTGGATTTCCAGACATCAAGGAGATTCTTATATTTAACAAGTTATCTAGAGAAAAAAATGTGTTTCCCCTCTAGAAAAAGCAATCCAATATTCTCCTTGGGTTATTTCTTAGAGAACACAGTACTCTTACTTAAACAAATTATCTTGGTAAAGACATGCATTTACTATCAGGAACTGTATTATGAAAGTTGCTCAGTCATGTCCGACTCTTTGCAACCCCATGGACTGTAGCCTATCAGGCTCCTCCATCCAGGCGATTTTTCAGGCAAGGGTGCTGGAGGGGATTGCCATTTCCTTCTCCAGGGGATCTTCCTGACCCAGGAATCAAACCCTGGTCTCCCTCATTACAGGCAGACGCTTTACCGTCTGAGCCACCAGTTAGCCCATATTATAAAAGTACACATTTGAAAGTAAGTTAACTTATATAGGCCATATAAAGTCATTCTTTACATGCTTTTATGAAAGTGAACTAAAATAATGTATGAGTATTAGAAATGATCCATAAATTGCATCAGATAATTTTTAGTGATATTACTGCTTTTCATCCACCATAATATCTCTTTGTCACAAGAGTACTTCCTTTTTTTAAGGTTGGTTGGATACATTTAGCCTGTACAAAGACTACTCATGTTTTCCATTTAGTTTCTTTCTTCACTGTCTGAAAGGAGTCTTTTCCTCTTCCTAATGACTGTAGCCATCCTGACTGAAAATCTGTACACAGAAAATGCAGTCTTACTCTTAAATTCAACCATGGCTACAACAGACATCACATCTTTCTTCACCCTGTTCCCACACACAATTTGACTTTAAAATAGCATTTTCATCTTTCATTCGATAATCCTGCCATCATTTTTGTTGAAAATTTAGATATTTAAGTTTCTCAAAGCCAACCTCTCTTTTATTGAAACCAGTACCTCATCTCCTGTCTGTGAAATAATAAAGCACATATTTTAACTCTTCACTAATTACCTAAAATAGAAGTGCAATCTCTCCATTTTATCTTTTTTCAACACAAAAATGATATTAATCAAAGTAATTATTTGATCATTTCAGTGTCTCCTAATGATGTTCACGGTGATAAAATTTCTAAGAAAGCTGCTATGTTTCGTAGATGGCTGAGACTGATAAAATATGGATTATATTTTTTTTCTTTTTTTTTATTTAATTTTATTTTTAAACTTTACATAATTGTATTAGTTTTGCCAAATTATCTTTTAAATTCATTTTTTCTAATACATAATTCAGAATTATAAAATTTATGTACTATATTTCCTCCTGTAGTAATAAGGTAAGAACTATTGACTATCTTCTATATGGGAAAAAAGAAAGAAAAAAAAATTGTTTATTTTAAATACTTGTTCACATAACTTAAAAAAAATGAGTATGGCTTTCAAAAAAGTTAATGTCCTAACCTATCCCTGACCTTCTGATCTCATCGTTTACCATGTTTTGTCCCCTCATCATATGAACTCAAAACATATTGACTTCCTTTCAGTACTGGTATGTTCTCTGTTTGCCATAGAGGTTTCCAAGTGTTGCAGCCTTTGTCTAAATATCTTTTTCAGTATACTAACGCATATATATGGAATTTAGAAAGATGGTAACAATAACCCTGTGTATGAGACAGCAAAAGAGACACTGATGTATAGAACAGTCTTATGGACTCTGTGGGAGAGGGAGAGGGTGGGAAGATTTGGGAGAATGGCATTGAAACATGTAAAATATCATGTATGAAATGAGTTGCCAGTCCAGGTTCGATGCACGATACTGGATGCTTGGGGCTGGTGCACTGGGACGACCCAGAGGGATGGAATGGGGAGGGAGGAGGGAGGAGGGTTCAGGATGGGGAACACATGTATACCTGTGGCGGATTCATTTTGATATTTGGCAAAACTAATACAGTTATGTAAAGTTTAAAAATAAAATAAAATAAAAAAAAAAACAGGATAATTTTAAGCTAAACTATAAATTATTTTTCTGCTTATTTTTATGGTAAAATTATTTTCCTTATAATTTACACTGCTGCTGCTGCTGCTGCTAATCACTTCAGTCATGTCCGACTCTGTGCGACCCCATAGACAGCAGCCCACCAGGCTCCCCCATCCCTGGGATTCTCCAGGCAAGAACACTGGAGTGGGTTGCCATTTCCTTCTCCAATGCATGAAAGTGAGAAGTTAAAGTGAAATCGCTCAGTCGTTTCCGACTCTTAGTGACCCCATGGACTGCAGCCTACCAGGGTCCTCCATCAATGGGATTTTCCAGGCAAGAGTACTGGAGTGGGCTGCCATTGCCTTCTCCCATAAAGTACTAGCTTATAGTTATTCCTGTTTATTTGCTAAGTCACTCTCCTCTTTCACCCTGATCAAGAAGCTCTTTAGTTTCTCTTCTATTTCTGCCATTAGAATGCTATCATCTGCATATCTGAGATTGTTGATACGTTTCCCAGTGTCTTGATTCCCGTTTATGATTTATCCAGCTGGCATTTCCCATGATACATTCTGCGTGTAAGTTAAATAAGCAAGGTGACAATATACAGCCTTGCTGTACTCCTTTCCCAATTTGAATCAGTCAGTTGTTCCTTGTCTGGCTCCATAATGCTTCTTGACCTACATACAAGTTTCTCTGCAACTACATGAAATGCAGCACACCAGGCTCCCCTGTACTTCGCTATCTCTCAGAGCTTGCTCAGATTCATTCCCATTTATTCAGATGATTATTATCTAATCATCTCATCCTCTGATACCCTCTTCTCCTTTTTCCTTCATTCTCTCTGAGCATCAGGGCCTTTTCCAATTAGTTGGTGCTTTGCATTACATGGCAAAAGTATTGGTGCTTCCACTTCAGCAGCAGTCCTTCCAATAAATATTCAGGGATTATTTTCTTTAGGATTTACTGGTTTGATCTCCCTGCAGTCCAAAGGACTTTTGAGAGTCTTCTCCAGCACCACAGTTTGAAAGGATCACTTCTTCTGTGCTCAGCTTTCTTTGTGGTCCAACTCTCACATTTGTGCATGACTATGTCTGCAGTTATTTTGAAACTCTCAAAAATAAAATATATCACTGTTTCTGTGCTTTCCCTTTCTATTTATCATGAAGTGATAGGACCAGATCATAAAGTGACCAGATCACTTCATGACAATTAGATGGGGAAACAATGGAGACAGTGACAGACTTTATTTTGGGGGGCTCCAAAATCACTGCAGATGGTGACTGCAACCATGAAATTAAAAGACACTTGCTCCTTGGAAGAAAAGCTATGACAAACCGAGACAGCATATTCAAAAGCAGATACATTACTTTGCCTAAAAAGCCTGTATAGTCAAAGCTATGGTTTTTCCAGTAGTTGTGTATGGATGTGAGAGTTGGACCATAAAGAAATCTGAGTACTGAAGAACTGATGCTTTTGAACTGTGGTGTTGGAGAAGACTCTTGAGAGTCCCTTGGACTGCAAGGAAATCAAACCAGTCAATCCTAAAGGAAATCCATCCAGAATATTCATTGGAAGGACAGATGCTGAAGCTGAAGCTCACCTGATGTGAAGGTGAGCTTCATACTTTGGCCACCTGATGTGAAGAACTGACTCATTGGAAAAGACCCTGATATTGGGAAAGATTGAAGGCAGGAGGAGAAGGGGAAGACAGAGGGTTAGATGGTTGGATGGCATCACCATCTTGATAGACATGAGTTTGAGTAGGCTCCAGGAGTTGGTGATGGACAGGGTAGCCTAGCATGCTACAGTCCATGGGGTCACAAAGAATTGGACACGACTGAATGCCTGAACTGATTTGAACTGATGGGACCAGTTGTTATAATCTTAGTTTTTTCAAATGTTAAGTCACCCTTTTACCTTCCCCTTTCACCCTGATCAAGAGGCTCTTTAGTTTCTCTTCTATTTCTGCCATTAGAATGCTATCATCTGCATATCTGAGGTTGTTGATATTTTTCCCAGATCTTGATTCCCGTTTATGATTTATCTAGCTGGCATTTCCTGTGATATACTCTGCATGTAAGTTAAATAAGCAAGGTGACAATATACAACCTTGTCATACTGCTTTCCCAATTTGAACCAGTCAGTTGTTCCATATCTGGTTCCATGATGCTTCTTGACCTACATATAGTTTCTAAAGAGACAGGTAAGGTGGTCTGGTATTCCCATCTCTTTAAGAATTTTTCACAGTTTGTTCTGATCCACACAGCCAAAGACTTCAGTGTATTCTATGAAGCAGAAATAGCTGCTTTTTTTCTGGAATTCCCTTGGTCTCTCTTTGAATCAATAAATATAGGTAATTTGATCTCTGGTTCCTCTGCTTCTTTGAAACCCAGCTTGTACATTTGGAATTTCTAGATTCAGGTCCATGGGATCACAAAGAGTTGGACATGATTGAAGTTACTAAGCACGTACAACATGTATGTGTCTTGCTCTCTAATAAAATTACTTTTTCCTTTTGATTGTTTATGTAGACAATCATAACATCTCTAAGAAAAGTTTTACTTTATGTATTTTCCTTTTTTCTTTCTCATCTCTTCTATACTGGTGCCTAGTACAAATTTGGAAACAAATGGAGCAAATGTATATAAGAACTGTGTTGAAGATTTAAGATAGAAACTATATTTTCAATATTGGGCTTTCTCCTTTCTATTCCAAGTTTTCTTAGAGCTTTTTCATGATGTTTTTTCAAAACCATCTTGCATTTCTTAAATGATCATATGCTTTTTAAAACATTATTTTCTATTTTAATATAATGAAGTACATTAATTTTTGTGTGGTAAGCTAATCTTGAATATATGGTATAAAATTCAATTCTTTTCAAGATGAAATTTTTAAAAATTATACTAAAATAAACTTTATCTACCTACTCTTTTACTGATTTGACCTGATATTTGGCAAAGAAGGTCAAGATATTTTTTCCTTCTGTACTTTTCTTTTCAGTTATCATTTTACATTTAAAATAAGAGACAAAGGGAGGTTCAAGAGGGAGGGGACATACATATACCTATGGCAGATTTATGTTGAAGTATGAGGTTTGTCTAGTCATGGCTATGTTTTTTCCTGTGGTCATGTATGGATGTGAGAGTTGGACTGTGAAGAAGGCTGAGCACCGAAGAATTGATGCTTTTGAACTGTGGTGTTGGAGAAGACTCTTGAGAGTCCCTTGGACTGCAAGGAGATCCAACCAGTCCATTCTGAAGGAGATCAGCCCTGGGATTTCTTTGGAAGGAATGATGCTAAAGCTGAAACTCCAGTGCTTTGGCTACCTCATGCGAAGAGTTGACTCGTTGGAAAAGACCCTCATGCTGGGAGGGATTGGGGGCAGGAGGAGAAGGGGACACCAGAGGATGAGATGGCTGGATGGCATCACTGACTCGATGGACGTGAGTCTGGGTGAACTCCGGGAGTTGGTGATGGACAGGGAGGCCTGGCGTGCTGCGATTAATGGGGTCGCAAAGAGTCGGACATGACTGAACGACTGATCTGATCTGATCTGATCTGATGACTGAAACCAACACAATATTGTAAAGCAACTATCCTTAAATTGAAAATAAATACATTTTAAAAATAAAATAAGAGGAGACAGTACACAGTGTTTTCATATACTCCCTCCCCAACTCATAATTTCCCTCATTAGTAACATTTTGTTTTAACATGGTACATTTGTTACAAATGATGAATCACTATTGACACATAATTATTACTAAACACCATAGTTTATATTAGGACATGCTCTGTGCTATACAGTTATATGGGTTTCTACAAATGAATAATACTATGTATCTGCTTTTAGAATAGCATGCAGATTATTTTAATGTTTTAAAAATTCTGTCCCATGTATTCATCTCTCCCCACTTCTACTTCACCCCTAAATATGACTTCTTACTCTTAGAAATATATACTTAATTTCCTCCATATCTTTTCATGGCTTGATTGCTCATTTCTTTTTATCAGTGAAAGTATCATAGTTTGTTTATCCATTTATCTATTGTAGGACATTTTGGTTGGTTTCAATTTTTTGCAACATTCATATACAGATTTTTGTGTAGATGTATTTTTCAACTCATTCATTGCATAAATTTCTAGGCACATAATTGCTGAATTGTATGATATGCATGTGTTTGGCCTCATTAGAGACTTTCAAACTTTCCTTCTATGTAGCTCTATCAATTTGCATTCCTATTATCAGTGAATGAGATTTCCTCTCTCTCTGCATACTCCTTAGCATTTGATATTTTCAATCTTTTGGATTTCATACAATCTTTGGTGTATAGTGGTTTCTCACTATTATTTCAATTTGTAATCCCTTAATAACATATCATGATGATCATATTTTCATATGCTTATTTGCCATCTGTATCTATCCTTTGGTGAGAAGTCTATAGGCTTATTAGAGCTGCTTATTTTCTTATTGCTAAGTTTGAAAATGTATTTTTATATTGGGTGGCAGTATTTTATAGTATATATGTTTTTTAAATATTATTTCCTATATGTGGCTTTTTAAAAAAATATTCCCTTAACAGTGCCATTAACAGAGAAGACATGTTTAATTTTAAATTAATCAAGATAATTTTTTTCTTCATGGATTGTGATTTTGGTATTGTGTCTAAAATTCATTATGAGACCCACAGTCATCTAAATTTTCTCCTATGGTATCTTCTAGAAGTTTGATAAATATTGCATTTTAAATTTAGATCCACAATCCATTTCAGGTTAATTTTAGTGAAATTTTGTGAAAGATGGAAGGTCAATTCCTAGGCATATATTCATTTATTGATTTATTTTTCAGTGTGAATGCTCAATTGTTCTACCTTAATTTATAGCAAAAGAATACTTCCCCCCTCTCATTGAACTGTATTTGCTCTTTTGTCAAAAATCAGTGTGTATGCACACACACATGCACACACACACACATACGTGCACTGGGCTCTTTATTCCATCCCATTGATATATCTGTGTGCTATTTATCTAATACCACACTGCCTTAATTATTGTACTTTTACAGTAAGTCACAAAGTTGAGTAGTATTAGTCTTCTGACTTTGTTCTTCACCTTCAATACCATGTTGGCTATTCTGGGTCTTTTGTCTTTCCATATAAACTTTGCATTTATTTCGTCACTTTCCACAAAATAACTTGCTAGGATTTAGATTGGAATTGCATTGAGTCAAGTTGAGAAAAACTGGTATCTTGACAGTATTGAGCCTTCCTATCCTTGTATGTGAAGTATCTCTCCATTTATTTATATCTCTAATTTTTTGATCAGAATATTATAGGTTTGCTCATATAGTTATTGTACAATTTTTACAGATTTATAATTAAATAATTCATGAAGTAAGATTAATATAAAGAATAAAAATATTTTGCTTTCATATTTTTCTTCTCTAACATTCTTGCTTTTTATGGAGATTTGCATCTCTGACCTTTTTATTTTCCTTTCTAAATAATTAATTTTAACAATTCTTGCAAGGCAAATATGTTTTCTGAGTTATTTAAAATTGAACTTGTCTTTTTTCAGATGTTAGATATTTCTTGGTGGAAAGCTTCTTATTTACCAAAATAAGCTTATTTAACATTTTTCTTGAATATTGGGCAATTTAGATTTTTTACTTCTTCTTGGATCATTTGTGTATTTCAAATTGTTTGCATATTTCATCTAAATTGTCAAATTTTCTAATAAAATTTTAATAGCATTGTTTTATTATTTTTTAATGTCTGTAATAATTGCAAAACTTCTCTGCCTTTTTGTTGATATTCTTTATTTTTGTGATCACTTTTCTTTATTAGCCTTGCTAGAATTTTATCATCTACTACTATTGTTAAATAATCAGGTTTTTTTGTTTGTTTTTTGTTTTCTTAAATTTCTTCATTGTTTTCCTGTTTTCTATTCTATGATCTGTTTTCTTTATCATTTTCTTCCTTCTGCTTATTTTGTGTAGAATTTGCTCTTCTTTGTACATGTTTTAGCCAGAAACCTCACACCACTGATTTTATATCATCTGTCTTCTCTAACATTATATTGTAATGTGCCAAGTTGCGTCAGTCGTGTCTGACTCTTTGTGACCCTGTGAAATACAGCCCACCGGGCTCCTCTGTCCACAGGACTCTCCAGGCAAGAATACTGGACTGTACCATGCCCTCATTCAGGGAAAATTCCCTACCCAGGGACTGTACCCACATCTCTTACATCTCCTGCATTGGCAGATGGGTTCTTTACCACTAGCACCTCCTGGGAAGACCTATATTGTAATATACAGCCAAACATTACTGTATAAGCCCTAATGTATCTGTATTTCACCCATTTTGAATGTTGTATTTTCATTATTATTCCTCTTGAAATACTTTATGTTTCTTATGATTTGGTGTTTGATAAGCAATATTCCCATATTGCTTAAAATGTGTTTTTAAATTTCTCATGCTTTAATTTTACATATTTTGGCAGTTAATTTATAATTCAATTCCATTTTAGTAAGAAAACGGACACACTCTTCTATGAGGTTAATTAATATTGAGGCTTCACTAGATGCAGTGGAGAGCTCATAGGCTACTGTTTAGAATATTGCCTCAAGAAGGCAATGAATTAAGCTCTGGGAGTCTCCCTTGAGGACTCAAGCAAAGTGTACACTTCTGTTTGTAATGAACATGTAAGCCCTGAGAACAGAACCAGCTAGTGATACCAGTTTTTGGAAGTGACTACGTTCAAACAAAGACCATAAGAAAATGGACTGTTTCTTATTTAGAGACTGCATGAAGACTGAAGACTGAATCTAATGTGATTCTACCTTGAAAGATATGGCAAATATCTGCATGACTGAGCTCTGAGCTTGGCACAGAGAGAATGATTACCACAAGCAAAATAGGATCAGAGACCATTCTTAATCTTTCTGGTTCAGATAGCAGAAGGGTTTTGATTATCAGTTGGGAGGGGAGAGGAAAAGAACATTACTATAACTAAAATAGTTTCTATTCTAGCTTAGGTTAATTTCAGCAAGATTATGTCCATTTAGAACAGTAAACATTGTGATATTGCCTGCTTTTAAGACTTGAGAAGCAATTTTCACTAGATTTTGCAAACAAGATCACTAAGGTTAAAAATAGCCATATTGAAAATTTACTTAACAAAGGATTAATTTCAGTCTCTGCAGGTTAACTCAATTAATTGATGAAATATCATCTCTAACCCATTGGGCAAACTCACATAAAAACATGAGAAATCCCTATAGGTCACTGTTAATTTGGGGCATGCTGCTAAATGATCCCACAGAATGTTTTACAGTGCAGAGACAGATAAAATTCAGGCAGGTTTGGCTCTGAAAAACAGAGCAATAAACGAAGCTTTATTAGAGGTTATTGATAATATCAGTATTTTTTCTCCAATAACAAGAGTTATGCTGTGAAAAAGAAGTTCCAGGAAAATGATACTACAGCCCTCTCTTTCGTATGCTAGATTCATTTTCAGTTCAGTTCAGTTCAGTCGCTCAGTCGTGTCCGACTCTTTGCGACCCCATTAATCGCAGCACGCCAGGCCTCCCTGTCCATCACCAACTCCCGGAGTTCACTGAGACTCATGTCCATCGAGTCAGTGATGCCATCCAGCCATCTCATCCTCTGGCGTCCCCTTCTCCTCCTGCCCCCAATCACTCCCAACATCAGAGTCTTTTCCAATGAGTCAACTCTTCACATGAGGTAGCCAAAGTACTGGAGTTTCAGCTTTAGCATCATTCCTTCCAAAGAAATCCCAGGGCTGATCTCCTTCAGAATGGACTGGTTGGATCTCCTTGCAGTCCAAGGGACTCTCAAGAGTCTTCTCCAACACCACAGTTCAAAAGCATCAATTCTTCGGTGCTCAGCCTTCTTCACAGTCCAACTCTCACATCCATACATGACCACAGGAAAAACCATAGCCTTGACTAGACAGACCTTTGTTGGCAATTAAAGTCTCTGCTTTTCAATATGCTTCTAGATTGGTCATAATTTTCCTTCCAAGGAGTAAGCTTCTTTTAATTTCATGGCTGCAGTCACCATCTGTAGTGATTTTGGAGCCCAGAAAAATAAAGTCAGCTACTGTTTCCCCATCTATTTCCCATGAAATGATGGGACCAGATGCCATGATCTTCATTTTCTGAATGTTGAGCTTTAAGCCAACTTTTTCACTCTTCTCTTTCACTTTCATCAAGAGGCTTTTTTTAGTTCCTCTTCACTTTCTGCCATAAAGGTGGTGTCATTTGCATATCTGAGGTTATTGATATTTCTCCCGGCAATCTTGATTCCAGCTTGTGTTTCTTCCAGTCCAGCGTTTCTCATGATGTACTCTGCATATAAGTTAAATAAGCAGGGTGACAATATACAGCCTTGACGTACTCCTTTTCCTATTTGGAACCAGTCTGTTGTTCCATGTCCTGTTCTAACCATTGCTTCCTGACCTGCATACAAATTTCTCAATAGGCAGATCAGGTGGTCTGGTATTCCCATCTCTTGAAGAATTTTCCACAGTTTATTGTGATCCACACAGTCAAAGGCTTTGGCATAGTCAATAAAGCAGAAATAGATGTTTTTCTGGAACTCTCTTGCTTTTTCCATGATCCAGTGGATGTTGGCAATTTGGTCTCTGGTTCCTCTGCCTTTTCTAAAACCAGCTTGAACATCAGGAAGTTCATGGTTCACATATTGCTGAAGCCTGGCTTGGAGAATTTTGAGCATTATTTTACTAGTGTGTGAGATGAGTGCAACTGTGCGGTAGTTTGAGCATTCTTTGGCATTCCCTTTCTTAGTACAAAGTGGACAATTTTAGAGAAATAGAGGTACAAAGAAATAAAGTTTCAACAGAATCCTGGGCTATTATTCTCTTGGAACATGCTTGATATAGTATTACCCCAAACCACAGTAAGTACGTATTGAATCAGGTTAAATTTGAACAAAGAAATATACATTGTGATTTTTATTATACCCATGGTGCCATGGTGCAATCAGCATAATGCCTTATTAGCTCTATTCTAAGAAGCTTTCAGATTCAAGAGCCAATGGTTAGAATTCTAGACCTATGATGCACCAGCTATAAAAATCCATCCACTTACCAAAAGCTACATGGTCTTGTGACACAGAGCTGACTATGGATCTGACCTGCAGGGGAGGAAATCATGACATGACCATTATTTCTGGTCTGACTTAGCCAGATATTCTTCTAACTAGTCAACATATTTTACCTTATGATCTCTGTGATAAGAAGTCCCTAATTATGCAAATCCTTCAAGAATGAGAACATTGCAAGCTTCATACATATTATGAATATGATGAATGTTCAGTAGATAGGGAATTATTAACCTTAATAAAAATTTTAATCACAATATTCATAAACTGGGGATACACTAGAACATTTTGTTGTATCATTAAGGGGAAAAGAGGAAATAAATATTCTAGATTGGTATACATTGTTCATTGAACCAGAGAAAGTATCCTTTTTTAATTGAGAATATTAATTCAAGCCTGATCTTGCTTAGTGACAAAAGTGTATTTGCAAGAATTGTTAGGATTATAGAAGAATATCATGGCAATCATAAAGTTTCTGTGGGTTGTATAGCCAGCAATACTATCCATAGTTTCCAAAAGATTTTTCCCTCCTTAGCACTTTCCCCTTGCTCATTTCTAAAACCAGTTATGTTGCTGCTGGCAAATACAATTTCTCTGGACTTATTTGTGTGTTTTTAAAAAGTCCTAGCTTCCTGAGTCATAGAAACATATGTGCTATAAAATTAGGTAACATTGTTTTTCCCTTTTTCAAGACACATTTTCACAAATTATAGGGATTATCTCTGCATCCATTTGTTTAAAATTTGTTCTATGTCACAAGTCAAACTGTGCCAGGCTAGATGGTAGACATACCTCCCTAGGGACTTACATTTCAAGGAAAATTAGCCGCAGAAGTTGAAGACATCTTTTGGTAGTAAAAGTAGAAGCAAGAAGGCTAATTCCCATGGACAGAGGCGCCTCGCAGGCTTCAGTCCCTAGGATCACAAATGTCAGGTACGACTGAGTGACTAAGCACAGCATGGCACGCAAAGGGTTAAGTTAGGATTTAGGATCATTACAGTTCCCAAGAGGACAACCTGTCTCCTTCACCTTTTCAGCAGAAGCAAGTCATTTCATCTCATCCCTTGCCTAAGAAGCATCCAACTACTCACATAGAACAATTCACCTGGCTTTCATCAGGTTGCTCTCAGAATAAGGGTAGGTTTGATCCCAGGATCTGGAAAATCCTCTAGAGTAGGAAATGGCAACCCATTCCAGTGTTCTTGCCTGAAAAATTCCATGGACAAAGGAGCCTGGCTAGAGACAAAACTGAGCACGCAAGTAGGAGTAACAGCTAGGGCACTGGTTATCTATATACTTATTATTTACTGTGATATAATTAGTAACAAAAATGTGTCTCTGATCTAGAATACTCTGTGTACACATTCAGGATTAACTTAATAAGAATGAATATTAAAATCCAAAAAAGTGCAATAGTTCTCCATTGCTTTTAATTATATTTTCTCCTTTTCTTTTTATTCTGGTTGAAAAATCTCAATATACATATTTCACATTTGGAAACAAGTTTTATATTTTAATGTGATATTTAAATTATGTAAGCCTGTTTATATTTTTACATTTGATCTAGCTTTATTCTCTTTACAATAAAATCAAGGAATATTTCTTATATGGGATTTGGTAATCTTGTGCTTTGATATCACATCCACAAACAATTCACTCCTGGCTCTACATACCATGAATTGTGTGACACAAGAAAATATTTAATCCCTGCTCTGAAGAAGTGATATGTGTGTGTGTGTGTGTTAAGTTGCTTCAGTCCTATCCAACTCTTTGTGACCGTATGGACTGTAGCGCGCCAGCCTCCTCTGTCCATGGGATTCTCCAGGCAAGAATACTGGAGTGGATTGCCAGGCCCTACTCCAGAGGATTTTCCCTGGAGGCATCAATGAACCTGCATCTTTTATGTCTCCTTCATTGGCCAGTAGGTTCTTTACCACTAGCACCTCCTGGGAAGCTCAAAAGAAGTGATAGAGATCTTAACTTCTTTTAGATTGAAATAATAACAAAATTATTAAAAAAAATCACAAATTCACCCCAAAATTCATGGTACTGTGTTGTACTTAGTCACTCAGTCATTTCTGACTCTTTGCATCCCCATAAACTATAGCCCACTAGGCTCTTCTCTCCATGGTGATTTTCTAGGCAAGAATACTGGAGTAGGTTGCCATGCCCTCCTCCCAGGGATCTTCCCAACCTAGGTATTGAACCCAGGTCTCTTGTATTGCAGGCAGATTCTCTACTGTCTGAGCCACCAGAGAAGCCCCAAATTTGGAATATGTATTTAGAATCAATAAATGGAAGAACCCTTTATTCACTAATAAAAACTGTTTAATATTTGGAATGAAAGGAACCCTTCACATTCTGGTGAACAGATACAGTTATTAAGCTCCTCTATAAATATTAGTGGTTTTATGTCTTTATGATGCAAATCTAGTATCTACCCCCATGATACTTTCTTTTTTTCCCCTGTAAATCACACAAAACAGAACTTTAATGGTGGAATATGGATCAGTGTGGTAGTATTCTTTTTGCATACCAGTGTTTGCTCTTTGTGGGTTGCTGCCAGTGGTGTCACTCATTGTCTTTCTTTCTTTCTTTTAATTGGGTTATAGTTGCTTTACGATGTTGTGTTAGTTTCTGTTGTACAATGAAATGAATCAGCTATATGTCTACATATATCCCCTCCATCATGTACCTCCCTCCCTCTCCCTGCCTGTATCCCTTTCGTACAGGTCTTCACAAAGCTCCCAGCTCTATACAGCAGGTTCCCACTAGCTATATGTTTTACACCCGGCAGTACCCATATGTCAGTCCGAGTCTCCCAAATAATCCTACTCCATCCCTCTTGACTGCTGTATTAGATGCTTCTTTCTGACTACTTGAACTCCTTTCAATACTTTGCCTACATAGGTGTTCATGGGCTCCTGAGGTAGCACTGCTATTCTCTTAGGAAAGAGGTTCTCTATTTCAATCGTATCTCTCTCTGTCTAAGAAGATAAGAATGAAATGGCGTGCAAGATCAGATGATGGAAAAGCAAAGTTCCACAATAATATTCAGGTCCTTCTGCTAGCGTATGCCTCATTTTGCAAAATGTATTCACATATAGTAATTTTCAATAGTTCCTGAAAAGCAATGTAGATTATGTTCCTCTACTTTCTACAGATATCCCAGTTTTCATGCACAAGTTATAATTTCTCATTAACAATGTTCAGTGTCCTTGAATATTGGCAAATAACTAGAGGCTAAACAGCCTGGAATATACTGAAGAAAGCCAAAAAATACAATGAATGAATTTGTGAGTCTGTTTAATAGAATCTTAGCTTTTATGAACAATATCTTCTAGTACTAGCATGTCAAAATAACTTTTTGCCTGAACCAAACTAAATATTTTTCTATTTGATAGAGAGAGTTAATTCTATTTGGAAAAAAATTGGGGAAGAAAGAGGAATTTAAAGATTAGGTTAGAAAACGAATGAGTTTGAAGGAAAAAAAACAAAATGGAAATATTTATTAATCTATTAAGAAGGATAAAGCTTAACTGTGTTTATTAAAAGTACATAGACTTTGTTGTGAGTTTAGCATAGGTTCAGTATAAATTACATAATGAATATTACATTTCAAAAATATTTTCTCAGGGAAAAATCATTAGAATTTTTAAAATTTTTGTTAAACATGTAAGTAATTCTGTGTATTTGGAAGCATGTTATTGATATAGGGGTAATAACTTTAACTGCTATAATAGAATGATTCTTATATTAAAATCTTGGAGAAGGCAATGGCAACCCACACCAGTATTCTTGCCAGGAAAATTCCATGGACAGAAGAGCCTGGTCTGCTACAGTCCATGGGGTCTCAAAAAAGTTGGACATGACACAGTGACAGCAGTATCTTAAAATAATAAATCATTGAGATTAAAAAAGTATAGTCAAAGAATCTCTAAAGTTTTTCTAGACTGTAATAAATGATGAATGAAGATATCTTCTATAGTGTCATATTAGTTCTAAAATAATGTGTGAAATATTATTGATTTTTGTTTTAAATATCCCATTTTATTGATCTCATTTTAAGGAACAAAAACATATTCATAAGAGAAGATTAATGGATATTTTCCCCCTAAGCTATTAAATTTAGAAGCTACAAATTTTTCTCCTGGAAAAATTAACAGACATCTTACCTTTATCATTGTAGACAGATTATTGTACATGTTTGCCCTCTATGCATCACATCAGATCAGATCAGTCGCTCAGTCATGTCCGACTATTTGCGACCCCATGAATCTCAGCACGCCAGGCCTCCCTGTCCATCACCAACTCCCGGAGTTCACTCAGACTCACGTCCATCGAGTCAGTGAGGCCATCCAGCCATCTCATCCTCTGTCGTCCCCTTCTCCTCCTGCCCCTAATCCCTCCCAACATCAGAGTCTTTTCCAATGAGTCAACTCTTCGCATGAGGTGGCCAAAGTACTGGAGTTTCAGCTTTAGCATCATTCCTTCCAAAGAAATCCCAGGGCTGATCTCCTTCAGAATGCACTGGTTGGATCTCCTTGCAGTCCAAGGGACTCTCAAGAATCTTCTCCAACACCACAGTTCAAAAGCATCAATTCTTCGGTGCTCAGCCTTCTTCACAGTCCAACTCTCACATCCATACATGACCACAGGAAAAACCATAGCCTTGACTAGACGAACCTTTGTGGCAAAGTAATGTCTCTGCTTTTGAATATGCTTCTAGGTTGGTCATAACTTTCCTTCCAAGGAGTAAGCGTCTTTTAATTTCATAAGAATGAATAAATCTGGATTTTCTTTTCCCAAGGAACACGTTGTCAGTCTAGGAGCTAGAAGGCAGATCTCTGATTTTCATTTAAATGATTATTTATATAAAATGATTTGATAATCTAATTTTAAGAAACAGGAAAATATTTTATATGGAAACTACTCAAATATTTTAAGTAATGACAAAGTTAAATGATATAAATATTATCACATTTAATAAAATATTTTAGATTGCATATATACTATGTATTAGATTCTATCTAGATAGACTGTGGAAGATATGTTTTGATTTTCATAATTTTACATGTCTGGATAATTATAGACTTGAATTTTAAACCTGAGTGTATAACAATTATATCATGGTATTTTATTGACCAATTGTGGTGCTCTGGATACTGAAATAAACAGTTATATTCATTATCTCATATCTTAATCAGATGATATGGTGTACTATGAACAAAAATCTTTATATAATGTAAAGAACTCAGAGGCTGAAAGGGTATAAGTAATTTATGGAGGTCATATCCTGATAAGTGGCAGCACACAGATTAACAATTACATCTCTGTGACTCAGAGCCTATTTTTCATACTCTACATTCTCTTTTTCCCTTTAGTTGGACAAATTGTGGCTCTTAAATATTTTAAACAGAAATATGGAGATATAAATTCTGTTCAAGGCCAAAGGCTCACAAAGCTGATCTCCAGAGTGCTTCTTGTAAGAAATGGCTGTTTATATGTAGTAACCTGCACCATGCAGGTGACTGTCATTAATCAATATTACACCTTAGCTGTTGCTGCTGGGTGAGGGTTAGTGATGCTTTTTGGAAACTTATGGCATCATGTGAGGAATCCATTTTTCAACTGACACTGCAAAAATAAGTTTAAAATACACTTCCTAGTCCACAAACATGTTGAACTTTGACCCAGTTGTATCTATACAAAGAATCTAAACAAACAAAAACACATAAATGTACAACCATGACAACTATAAAATAGACAGGTTAAACAGACAGAGAGTTGAATTTTACTCCTAGTTTTTAATTATAAGAACAGTAGCAAGTAATTTGCAGTCTTCCTTAGAAATCAGTGAATAGTTTGGCACTAAAGAACTATGAATTGAACAATATAATGACAATCATGATTTCAGTAATAAATTCCCTAATACAATAGACTGATATTCTTACATAGATGAAATGAGAAAATAACAACTGAGGAACCACAGAAAAAGAAGTAGACTCTACTAGAATACAGATTATACTGATTTCCACATATCCCATATTAATTATATTAAAGTATAATTCTTCTGTATATTCTATATATTTAGCAATGCCATGTAATTTATCAGGCAAATCAGGTTTTGTTCATAAGAAGCTATATTCATATTTTTCTAAGACAACAGATGAAATTCAGGACTCTTCTGGGTAGAGCAGGATACATGACTATTTTATTTATAGTTGTTATATATTAGTATAATCAGGATGTAGAAAGAGGCTTTGAATTTGGAAAGAACATAAGTTTGAATACCCATTTAACCATTAGTTGTGTGTTTTTAGGTAAATTACTTAGTTTACTTTGAACTGAAAAATGAAAATACAAATACCTAACCTGAAATTTGTGAGGTTTAAAAATTATATCTACATCATGACTAATACAGTGCCTAGCATGTTGAAGATATTGATGAAGATATTACTGAGGTATATGGAAATCATTCTGAATATACCTGATTTGACTTGAACTTTATAATAACTAGAATAATTTGTCTATTACAATAGCATGCATTGTATATCTGTTTTAACCATTAAAGAATGTAGTTTTAAAATAATGGAATAACTGTGGTTCAAGCATTCAAAATGGACCTAGGTAGCCATTGAGGATGTGATTTCAAACACATTCCTGCATCACTAAGAACTTGAATTTCTTGAACTGTATTAAACTCAAGGATACCACCAGCTGTCCTCAACAATATCTGCTAACAGATGCCAGCTGCAACCTTACAGTCTCAAAATCTCCCCTTGTAACTATATAATTATTTAGGGCTTCGACCAATCCTTGCTTAACAAACACCCTTATTTCTTGTCAGCTCCCATGCTAGATTCTTAACAAACAACTTATGTAACTTTCCTGAGTTTTACCTATATAAACCTCTCCCATTTTGTTGTCCAATGGAACAGAATTCATATGCTTCATGAATCTGTGTCTCCAGAGCTACAGTCTTCAGTGTGGCTTGAATAAAACTTTTTTTTTCCTATTGTAGATTGCTTATTGATTATTTCTGCTGACAATAATCAATAAGTGGATATATTTAGAATCCTAGTTCTTATTGTGCAGATTAATTTATTATGATAAATATATTTGTAATATTAACTTATGCCTGAGTGATAGAATCCATGTTTTGAAACTTGAAAGGGATAGAAACCCTCTAACAGTCAAATATCTATGCTCAGATTGGCCAAAAGCAATTCATATTCCCTAAAAGTTCTGTCTTCACATGATTAATTGTGTTTAGTGTATTGACTTAAGGACCAAAAAATGCTATACTGTTTTGGCTCGTGAAAAACAACAAAAGTTTATAATATGACTACAGTAAAACAATAGAATTAAACTGCTTTAATAAAATCCAATTAATTCACTAATCTGAAACAATATACTATGTTATATAAAATAAACTAACAACACTTTAATATTTATAATTAACAAATGTAAAATATACATTGAATTTCAGTCAATTCATACATGTGAGATCGAATTTTAGAAACATAAATAAATGTAAGATGTGAAAACTGCAGAAAACTAAAGTAAAATTTGTTTCCCACTTTTAGTAATTTATGTAGTTGAACTATCATAAACAAAAACCACTGATTTTTTTTAATGGCTATGGACCTATATCCACATTTAGGCATATCTATATCTAAATGGGGTTTTTCTTGTATACACTATATTCTGCTTACTTTTAAGCATGATTATGATGTCAGTTTTGTAATTTCAATTCTATGGAATTGAACTAAAACTTTCTCTATTGTTTTTATTCAACATAAGCTAAGGATTCAATATTATAAGAGAAAACATAAGAGTATATATTATTTTCCTAATAAACTACTGTTAGAACTTCTGTATCCTCACAGCAATAACACAGCATAATAAAGTACAAACAAGGGGTGATTTTTTTTTTCAAGAAAGTTTTAAGCATATGCAAATTAAGACCATCGTTTCCTCATTTTTCACAGTGCAATCCATTTGCCAACTTTTTTAGCCTTTCCCCCTTTCCCTTTTCAGAAACCTGAACAACCAAGCTACATTTTACAGTGAACAAATTAGTTTTGATACCGAGACAATTAATTATTTACAGCAGTGAATCAGATGAAAGTGAAGTCGCGAGAAACTTTTCAAACTCTAGGAAGATATATATGTTCAAAATGCCATTTTTGGATATTTAAACCCTGAAAAGCCAACTAATAAGCATAAAAGAAATGTATAAATAAAGTTTTTGCATTTTTAGAAAATGAACATATTACAAAATACATAGAAATGTAAGGTTAGCAGTTGGTCATATTTTCTTTACATCATGCTACTCATAACAGAAAATTAAAGAGAGGAAAGTAAGCACAATGTTCATTTAGCACAGACATTCATTTTACAGTTGAGGGAACTGAGTAAGTGATTTGCCAAGGTCACTTGTGAATTGCTATTAAACTTAGAAACAAAATCTAAGATTCCTATTTATTCTATTAATTTCATTTTCCAATAACAATAGCAATTTAGGGGCCTCTGAAATCTATTGCTCTGTGAATAACATTTTTAATGAGAAAGCTGTTCTAATTAAATATGTATAATTATAAAAATGATACTATTTTCCAAGTAAGCCTATGACTATACTGATTTATATGGTTGTAATTAGAGATTCATTAGAATTTAATTCTAATTATTTTATCCATTTATTAATTAAATGATCTATTTAATAAATATATGTACGTATGTATTTGTGTTTGTGTGTGTGTGTATTTTGAACTTTGTTTTTCCCCACAGTTTTTAAAATCTTTTTAAAAAATTGCTATCTTTTGAAAGTGATAATTACTTGAACTTGATATATATAATAAAGATTTCAATTTATATTTATTCACAATCATCCATGTAAGTAAAATGCTTTAAGATATTCATCAGTCAATGCATAACCAGGATTATTTGGTATTTTAGTCTGACTACTCCTAGTTGTATAATGTGTTGACAGTTTTCTCTATTTTTCCTTCCAGAGAAATAAATGAAATTTTGTTCAAATTAATTTTGAAAGATTTTTTTCTAGCAAATAAATGGAAAATTGCATTAATAAAAATCAGTGAAAATAATTAAATTATGATCAATTCACACACAATTCTATATAATCAGAATAATTATAAAATATCAAAATGTTTTAATAAAATGTTGAGGATACTGAGCAGAATTTTTTATGTCATTAATCAGGAAATATTCTGTTCTTCAAAAATCAAAGTAATTTTAGCTTTAACCTTGTTAACAAATTTTCTAAAAATATATATTAATAATGCAGTAGATGTGTATTATGAGATTCTCCAGCCCAGCGTTTCTCATGATGTACCCTGCATATAAGTTAAAGAGCAGGGTGACAATATACGGCCTTGATGTACTCTTTTCCCTATTTGGAACCAGTTTGTTGTTCCATGTCCAGTTCTAACTGTTGCTTCTTGACTTGCATACAGGTTTCTCAAGAGGCAGGTCAGGTAGTCTGGTATTCCCATCTCTTTCAGAATTTTTCCACAGTTTATTGTGATCCACACAGTCAAAGGCTTTGGCATAGTAAATAAAGCAGAAATAGATATTTTTCTGGAACTCTCTTGCTTTTTCCATGATCCAGTGGATGTTGGAAATTTGATCTCTGGTTCTTCTGTCTTTTCTAAAACGGGCTTGAACATCAGGAAGTTCATGGTTCACATATTGCTGAAGCCTGGCTTGGAGAATTTTGAGCATTACTTTACTTGCGTGTGAGATGAGTGCAATTGTGCGGTAGTTTGACCATTCGTTGGTATTGCCTTTCTTTGGGATTGGAATGATATCTGAAGTTTTCCAGTCCTATGGCCACTGCTGAGTTTTCCAAATTTGCTGACATATTGAGTGCAGCACTTTCACAGCATCATCTTTCAGGATTTGGAATAGCTTAACTGGAATTCCATCACCTCCACTAGCTTTGTTTGTAGTGATGCTTTCTAAGACCCACTTGGCTTCACATTCCAGGATGTCTGGCTCTAGGTCAGTGATCACACCATCGTGAGTATCTGGGTCATGAAGATCTTTTTTGTACAGTTCTTCTTTGTATTATTGCCACCACTTCTTAATATCTTCTGCTTTTGTTAGGTCCATAACATTTCTGTCCTTTATCGAGCCCATTTTGCATGAAATATTCCCTTGGTATCTCTAATTTTCTTGAGGAGATCTCTAGTCTTTCCTGTTCTATTGTTTTCCTCTTTTTCTTTGCATTAATTGCTGAGAAAGGCTTTCTTATCTCTCCTTGCTATTCTTTGGAACTCTGAATTCAGATGCTTATCTTTCCTTTTCTCCTTTTCTTTTTGCTTCTCTTCTTTTCACAGCTATTTGTAAGGCCTCCCCAGACAGCCAATTTGCTTTTCTGCATTTCTTTTCCATGGGGATGGTTGATCCCTGTCATGAACCTCCAATCCATAGTTCATCAGGCACTCTGTCTATCAGATCTAGTCCCTTAAATCTATTTCTCACTTCCACTGTATAATCATAAGGGATTTGATTTAGGTCATACCTGAATGGTCTAGTGGTTTTCCCTACTTTCTTCACTTTCAGTCTGAATTTGGCAATAAGGAGTTCATGATCTGAGCCACAGTCAGCTCCCAGTCTTGTTTTTCCTGACTGTAGAGAGCTTCTCCATCTTTGGCTGCAAAGAATATAATCAATCTGATTTCGGTGTTGACCATCTGGTGATGTCCATGTGTAGAGTCTTCTCTTGTGTTGTTGGAAGAGGTGTTTGCTATGACCAGTGTGTTCTCTTGGCAAAACTCTATTAGCCTTTGCCCTGCCTCATTCCATATTCCAAGGCCAAATTTGCCTGTTACTCCAGGTGTTTCTTGGAGAAGGAAATAGCAGCCCACTTCAGTGTTCTTGCCTGGAGAATCCCAGGGATGGGGGTGCCTGGTGAGCTGCTATCTCTGGGGTCACACAGAATCGGACACAACTGAAGCGACTTAGCAGCAGCAGCAGTAGCAGCCAGGTGTTTCTTGACTTCCTACATTTGCATTGCAGTCCCCTAGAATGAAAATGATATCTTTTTTTAATGTTATTTCAAAAAGGTCTTGTAGGTCTTCATAGAACCGTTCAACTTCAGCTTCTTCAGAATTACTGGTTGGGGCATAGACTTTGATTACTGTGATATTGAATGGTTTGCCTTGGAAATGAACAGAGATCATTCTGTCTTTTTTGAGATTGCATTTTGGACTCTTTTGTTGACCATGATGGTTATCCCATTTATTCTAAGGGATTCCTGCCCACAGTAGTAGATATAATGGTCATCTGAGTTAAATTCACCCATTCCAGTCCATTTTAGTCCACTGATTCATAGAATGTCGATGTTCACTCTTGTCATCTCCTGTTTGACCACTTCCAATTTGCCTTGATTCATGAACCTGACATTCCAGGTTCCTATGCAATATTTCTCTTTACAGCATCAGACCTTGCTTCTATCACCAGTCACATCCACAACTGGATATTGTTTTTGCTTTGGCTCCATCCCTTCATTCTTTCTGGAGTTATTTCTCCACTGATCTCTAGTAGCATATTGGGCAACTACCGACCTGGGAAGTTTCTCTTTCAGTATCCTATCATTTTGCCTTTTCATACTGTTCATGGGGTTCTCACAGCAAGAATACTGAAGTGGTTTGCCATTCCCTTCTCCAGTGGACCACATTCTGTCAGACCACTCCACTATGACCCGCCCATCTTGGTTGGCCCCAAACGGCATGGCTTAGTTTCATTGAGTTAGACAAGGCTGTGATCCATGTGGAATTGAGAACAATTGTGATCAGGTGTTTCATTTTCCTTCTCAGGAAGGAAAGTGGCAGGATTTAGATTTCCACACACTTTAAGCTTAGTTACTGGTCCTTCTAACAACTATGACTGATATTTAAGAAGTCTACTGTCTGTCATCAAAATATTAACCTTAGAATTTAAGAGTCCACTCACATCATGCTACTGCTACTGCTAAGTCACTTCAGTCGTGTCCAACTATGCAACCCCATAGATGGCAGCCCACCAGGCTCCCCCGTCCCTGGGATTCTCCAGGCAAGAACACTGGAATGGGTTGCCATTTCCTTCTCCAATGCATGAAAGGGAAAAGTGAAAGTGAAGTCACTCAGTCGTGCCCGACTCTTAGCGACCCCATGGACTGCAGCATCCAGGCTCCTCCGTCCATGGGATTTTCAAGGCAAGAGTACTGGAGTGGGGTGCCATTGCCTTCTCTGACTCACATCATGAGAAGTCAGTAAAGTGAGGTTTCCTCCATTAATTATTTTTAAAGCTTCAGATGCTAATAAAGCCACTGCCCCAATTACTCTTAGGTAGTGGGGCCTTCATTTTAACTTTCCACTTTCATGCATTGGAGAAGGAAATGGCAACCCACTCCAGTGTTTTTGCCTGGACAGTCCCATGGATGGAGAAGCCTGGTAGGCTGCAGTCCATGGCGTCACACAGAGTCGGACACGACTGAAGCGACTTAGCAGCAGTAGCAGCAGTGATCCGTGTGATTAGATTGACTAGTTTTCTGTGATTATGGTTTGTGTGTCTGCCCTCTGATGCCTCTCACAACACCTACCATCTTACTTGGATTTCTCTTACCGTGGTCATGGGGTATCTCTTCACGGCTGCTCCAGCAAAGCGCAGTCGCTGCTCCTTACCTTAGACGAGGGGTTTCTCCTCACAGCCACCCCTCCTGACCTTGAATGTCGAGTAGCTCCTCTCGGCCCTCCTGCACCTGCGCAGCCACCACTCCTTGGACGTTGACAATTAGAGTATAACAATTATTTTTATTAAAAGTAGTATCTATATGAGGTTTTTATAAGGGCTGCCTGTTTATTCTCATGGTATAAACAAGCAAGAATTGGAACTGATATTACTATTTCAGTCTTAAACAATGTAGGGCCTTGAAAAAAGCTCCTATTTTTTGGTTTTATTTAGTTGAGCAATCATCATTAATTTAGCACATACTCTGTTTTGCATTTTATGAATGTTCCCAGGGATCAGAGACTGGTGGAAAACAGAACTGAGAAGTTAACAGTTTAGTAAAAGAGCCAAGATATTCAGAATTGCCAAACAAGACAACTGGACATATGAATGCTGCCAGACTCACAAAGTGTATTAGAGTGATAAAAGAGAAATTGCAGCAAGTTGAGACTTTTTCCTATCTATCTATATAATCTGTAACAGATATCAGAAAACTTTTATATTCTGCCCCACCCCCAAAAATAAATGTTTAGCATTTCCAGAACAAATTCATGTTGAGAAAAAAATCTGAATTTTTTTTCTTTCACAAGTAATATTAAAATACTTCAAGTAGCCTTAGTCAGGAATTTTAATAAATAGACTTACATACATATCATAATTTCTATAATGGACATATTCCTAAAGATCACAATAACATAGTGATATATATATAATAATGTTTTAAATTTAAAATGATCTTGAAAATTAGTCTGTAATAGAGAATAATTTTAGTTTTTTAAGTCATTTTGATTTTTTGTGAGAATATAGATTTTATTTATATGGTGTTTATTTTCCTTAATTTATTAAACAGAACTATGGAATGTCTTTCATGTGCAGAAGGGTAACTAGCAGAAGGAAATGAAGGGGTAGAATGAGGTATAATGAACATTGATTATTTGCTAGTGGAAAAAATAACTGTACATGATATGGATGAGATGCTTTGAAAATCAACTCACTGAAAATATACTCTGCATGTTGAGTTTTCATAGGCTGAAAGGGACAGAGTCAGAGAAACAGATAGAGGAAATATTCAAATTAAAGGAAAAGCATTGGCAAGTGAAATTAAATATCTAAACCATGAAAGTTTATAGAAAGTTCAGAGCATGCTTGTTATATCTGATGAGTCCATACTTGAAACCATGTAGGAGGTGTGTCTTAAATTGAGTAATTGGACCAAGCACTTCTTTTTTTTCTGTATCTATGCCCTTTGTCATGTAAACACGCATTCTCAAGTTCATAAAAGGCAGAGGTTATTTTAGAAAAATAAGGTAGAACCTTTGGTCTTTGGGTAGGCCATGTGACATCCTTCATCCAACGAATACTGGCAGATTTTGTCCAAGTGAGGGTTGGAAAAGAATTTTCCGACACAGAGTATTTCAGAAAGGAGTGTGCTTAATAAGGAATGACAGCAGAGATAATGAGGGTGTTGCAAGCAAAGCAGGCCAGACTCCTGACCTCCTGACAGACCAGCGGGAGCTGACCCCTTTCGTGGGTTATTAGACAGTTTTTACAGCCTCAAGACAAAGAAAATTCCTGCTGAAAGGATGGCATTAGGTAATTGGTTAGGGTGGGTATTTTTTCCTAATATGGTGTTAAGGAGCTGGCTGTTTTAGATGGGGGAGGTGGTTGGGGGTGCTCATGGCAGTGGTTGCTATGGGGCTCAGGCAGTTCCAGAGACCATGGTTCCGAGCTCTGCATCTGCTGCCTTAATACAAGCCTCCAAAAACACAGTCTTAAATGGGCTAGTGCAGTTGGAGTTTGTGCTGTTCTTATGTTGCCACAGTAAGATGATGGTCATTGCTAGCTTGCTGATACACAGGTACATACAGAATGGGATACAGATGGCCTGACTTATAATCTCCAAATTGGAGCCAAGCCCTTATGAGCCTATCCTACATAAACTTACCTACAAATACATAGAGGAAAATGAATATAGTCCATCTAAAGTTGCAGAATTTCACCAATAGGGTAATTATATATGATGATATTTCAGTTGAATGAGATATTTTCATAATACACTTTATTGTATTTGCTCATTTATCAAAAATACTCACTAAAATTGGGGAGCTAAACATGTATAAATGTACATTCTTCATGGTGCAGAGTTGCCCCTCCCCTCACCTACCAAGTATCGAAAAGGAGACTTGTACTTTTCTAAATAGATTTTACAAATAACACTAAAGAAGTGACCTATACAACATTACATAAATACACCTTCCTCAAGGATTGATTGATTTGGTGTGTAAGTGGTTTTAAGTGTGTCTAGTGGAAGAGTCAGACACGACTGAGAGACTTCACTTTCACTTTCCACTTTCATGCATTGGAGAAGGAAATGGCAACCCACTCCAGTGTTCTTGCCTAGAGAATCCCAAGGATGGTGGAGCCTGGTGGGCTGCCGTCTATGGGGTCGCATAGAGTCAGACACGACTGAAGCGATTTAGCAGCAGCAGCAGCAGCAGTGGAAATTAGAATGGTCTTTCAGTTTAAATGATAATAACTTTGCTATCAGATGCTATTTGACATAAATAGGCCTTCATTTATCGTAAGAAATGAATATACTTTTGCAAGACGTGAAATTTTGTATTGTGAAATATTTGACCTCGTCTAGAGACACTATGTTTCATAGTATGATTAATACATAAAAACACCAAGTTTATCATAATCATTTCTTTCTTTTATCTGAATTCCTAGAGTCATAAGTAAGCCAGAAGGTGAGTCACATTTTTTCTGTAGGTTTAGCCATTTGTTTAAAAACGGACACCAGGATACATTTCTCTGTCAATGTTTTAAGAGTTTGAAGTGTTTATTTGCTGTAGGTATGCTGATTGCAGCCATGGTGCAACTCTGCACAATGAAAGACGCTTACTCCTTGGAAGGAAAGTTATGACCAACCTAGATAGCATATTCAAAAGCAGAGACATTACTTTGCCAACAAAGGTCCGTCTAGTCAAGGCTATGGTTTTTCCAGGGGTCATGTATGGATGTGAGAGTTGGACTGTGAAGAAAGCTGAGGGCCAAAGAACTGATGCTTTTGGACTGTGGTGTTGGAGAAGACTCTTGAGGGTCTCTTGGACTGCAAAGAGATCCAACCAGTCCATTCTAAAGGAGATCACTCCTGGGTGTTCTTTGGAAGGACTGATGCTAAAGCTGAAACTCCAATATTTTGGCCATCTCATGCGAAGAGTTGACTCATTGGAAAAGACTCTGATGCTGGGAGGGATTGAGGGCAAGAGGAAAGGGGACGACAGAGGATGAGATGGCTGGATGGCATCACTGACTCGATGGACATGAGTTTGGGTGAACTCCAGGAGTTGGTGATGGACAGAGAAGCCTGGTGTGCTGCAGTCCATGGGGTCACAAAGAATCGGACACAACTGAGGGACTGAACTGAACTGAACTGATAGGGATACATGAAGTTGAAATGTTGATTGCCAATTCTTGCATTAACATTTTCTATCAAAATCAGTAAAAAAAAAATCTGCTACTGATATTAACACATGATAAATTGATTACATGCCTAAAATTATTAATTGTGTATTTTTAAGAAAATTTAATCAGACTGTTCTTCAAAAGTAACAAGTATTAGAAAATGCATATCCAATTATCTCTGTCCATTGCCATGGCAGATGTCTGATTTGGTATTAAATTAATTACCAAATGCCTTTGTTTCTTGACAGTTGGGTATTTTAAACTTCAAAGGCAAATAGATTTTGAAGCAACCTAATAACAAGTTTAGAAGTGTGAAGTGCACCAGAGCTGAAACTGAAGAATCAACAGAATTGGCTGGTAATATCTTCCAGAAGAGTTAATGCAATCATAGTCTGAGAGTATTAAAATATATAAATCATATAAGATATAAATATAATTATTTTAAATCAAATTCTTGTTTCATACAACATTAATAAGATGAATTTTCAAGATGGCATATCATTTTACAAATTGATTTGAGATAAATTTATTATATTTCTGAGTGCCATCATAGATCATGATATTCATATAATTTTTGATTGTAATTAGCAGTAAACATACAAAAGTTGCATAAACTTTGATCACTATTCCCTAGAAGCATTACCAACTATTCTACCACTGTTTCCCAAGTTTCATTATTTTACTGTCAGTTTAAAATTAATAGAAAATTTTTAATCATTCATGCAATTGCATTTGGTACAAATTAGACATCGCTTAATGATTGTAACATTAGAATTATTTTCATAGACAATAGAGTGAATTAATCTGCATATTATAGCCTAATGTTTCTGAATGAGGTAAAATTTTGAAGCTAATCTCTAAGCTTACTCAGTGAGGTTGATTATTCATTGAGTTACTGTGAAAATTCGGCACAAAACTGGGAAGTGACTATTTCTGCATCTGTAAATACAATAAACACACTTAACATACTCATTTCCAAAAATATCCTGATGTTTGATATTAATTACATTAAACATTTATCACAGAAACTTTCAGTTAACTGAAATAATTAATGTATATTCTACCAAATAATATTTAAAGGAGACTTTTTAGGAAAAAATGAAAAAATATTTGCGATATTTTGTAGTGATTAATATATTGATAATTCAATCAGTGCTTAGTTAATTGTGCATTTGAACATCAAAAATATCTACTTACTTTGCCAAATATAAATTATTTGTAGGAGAGCTAGTATTAATCATTCATTCTCTAATCTTTGAGGATACAGATTTTAAAATCTTTCACTTATGTGTTTAATATGTCATTTAATGTTTACATTCACATTTTCTTCTTTCAAGTTTGCCCCTCTCTCTTTCTTATAGCATCTAGCCATTTGCCTTGGTTATCAGAAAAAAAAGTTTTCTTCATGAAAATACATTATGGAAAGAATAAAATATTTAGCAAATAACTTGTAACATTTATAGAAATACTAACTTATAAGCTATAATTAATTTAGTTGAAAATGTAATAAGTACATTTTAAATAGTGTTTTTTTGGTGCAAAATATAGACAATAGCATATACAATTTATGCAATTAAATATGCAGGTAATTCTTATAATGATCCTAAGTTGTTTTGGATGCATAAACATAGCAGGGATCAATTTAGAGCTTTATATTTATTAAATAGTTCAAATAAAATTCAAGTAAATATAGAATTGCTTTCATAAAACTTGTTGACTATCTTTCTATAACAGCATATAATTTGATTTATCTGTAATTATTATTTAAATTATATAATTACTATAACAAAATGTATAAAGTTTGTAAAATTCAGGTAGAATTATTTTATGAGATTGCTCTGTACTGTAATTACTAGTCATATCGTTACTATTTGTGAAAATAAGTGCAAGAAATATGTTGGAGTAAATGAAGCTTACATAAACTCAGAAATTGTCCATGACCAAAAGTTAATAAACTCAAAACAGCATGATATTTTCATTCCAGGTTATTTGAATTAAAATGTGATTTCTCATTTGCAAGGAAAACGTGTCACAGTCTGTGATCTATGTGACATGACCAAAGTAGTTACAAGTGCTTATGAAACAAAGGATAGAAATATAATGTTGTGAAAGTGAAGAGAAAACATGTGTGACTTAAGCAAGTTCTTTTGAAAATGAATAGAAAGCAAGTTGTGATTTAAACAAGTTCTTCTGAAATTTGGTATCCTTCTATAATGGTAAAATGGAAAGGGCAAATACATACTTTTAGAAAGCACAAACAATAAATACACATAGAATATATATTTACTATATTATATAGCAATTCAACTCCTAGATTCAAACACATAAGTATAAATTGCAGTTAATTGCAGCAGTATTTACAATAACCAAAATTAAGCCTAGGTTGACACTTCCTCAAACAAATGCTGAAACTAAGTGATGCATTTTCAAATTTATAGTTCCAATTTTATGTATACAAACATCTTTCAGTATTGGGCTAAATTGGGTTTCCAATTTTTTGAATGTTAAATCACAGTTAAGACTAAGTAAGAAAAGAAATCCTAAGTTCTGAATCAATAAAAAAAGTCATGATCCAAAACAATAGAAGAAATTTGGAGAACAATGAATCAAAGCAGTCTCCAGAATTTGTGATTTAGATATCATTTGGATGAGAGGAAAACCAATCATTTTTGTATCAGTCACTTTGCTCTTTCCTAGATAAAGGCTCCCTATGGGCAAATACTTTATCTGCTTTATACACTGATGTTTCCCCAGTACCTAAAGCAGTGTAATTCATGAGAAATCAGTCAGTAAATATTTGTGGACTCATTAAGATAATAAAAATGCAGATAAGATTAATATTTATACTACATTAATATTCCAGAAGTTAGATTTTTAGAAATATACACCTGTAGAAGAACATGAAACTAAATATTTCTGTAAATACAAAAACATAACAGCAGAGGAAAAGTGCTTTTAGTATAATATGTTCTTCACATTAAATGACATAAGTCTAAAACAAGAGTTTTCACTAGAATCATAAATGAGTAATGATGGTTGCCTAACCACTGCTCCAAAATCAAATGCAAAAACATCCTTGGGCACAAAGCTGAAATCAGTATTGGTAATTGACATACAGACATTTATTTCAATTATGAAAATTTAGTGAATAGACATAATCCATTAGTCACACTGGAATTTCAAGACATTAAAAATATGTGTTTCTAAATGGACCTATCTTTTCATCATATGGATTTAATTTAAATCATACTTATACATTTAAAATATTATTAAACATTAAGGTGTCTAACTTCAAGTTAGGATTATCCTTATCATCTTCAGAAACTTGCATCTGCTTTCTCCTTCCTCTCTGTAACATACTAGAAATAGCTTGGGGTTAGTGCACTGGGATGACCCAGAGGGATGGTATGGGGAGGGAAGTGGGAGGGGGGTTCAGGATGGGGAACACGTGTATACCCATGGCAGATTCATGTTGATGTATGGCAAAACCAATACAATATTGTTAAGTAATTAACCTCCAATTAAAATAAATAAATTTATATTAAAAAAAGAAATAGAAAAGCTGGTGATCCTCTTAAAACAATGCTATGTAAGAGAAATAGCTCTATCTCTGTATGTCTCTTTCTCTTTTTCACGTATGCATGCAAACTCATGCCCAACACACTATAAGCAGCATCTCAGCCTTAAATTACATATGCTTAAGCATAATAATTTTATGTTTATTACTTGATGTAAAAACTTAAACTCAGAAAATATTTTGTATATTATTTTTTATCTAAGTAATTTGTAGAATGTTAATGACTATGATAGATTTTATATGGACAAAAATAATATTTCTCCAATGGGCTTCCCAGGTGGTGCTAGTGGTAAAGAGCCCATTTGCCAGTGCAGGAGACTTAAGAGATGTGGGTTCCATGCCTGGGTCAGGAAGATCCCTAAGTCAGAAAGAGGGCTTGGCAACCCACTCCAGTATTCATGTCTGGAGAATCCCATGGATGGGGACCCTGGCAGTCTATGGTTCATAGGATCACAAAGGGTGGGACATGACCGAAGCAACATGCAACACACACAAGATTTCTCCAGTGCCATTCGTAATGAAAATACCAGTAAATCATTTGTTGATATATAGAAGCTGATTCTAAAATTTACATAGAAAGGGAAAAGACTCAGAATACTCAATGCAATACTTACGAAAAGGACAAAGTCGTAGGACTGAAAGTTTTCAGGATTTACTGTAAACCTACAGTAATCAAGAATTGATTGGGCTTCCCTGGTGGCTCAGAGGTTAAAGCGTCTGCCTGCAATGTAAGAGACCTAAGTTTGATCCCTGGGTCGGGAAGATCCCCTGGAGAAGGAAATGGCAACCCACTCCAGTATTCTTGCCTGGAAAATCCCATGGACGGAGGAGCCTGGTGGGCTACAGTCCACGGGGTCACAAAGAGTCGGACACGACTGAGTGACTTCACTTTCAGTTTCACTCACTTTATAGTAATCAAGAAAATGTGAAATGGGCAAAAATGTAGACAAACATCATAAAGTCAATGAAACAGACAAAAGATAATCTATTCAATAAATGGTGCTGGAAAAACTAGACATCCACATGCAAAAATATGAATCATGACAGAATTTTCACCCTTCATAAGAATTTACTCAAAATGGTCTATATCCTAATTATAAATTAACACAGAAGAATATCAAGGTGAACCTAGCTTTCATAATGGTTCTCAGATACACCACTAAAAAAAAAATTTGAGTAAAAAAATTGGAATTTTTGCTATCATTAAAATTAAAACCTTTTCTCTGCTATAGATACTGTTGAGGGATTGAAATGACAAGTCACAGATTAATGGGAAAACCTTATGGCAGAAAGTGAAGAGGAACTCAAAAGCCTCTTGATGAAAGTGAAAGTGGAGAGTAAAAAAGTTGGCTCAAAGCTCAACATTCAGAAAACGAAGATCATGGCATCCAGTCCCACCACTTCATGGGAAATAGATGGGGAAACAGTGGAAACAGTGCCAGACTTTATTTTTCTGGGCTCCAAAATCACTACAGATGGTGACTGCAGCCATGAAATTAAAAGACACTTACTCCTTGGAAGGAAAGTTATGACCAACCTAGATAGCATATTCAAAAGCAGAGACATTACTTTGCCAATGAAGGTTCGTCTAGTCAAGGCTATGGTTTTTCCTGTGGTCATATATGGATGTGAGAGTTGGACTGTGAAGAAGGCTGAATGCCGAAGAATTGATGCTTTTGAACTGTGGTGTTGGAGAAGACTCTTGAGAGTCCCTTGGACTGCAAGGAGATCCAACCAGTCCATTCTGAAGGAGATCAGCCCTGGGATTTCTTTAGAAGGAATGATGCTAAAGCTGAAACTCCAGTACTTTGGCCACCTCATACGAAGAGTTGACTCATTGGAAAAGACTCTGATGCTGGGAGGGATTGGGGGCAGGAGGAGAAGGGGACGCCAGAGGATGAGATGGCTGGATGGCCTCACTGACTCGATGGACGTGAGTCTGAGTGAACTCCGGGAGTTGGTGATGGACAGGGAGGCCTGGCGTGCTGCAATTCATGGGGTCGCAAAGAGTCGGACATGACTGAGTGACTGATCTGATCTGATCTGATTTATAAAACACATTTCCATTAAGGAGTGTTATCCAGATTATGTGAAGACCTCTCAAGACTTGACAAATTTGTCAAGTTAATAGTTTAAGTAGCGTTACTTATGGATGAAGGCAGAAAATGTCATTCAAACACTTGGACTTTATTAACAAACCTCTCTCTCTTTGTGTGCATGTACATGTGCATGCATCTATTGTAAATCATATTTCAAAATTTGAAAGCTCAAAATTATTTATTTCAAGAAAGCATTTGTCCTTGTTTCTTCAAGGTAGGGATTGGTAGTCTAGGATCTTAAGTCTATATGTTTTTAATTTTGCAATGCTATAGAGATATATTAGTAATTACTGTTGCACTTGTAATGCAAATCATTTGCTATTAAAGTGGTACTTTACAAGAAACTATAAAAGTACAAGCCAACTTACTGAAACATCCACATGAAACATATGACTGACAAAAGTGGACAAAAGGCATGTATCTTATTTATTAGTATCAATAGCATATAACATGATATATTCTGAGGCCCCCTCACATTTCTTTACCTATGATATAATAGGATTACATATTAAAATTTGCATGATGACTTTACTATTTATTATTCACTATCTCTGTTTCTGCTTTATAAAGCCAATAATCCAACTCTTCTATTTTGTTCTTAATTTGTAACAGTATTTTCTAATTTCTTAATTATAAAACCTGTTAGAATTTATTTATTATTATTTTTTTTTATTTTTTATTTTATTTTATTTTTTTCTCTCTTTTTTTTTAATTTTATTTTATTTTTAAACTTTACATAACTGTATTAGTTAAACCTGTTAGAATTTAAAACCTTAAAAAATATAACTAATTTATCATTGGAATTTATTACTGAATTAAGAAAGATCCCAGGTACTTCTTTGTTATAAGGTATTACTTTGAGGGTCTTTGTTTTAGGAGGGTCATAATCTACAAGATTTACAGACATACTTTATTTTTTGCTGTTTAGAAGGCTGCTATTTTCAAAGGATCCAGGGAGTTTCTTATTACCATTATCCAAATAATGTGACACTATTTTATCAAAGAATAAGTTGGTTGTTGGTCTTTGCCTATTTGTTTTTACATAAAACAAAAACCTCAGGAGTTCTCTCTGCACTTAATAACTAAAAATGAGGCCTGATGAGAAGCCTTTCTTGAGAGGCAACTTCCTAGTCAAAATGCTCTAGGGCTTTTATTTCTCAGACCAAAGCATTCTTCAGAACTCACTGGGAATGTAACCTTTCTTTCTGTGGCCAAAGGTGAAACTCCATAAATCACTTATGTGTATTCCATGCTGAGTTTAAAAGCATTCTACTGATCCAGAATATTCAATAGCAAGAGGACTTATTCAGTGTTAGAAATATTCTTAAGAATTCTTAGTTTAAGTGGAACTGACTGAGATTTTCTTGGGCCATGCATATACTTCACTTGCTAAACATTTAAAAATGTAAAAGTACTTGAGTTGTGATTTTCTTTCTGAGATTTAGGCTGAAATGAAGTTACCTGGATTACAATAGAGACTGAATTGTTGTCAAGGTTGAGACACAAATTTAAGGAAAAGAGCCCAGCACTAAGAATGTGATTATCAGGGAAAGAAAAAGCTGAGCAGTTATCTTAAGGAAGGATGAAAGTGTAGTAACTAAATTACAACAGAGATACTTATTATATACTTGATATCCACGTCTCAATGGAACATGTTTGGAAAATTAAAATTGGAATGAAATTCTGTGTTTATTAGGATATGATACTGTAGGGGGAAAATAGCAACAAAACCAATATGTCTCTCACATCATAAAAATAACCAGTGGTTTTTAAAACACCAAAGCAATATCTTCTTTGTGTTACACAAGGCAGCAAGTAGACACCTTGGACCCTGAGGCAAAGTTGACAGAGGATTTCCCTCTAATAATGCTTCCAGGCCAACACATGCCTTAAGCATTTCCTTCTGCAGGAGAAGAGAATATGAATAACCACAGAATTCTTTCTAATACTTCAATCTTAAAGTCACATATACCTAATATCCAGAAAAAGTATAAACACTACACTTTTTAAAAATGTGTCTTTGAAAGATTTTTTAGTAAAACTAAAATTCAAACAATATTCTGGGAAATTTGTTTCAGAATATTTCTGGCAGAAGGCATATTTTTAATCTTAACAGAATTCTTATAAATCAATACTAAGAAAACAAATAGATTAATAATTGACAAATATTTGGAGGGACACTAAGCACAGGAAGATAAACAAATAGAACAAGTCCATGAAGAGATGCCTGGTATTTTCAATCATCAGGGAAATGAAAACTAAAATAAAATGAGAAACCACTACGTATCTAATATAAGAGCTAGAATTAGAAGAACTCAAAATACCAGTTTTTGCAAACTGTTGAAAAACTTTAACACTCATATGTTGATGGTGAGAATGTAAAATAGCAATCTGGAGAAGTTAGGTAGTTTCTTACACAATGAAATACACAGTTACCAAGGCACAAGTCACAAGTTACCTAGTGTACCTAATCTTGGCTCAGTGTTAAAGAACCCCCTTATAATGCAGTAGACAGGAGATCCAGGTTTGATCACTGAGTTGGAAAGATCCCCTGGAGAAGGAAATGGCAAACCACTCCAGTATTCTTGCCTGGAGAATCCCATGGACAGAGGAGCCTGGCAGGGTACAGTCCATAGGGTTGCAAAGAGTCAGAAACAAATGAGCATACACTGGACCTTGGGCCAGAAAAAGCGAAACATGTGTACAGTAGAAAACTTGTCCAAGAATGTTCATAAAATATTTGCCAGACAAAAATGGAACACAATTCACACATCTTGCTGTAGGAGAATAGAAAATAAACCTTGGTGTTTCCTCAAAATGGAATCAAATTAATTAATAAAATAGAACAACATACCAATAAACCCAACAGTATGAAAGGAACTCCCATCATAATGGAATGCAAAAGAAGACAGAAACATGATTATGGTGTATGATATAATGCATATGGATTCCTATTACAGGGGTATCTAATTTGCAGTGTTAAAAAGTTTATCTGATATTGTCTGGGACTAGGGAAAGAGCAAAGGGGATTTTCTACAAGGTAGAATAAGGCATGTATTTGAAGTGATGGAAATGGTCTATATATTTGATTGTGATTATGATGACTCAACTATTTACATTTGCCAAAATTCACCCACTTATATACTTAAATACATTATATGTAAATTGTGTCTCAATAGATAATAAAATCTGTAAGTTAACTTATGCATATACAAACAGCAAACAATTATAATATTAAAAATTGAACAAATGTCACAATCAATGAATTAAAATGTATTAATTTTTTAAATGTTAAATTTACCTTAAAATTTCTTCCACCTGTAATGCAGGAGACCCCAGTTCGATTTCTAGGTCAGGAAGATCCCCAGGAGAAGGGATAGGCTACCCACTCCAGTATTCTTGGGCTTCCCTGGTGGCTCAACTGGTAAATAATCTGCCTGCATTGCCAGAAATCTGGGTTCAATCCCTGGGTTGGGAAGATTCCCTGGATAAGGGAAAGTCTACCACTCCAGTATTCTGGCCTGGAGAATTCAATGGACTGTATAGTCCGTGGGGTCGCAAAGAGTCGGGTAAAACTGAGCTACTTTCAAAAAACAGGTGAAAAATACATAGTATCTCTTTTGTTATTGAGTTTTAATACTCAGATTTTTGTTTGTTTGTTTTCTTAAGATGTAATTTATACGTAACATTGCTTAAGTTTAAGGTGTAAAACACAAGTGATTTGATATAGGTGCAAGCTGTGAAATGGTTTCCACAATACATGTAGTAAATATCCATCACCTCATATAGTTACAATTTTTTCTTGTGATAAGAATATTTAAAGTCTATTGTTTTTGCAACAGAAAATCTATTTTTGAGATCATCTTGTATGTGTGTGTACAAATTGTGGAAATTAGTTCATGGACTGCAAAAGTTTTTATGATAAATGTCCTATTTTGAGGATAGTCATTGCTGGTTTTGATGGACTAGGTTCTTTGGAATGAGCTCCTTATTACAAAAAAAAGAAAAAAGAAAGAAAGAAAGAAAAGTTTTTTAAATCTTTGGACTGGTAATAAGACACTAAATAATTTTAGAGGCAAGCCTTTAATAAGGAAAACAGAATGACAAACTCAGTTTAAACATAATTTCCCAAAAAGAGTAAGTTAGGCAGAATAGCAACACTCCAAAGATGTTCACCTCTTAATTGCAAAAACACACAACTATATTATATGGCAAAAGGGACTCTTCAGATGTCATGAAATGAAGGATCTTGAACTGGGAATATTATCCTAGATTATCTCAGTGTGTCAAATGTAATCACAAAGGTAATTACAAGCAATAGAGTGACACAGGAGAGTTAGAGCCAGAGAAGAGGAAATGTAACAGTGTCAGAGTGGAGAGAAACCTGAAGATGCTCTGCTGCTGGCTTTCAAGTTTGAGGAGAGATTTAAGAGCCAAGCCCTGCAAATGGCCTGGGGGATCTCAAGGAAGCAGCACTCCTGAAACCTTGATTTTAACCTAGTGAAAACCATTTTAGACTTCCAATCTATAGAAAAAATAATATACTTGTGCATGTGGTTTTTAGCCACCAAATTTGTAGTAATGCATTAGAGCAGCAGTATAAAATTAATACAGAATCTCTTTCAATACAGTGCAAATATCTAAGAATTGAAGTCAAATCCAGTAATGGGCTTTTGGGTCAATTGGTTAGACAAAATTGGAATCCAGAATTTGGGGGAGACAGGGATAATAAACAACCCACTCTGGCAAATAAGGGTAAACACTAATTGAAGATGTTATTACTGTGACTGAAGCCCAATTTTAATTATTTAAATTCTTAAAATTGTATTAGGTATGTCAGCAAAATTTTCTAATTTTGTATTAGGTCCAATTTTAATTATTTAAATCCCCAAAATTGTAGTAAGTATGTCAGCAAAATTTGCTAATGTCCCTAGATTCCTACCAGAAAAAGGTCAGGTCTCTTCAACAGAAGCTTCTTTAGCTTCATGTTTTTCTCTAATTCTTTACACAGAATTCTCAGTACTAAATCAAATATAGCTAGACATCCAAGGTGACAAAATGACAGAAAACTGAGAGACATCAAATCAAACACAATGCACAGGGATAACATATGTAGGGGTAATCAGGCACATACATTAAAATAATACTGCCTATTATGGTAGATACACAAAGTGCAATATTAATAATTTCAGAAGAAATATGAACACAAAATGAGCTAAGTTACGAAATATAAATTAGTAAACTGAAATATTCACTAGTAAGAAGAATATATTCATAAAAATAAATAAAGAAATAAAAATACATAAAATAAAGGAGAGGGTTAGAAGCATAGAAATAAACTGATAAAGTTTGATATTTATTTAGCAGAAATCTCAGATGAATGTCAACTACTTAAAAAAAGTACCATGCTTTAATGTAAAATTTCAAAGGAAATTTTATCAAAAGAAAATAACCAAGGAACAAAAACAAAAATTTAAACCACTTTTTCACAAAGTCCTAACACCAAACATGTTAAAGAGTAACAGTCTACCAAATGTTGGTGAGGGTTTGGGATCACTAGAATGCTCACATGTTGCTGACAAAGGTTTGAAGAGGATATTATATATATTGGTAAAACAACTTGGGAAAATGTTTGTCATACATGTTTTTAATATGTGTGTGATAAGTGACCAAGCCAATCTACTCCTAGGCAGATACCAAGGAGAAATATAAGTTCATGCACATCTATACAAGAACTATACAAGAATATTTACTTGTTAAACACTATTTATAATAGCTAAAACAAGCCAAAAAAAAATCATTGCAGAATGTTTAAATAAATTATGATGCCTAGATAATATTAATATAAATGCTATACAGAAACAAATATTCAGTAACATTGGTGAATCTCATAAACCTAATGTTGAAAAAAGAAGCCAGACACAGTAATATATTTTTGTATTATTCTACTTATACAGAGATTAAAACAGATAAAATGAATCTATACACATAGTAGCTGGAATAAAGATTACCTTTAAATGAGAATAAGAGAGAAATGATTTCTTTTTTTTTAATTTAATTTTGTTTTTAAACTTTACAAAATTGTATTAGTTTTGCCAAATATCGAAATGAATCTGCCACAGGTATACATGGATGAAGGTATTAGTTAACTTTCTAACCTTGTTTGTGATTCACAGGCTTTTGTTTCTTTATATTTGAGTTATACATTTATATTTTCTTCACATTTTGAGCATTTACATTTTATCCAAATATGATAAAGTGAGAAGCTCCCCAAGAAGTGTAGGTAGGAATTTGGCTTTGGAAACCTCCATAGGCATTTTGCATTAACTTCACAATACTTTACTGTTTCAAACATAGATGAATCATGTAATAGATGTCTTTGTTAAAGAACTGTAGAATCAGAATGCACTGCTGAAAAATTAACATGGACACTTTAATACCTAACATGACTATGTCATTTTCTGTCACATTGATTATTCTAGTAGATATCTTCAGGGTAATTACTTAGTTCATGACTTAATCAATAAAGTATGTGCATAAATAAATTATTTTGTAACTATCATGTTTTATCAGAACATGCTAAAGTGGAAGTAGTTTTTCCCTGAAAAAACTGTTCATTTATATTTTGGTTGCATATAAATTATATGTTCATTTGATATCTTGACTTACTTTGTCAGAGTGATCTGAATGTAGAAAACAAATTTACTTGAATTGAGTCTTTGAAACACAACTGATGTAAGAAAAAGTTACACTGGGGATAAAGATCACAAGTAATCATCTTGTTATATTATGAAATGAAAATAAAAAAATAAATACTTTACTATTCTTAAAATCTAATTAAATGCAATATTCAATATTTTGGTAAAGTCATAGAGGTAAATTATTTAGAAAGATATTAAAAAAAAAAAAGTGGTTAAATTAGTTTCCTATGGCTTCTGTGGGCTTCCCAGATGGCTCAAAGGTGAAGAATCCGCCTGCCAGTGCAAGAGACTTGGGTTCGATCCCTGGGTCTGGAGGTCCCCTGGAGGAGGAAATGGCAACTGACTCTGGTCTCCTGTTTTTGCCTGGGAAATTCCACAGATAGAGGAGACTGGCAGGCTACAATTGGTGGGGTTGCAAAAGAACTGGACACGACTGAGCAACCAAACAGCTACAACAGCAACATGGTTTATGTAACAACCTACCACAAATGGCAGCTTAAAACAACAGAAATTTATGCTTTCATAGTTCTTGAAGGCAAATGTCCATAATCATTTTCACTGAGTTGAAATCAAGTGTTAGCAGAGCCATATTCCCCCACGAGGCTCTAAGAGAAAACCAATTTCTTGCCTCTTCCAGCATCTGGTGACTACCTGCATTCTTTGACTGTGGCCAAGTCTCTCATTTCAATCTGCCTCTTTTATCACAGTGATTCCCTCTCTTGTACAGAGCATATCTCCCCCAACTTGTGATTGCATTTAGGGTGCATCCAGAAAATCCAGGAAATCTGTATATCTCAGTATGTTTATCTAATCATGTGTGAAGAGACACTTTTTCCTTGTAAAATTATTTTCATGTTACAGATATTTAGATCTAATACATTTTGAAGAGGGGGGAAATCATTCTGCTTACCACAATTGGTAAAAGTTTCATCAGAGGATTAGAACTTAATTTTTGTATCTTTTTTAAGGAATAATGATAGCTTCAGGTTTCTTCACAGATATTTCTTGCTTTCCTCCTTTTAGGCATTTTATACATTTGCCTTTCCCTAAAGAGCTATAGTGAGGTCTATTAAAATGACTTATCAATGACATGCATGCCCCTTTTGTGATTCATCATATTTTCTATCATCTGCCACATTGACCAGTGATTTTATCTTATTGTATTTAAAAAGTTCTATTGCAGTATAATTGATTTAAAATGTTGTGCTAGTTTCTGCTGTACAGCAAGGTGAATCAGTTATATATAACTGGATTTCATATATATATATATATATATATCACCACTCTTGTTTAGATTATTTTCCCACATAACCCATAACAGTATTGAGTAGAGTTCCTTGTGCTATATAGTAGGTCTTTACTACTTATCCATTTTATATGTAATAGTGTGTGTATGTCGATCTCAATTTCCCAATTTATCTCTCTCCCTTTTGCTCCCTGATAACCGTGTGTTTTCTATGTTTGTAAGTCTATTTATTTTTTGTAAATAAGTTCATCTGCACAATTTTTTTAGATGCCACATAAAAGTGGTATCATATGATAATTGTCATTCTCTCTTTGACTTAGTTCATTCAGTAAGACAGTCTCTAGATCGATCCATTGCAATAATGCCATTGTTGCAAATGGCATTATTTTATTCTCTTGTATGACTGAGTAATAGTCCATTGTAAATCTGCACTGCATCTACTCTATGCATTCCTCTGTTGGTGGACATTTAGGTTGCTTCCATGCCTTGGCTATTGCATATAGTGTTGCAATGAATATTGGGGGGCATCTATCTTTTCAAATTATAGTTTTTCTGTATATAGGCATAGGAGCAAGGATTGTAAGATCATATGGTAGCTCTATAGTGACTATACTAATTTACATTCTCAACAACAGTGTAAAAGGGTTTCCTTTTCTTCCAACCCTCTCCAGGATTTATCATTTACAGATTTTTTGATGATTGCCATTCTGACAGATGTGAGGTGATACCTCATTGAGTTTTGATTTGTGTTTCTCTACTAATTAGTGATATTGAGCATTTTTTCATTACTGATAGGCCAGTTATATGACTTCTTTGGAGAAAGGTCTATTTACATATTCCACATATTTTTTGATTGTATTGTTTGTTCTTTTCATATTGAGCTGCATGAGCTGTTTGTATATTTTGGAGATTAATCCCTTGTTTATGGCTTCATTTGCAAATATTTTCTCATTCTGTGGATTGTCTTCATTTTGTTTATGGCTTCCTTTGTTGTGCAAAAGCTTTAATTAGGTCCCATTCATTTATTTTTGCTTTTATTTTAATTACTCTGGGAGATGAAGGATGCTTAGCTAGGCTGGGACCATCAGTGACAATATCAGAACCCCACTTTATGGTTCAGAAATAGAAATGCAGCATAATTCAGATTAACTCCTTCATTTGTTTTTAACATGCACTGAATTAAGTTAAATATTATTTTATTTTTTATATGGTACCTATGGATTCCAATTCATGTTTTTAACCTACTCAAACTTACTTTTAGTTAATATTGTATCATTTATCTGTAATATGATAATACAGTATTACTATAATATTCCTTTACTCTGCCATATGTTTTTAAAGAAATTAAACAATAAAATAGAATTTTGTATTTACTGAAATATTTGCTCCTACTGCAGATCTTCAGTAGTTCTTATAGCTGTAAATTTGTATGGTGTCAATGTCTTTAGACTCACATATTTTCTTTATATTCCCAGTATGCAGGACAGTGAAAGTGAAGTCACTCAGTCATGTCTGATTCTTTGCGACCCCATGGATTTCAGCCTAAGAGCCTCCTCCATCCATGGGATTTTCCAGGCAAGAATACTGGAGTGAGTTCCCATTTCCTTCTCCGGGAGATCTTCCTGACCCAGGGATCAAACCCAGGTCTCCCGCATTGTAGGCAGACGCTTTACCTTCTGAGCCACCAGGGAAGTCGACACCTGTATGCAGGTGTCAACTACAAATGGGCACGTGCCATCTAACTCTACAATGATTAAATCATGCTGCCACTGCTGCTTTTCAACACCTGTGAAAGGTATTCAGGTGGAGGGCAAAATGAGACACTCTGTGCTTTGGGAAAAGCTGGCAAGACAGGTCTTCAGATAGATATTTCAGGAGCTGATTTTATGAGCCCGATTCTTATATATCCCCTATCTAGAGAAGCACAAAAATCTTTCATGATGACAACTGTTCCTCATGACTAGCAGAAACGTTCACGAGACTAGTAGAACTTTTGAAAAAAAAATGTGTGTGATTGCATGTATTCCCTCTTCACCAAAATCACATATATTCTGCCTATTTAGAGCAGTTTCTCATAACTATCTGAAGTGCTGTCTCCCAGGCTGCAATCATTATTTTACCCCAAATATAAACTTAACTCACATCTCTTACTTTGTGCACAGGTCTGCAAGTCATAAACTCTTTATTCTTGTTTTCCTGATTTAACAACACACACACACACACACAAAATTAGTCTGCATATTTAATGTTTTTTTTATGGGTATAGATGTTTGTTGATATATTATTTTAGAAATGTAAACATACTATTATATTTTTATGACCTCTGTTGTCTTTGATGGAAAATCATATATTACTCATATCATTCTGCTCTTGTATCTCTTATATTTCTTCCCTTTCTCTCTTGATTTCTTCAAGCTTTTCTTCATATCATTAATTTTATAAAACTTCACTCATGTACCTAGTATGTGTTTGTTTTTCAATATATCCTGCTTGCTCTTTGCTGAGATTCTTGGATATATCAATTTATACTTTTAACCAAATAAGTAAATCTTACAGTAATTCTTTCATCAAATATATTTTTGCATTTTCCCCATTGTCCTTTATTTCTGAAGATTTAATTTTATAAAAATGTGATGGCTTCGTATTAATTAACTGGTCACCGAGATCCTGTTCCAAAGAAAAGCAATGCCAAAGAATGCTCAAACTACCACACAATTGCACTTATCTCACACACTAGCAAGGTAATGCTCAAAATTCTCCAAGTCAGGCTTCAGCAATATGTGTACCATGAAATTCCAGATGTTCAAGCTGGATTTAGAAAAGACAGAGGAACCAGAGATCAAATTGTTAACATCCACTGGATCATCAAAAAAGCAGGAGAGTTCCAAAAAAACATCTATTTCTGCTTTATTGACTATACCAAAGCCTTTGACTGTGTGGATCACAAAAACTGTGGAAAATTCTGAAAGAGATGGGAATACCAGACCACCTGACCTGCCTCTTGAGAAACCTGTATGCAGGTCAGGAAGCAAGAGTTAGAACTGGACATGGAACAACAGACTGGTTCCAAAGAGGAAAAGGAGTACATCAAAGCTTTATATTGTCACTCTGCTTATTTAACTTCTATGAAGAGTACATCATGAGAAACGCTGGGCTGGAAGAAGCACAAGCTGGAATCAAGATTGCCAGGAGAAATATCAATAATTTCAGATATGCAGATGACACCACCCTTATGGCAGAAAATGAAGAGGAACTAAAAAGCCTCTTGATGAAAGTGAAAGAGGAGAGTGAAAAAGTTGGCTTGAAGCTCAACATTCAGAAAACTAAGATCATGGCATCCAGTCTCATCACTTCATGGCAAACAGATGGGGAAACAGTGGCTGACTTTATTTTGGGGGGGCTCCAAAATCACTGCAGATAGTGATTGCATCCATGAAATTAAAAGACCGCTTACTCCTTGGAAGGAAAGTTATGACCAACCTAGACAGCTTATTAAAAAGCAGAGACATTATTTTGCCAACAAAGTCCGTCTAGTCAAGGCTATGGTTTTTCCAGTGATCATGTATGGATGTGCGAGTTGGAATGTGAAGAAGGCTGGGCACCGAAGAATTGATGCTTTTGAACTGTGGTGTTGGAGAAGACTCTTGAGAGTCCCTTGGACGGCAAGGAGATCCAAGCAGTCCATCCTAAAGGAGATCAGTCCTGCATGTTCATTGGAAGGACTGATGTTGAAGCTGAAACTCCAATACTTTGGCCACCTGATGTGAAGAGCTGACTTATTTGAAAAGACCCTGATGCTGGGAAAGATTGAGGGCAGGGGGAGAAGGGGACGACAGAGGATGAGATGGTTGGATGGCATCACCAACTCGATGGACATGGGTTTAGGTCCAACTCCAGGAGTTGGTAATGGACAGGGAGGCCTGACATGTTGCGGTTCATGGGGTCACAAAGAGTCGGACACTACTGCATGACTGAAGTAAACTGAACTGCGATCCTGTTCCTTTTTAAAACATTTATTTTACATCTCCCTGATACAGATTGGATAATATCTATTGATCCATCTCAAGTCCATTGAATGTTTCTGATGACATTTCAAATCTAATATCAAGCCCACCTATTATAGTTCTCTTATTCCTATTATACCTTCCAGTTATAAAATTTTCTTTTCTCTTTTTTTGGTTTAAATTTTAATATTTCCTGTATTCTGTTTGTCCTTGAACATGTTTGTTAAAAAGGCATTTCAGAGACTTTTCCAACTGCCTTCAGTGCTTGGGTCACCTTGCAACAGAGCAGGAACCTATGGGGTCTTCCTGGGACAAGTCCTTCTCTAATACACTTTGCTTTAGCTTCTCTCTGAAATACCTAGTAAACAATATTTGGTGCACTTATGCTGAATTGTTTTACAGATGTGAAAACTTCTCACCAAATGGAAGGTGCTAACTACTTGATGACCATGAGCACATAGCCCCAGGCCTCCTGTAGCCTAAGAAATGAAACATTCAGTTCAGTTTAGTTGCTCAGACGTGTCTGACTCTTTGCGACCCCATTAAACACAGCACGCCAAGCCTCCCTGTCCATCACCAACTCCCGGAGTTCACTCAGACTCATGTCCATTGAGTCAGTGATGCCATCCAGCCATCTCATCCTCTGGCGTCCCCTTCTCCTCCTGCTCCCAATCTCTCCTAGCATCAGAGTCTTCTCCAATGAGTCAACTCTTCACATGAGGTGGCTAAAGTACTGGAGTTTCAGCTTTAGCATCATTCCTTCCAAAAAAATCCCAGGGCTGATCTCCTTCAGAATGGACTGGTTGGATTTCCTTGCAGTCCAAGGGACTCTCAAGAGTCTTCTCCAACACCACAGTTCAAAAGCATCAATTCTTTGGTGCTCAGCCTTCTTCATAGTCCAACTCTCACATCCATACATGACCACTGGAAAAACCATAGCCTTAACTAGAGGGACCTTTGTTGGCAAAGTAATGTCTTTGCTTTTCAATATGCTATCTAAGTTGGTCATAACTTTTCTTCCAAGGAGTAAACATCTTTCAATTTCATGGCTGAAGTCACCATCTAGAGTGATTTTTGAGCCCAAAAAAATAAAGTCTGATACTGTTTCCACTGTTTCCCCATCTATTTGCCATGAAGTGATGGGACCAGATGCCATGATCTTCGTTTTCTGAATGTTGAGTTTTAAGCCAACTTTTTCACTCTCCTCTTTCACTTTCATCAAGAGGCTTTTTAGTTCCTCTTTACTTTCTGCCATAAGGGTGGTGTCATCTGCATATATGAGGTTATTGATATTTCTCCTGGCAATCTTGATTCCAGCTTGTGCTTCTTCCAGCCCAGCGTTTCTCATGATGTACTCTGCATAGAAGTTAAATAAGCAGAGTGACAATATACAGCCTTGACATACTCCTTTTCCTATTTGGAACCAGTCTGTTGTTCCATGTCCAGTTCTAACTCTTGCTTCCTGACCTGCATATAAATTTCTCAAGAGGCAGGTCAGGTGGTCTGGTATAACTTAATTCAAATCCCTTATGATTATACAGTAGAAGTGAGAAATAGATTTAAGGGCCTAGATCTGATAGATAGAGTGCCTGATGAACTATGGACTGAGGTTCGTGACATTGTACATGAGACAGGGATCAAGTCCATCCCCATGGAAAAGAAATGCAAAAAAGCAAAGTGGCTGTCTGGGGAGGTCTTACAAATAGCTGTGAAAAGAAGAGAAGTGAAAAGCAAAGGAGAAAAGGAAAGATATAAGCATCTGAATGCAGAGTTCCAAAGAATAGCAAGAAGAGATAAGAAAGCCTTCTTCAGCGATCAATGCAAAGAAATAGAGGAGAACAACAGAATGGGAAAGACTAGAGATCTCTTCAAGAAAATTAGAGATACCAAGGGAACATTTCATGCAAAGATGGGCTCGATAAAGGACAGAAATGGTATGGACCTAACAGAAGCAGAAGATATTGAGAAGAGATGGCAAGAATACACAGAAGAACTGTACAAAAAAGACCTTCACGACCCAGATAATCATGATGGTGTGATCACTGACCTAGAGCCAGACATCCTGGAATGTGAAGTCAAGTGGGCCTTAGAAAGCATCACTACGAACAAAGCTAGTGGAGGTGATGGCATTCCAGTTGAGCTATTTCAAATCCTGAAAGATGATGCTGTGAAAGTGCTACACTCAATATGCCAGCAAATGTGGAAAACTCAGCAGTGGCCACAGGACTGGAAAAGGTCAGTTTTCATTGCAATCCCAAAGAAAGGCAATGCCAAAGAATGCTCAAACTACTGGACAATTGCACTCATCTCACACGCTAGTAAAGTAATGCTCAAAATTTTCCAAGCCAGACTTCAGGAATATGTGAACCGTGAACTTCCAGATATTCAAGCTGGTTTTAGAAAAGGCAGAGGAACGAGAGACCAAATTTCCAACATCCGCTGGATCATCGAAAAAGCAAGAGAGATGGAGAAAAACATCTATTTCTGCTTTATTGACTATGCTAAAGCCTTTGACTGTGTGGATCACAAGTCTGATAACATTAACCCCTATGATACTGCCCTGTTCCTTCACCATCAGCTAGTCAGAGAATTGTTCAACAGCAGATCACACACTTTGCAACCCCATCACAATCAGGATGCTTTTATAAATGCTTTGCTAAAAGCTTTCAGGAAGCTGAAGTTTTGAGGTTCCTGAGCCACGCATCTCCTGCATGGCCCTGCAAAAGCCTCTCTCTGCTTTATACTCCAGCTTTTCGATTTGTTTGGCTTCACTATTCATCAGGCACAAGAACTTCTATTAACACTCTCATAGGTGGTTTTTATTAATGATTTTATTTACTTATTATGTGTCACATTTTCCTAATGTGTATAGCAGTGTATAGCTTTTTAACATGTGTAGCAGTTGATGTTCTTGTCTACTGAACATGGTGTTCAAGTAGCAATCCTGAATTTTATGGTTTTCTTTTATGGAATATTGAGGGTTGATTTGTTGTTATTTGATTTTTTTGCCAGGTAGTTAGCTTTGTTAGATAAAGTATACTTTTTTGAGACTTGGTTTTAAGTTAAAAAAAAAAAATTAGTGAATAAAAAGATACTTTAGTCTAGGGCTCCAAATATTGCATCAGATTGGTCATTGTTTAGGTAAATTGAATAATAAATGAAGTAGTCAAATGGAAAGGAAATTCCATTAATCTTGCAGGTTTTTTTTTTTTTTTTCATATTTAGGCAATGCCCCACAATCTATATTTCATGACAATAAACACCTTATGGTTTCACTTTGTTAACCCCTCATTCAGCATCCATTCCACTAAAAGTGAGTACTCTATTACCCATTTTAAAAAAACTCATTGTCTTAACAATAACTGACTTATTCATAGGATATGTTTTTCACATCTGACCATTGTCTTAAATTATTTTATCTATATTATTCCTATAATGAGTTATCTGAAGGCAGCAATTATACACAGGAAACCAGTGCAGAGAGGTGGAAAGGACTTCACATCATAAACGCATTGAATTGCCCATCAATCAAATTCCTGGGGGTTAGTTGATGTGATATGGTAAGTCTAATTATTATCCAAGTATATTGAATCCAGGGTTTTCTGTTAATTGTAGCTTGAACTATTCTAACATAATCAAACCCTCTTTTTATCAGATACAGGAATTAGGAATAGTTCTAACATGTTAAGTTTTTATATTAGACTTTGAATAACTTTATTAAAGTATTGTTAATTATTAAAAGACATAAGTATTATTTACTACTTAACTTTAAAGTCAGCTCATTTATATGTAAAATCAATTAAAGAAGAATAAGCAAACCTTAGATTTGTTTTAAATATGAAATTTGTTATTTCTGAAAAAGAAATATTACTTATTTTTTCCCAAGGTCAGGACAACAATAGAGAATAGATCCATAAGTACTCAAAGCACTGGTTCACAATCTGTTTCCTTAAACACATAAACATATTACCATCCTGGCTATGAAGCAGAGTCATATGTCTTACTGACCATTTAATACAGCTTATGGAGGTATTTATAAGCTAGTTTCCAGAAAATAAGGAGAAAGAGAAGTTATAGAAGGTATTTTTATTACACTAAATTTAAAAAATAAACTGATTTTCTTCCTAGAGAATGACAAGTGCATATCATTTCCATAGTTCTTGATGATAAAATCTCAGTATTGTTGAAAGTGTGGAACAACACAAGAAGAGTTGATCAGGTGAATATGGAACAATGTGTGAAGGGGAAAATTTGAACTCTACCATTTTCTCTAAGGTCCAGCTGACACAAATAAAACATTATTCCTACTTTTCTGAACTCTAATTTTATACAGAAATTGGGAAAAAGGTAAATGTTTGATGTCCTCAACCAATAAGGGGAGACTGAATCAGAAGAGATGAATATATAACCAGAACTAACAGACCTGTCTCACCCAAGTGAAGTCTCTCAGTCATGTCTGACTCTTTGTGACCCCATGGACTGTAGCCTACCAGGCTCCTCTGTCCATGGGATTTTCCAAGCAATAGTACTGGAGTGGATTGCCATTTCCTTCTCCAGGGGATCTTCCCAACCCTGCCAGAGTCCAGCTCCAGCAGCCAGGGAATCAGCCTGAAGGGGTGAGCGGTGTCAGCGGACAATGATGTAGCCTCTGAGTCAAGGTGCAGAGCTACATGTTTATTTCAAGCTTCAGGTTTTCTTTTATACTTTGACAAAAGCATTAGGTCAGAGGTTTGGCATTTTCAGTTTCCCCTACCCAGATTTACTGTCTCCATAAATCATTGTTGCCCTACAAACAGAGTTCCTGCTTCAGCTATTCTCTCAGAATCGGCTTTACTATCTATTATCTACTTCCTCTTATGTGTCCTATACTTAACACTTGATTACATTGTAACTCATGCTACATTCCTCAGTTTATTTCTTATCTTTCTAAATCCTGTTTGCCCCTAGCATCTTAAGATCACTATCTCCTAAAAAGGCTTCTGGCTATTAATATCTCTAAAATTCCTAATCTCTATAAAGCTATAGTAAAATATGCTAACACTACAACATTCCTTAAACTTTTAGCTTCTAAATATTCTTAATTACTCCTAAACCCTAAGCTCAGCAATCTTCTTTTGCCATAAACATTCCCCTCACAAACAGGTCTCAGATAACAATCCTTCCCATGGCCTCAAGCTGCGGCCTACGTGCTCATCCTGGAACATTCTTTGTAAAGATCCTTGAACAAATGTCAATGGTTACTTTATAGATTATATTCTGGGCACAAATGCAGAAGGCTTTGTGCTTTCTCATGCTTTTATCAAGAACAATAAGCACCTTAACATTCTTTTCAGCCAGCTCAACCCAAGAAAGGAAAGAACAGGTCAGAATCACAAGACCTAATTTCTTCATCCTGGGACTGTGCCTGCGGGATGAGGAGAGGGGGTTGGGGCCGTGCCTCCATTTTGTCAGTAATGCCTAACGCAGCTCCCAACACAACCCAGGGACGAACCCGGGTCTCCCACATTGTAAGCAGACACTTTACTGTCTGAGCCACCAGGGAAGTCCTCCCTCACCAATGTTGTAGCTAAATTGATGGTAACTGGAGTACTACCTATTACCAAAACACAAACAATACCCCAAAAAACCAAAACACAAAAATAACTAGGTGATCAAGGTGTGAAGGAGTTAAACAAAGCATTAGACTCAGCTACATTTGACATTTCTAAATAAAACAGGAAGGATAAACATCGAGTGTATTCAAAGGATAACTGCTTTTCAGAATCCATAAAGGAGACCCCCAGATGGAACCAGAATTACTCAATCTCAATATCTTGCTCCCAGATATTTTGTGGAAATTAATGATGGCAGGGATATTGTTAGGAAATATGGTCCTAAGAAAAATACAATTCTAATAATTTTAGCTATCTGTGACTTAAGGCCAACTTGTTAATCATTAACCAGTACGCCAATGGCTTAAAGCCAGTTATGGTATTACTTACACTAATATAAGGTATTATGTTGGTGTCAGTCATTAAGTCATGTTTGACTGTTTGCAGTCCCGTGGACTATAGTCCACCAGGCTCCTCTGTCCATTGGATTTCCCAGGCAAGAATACTGGAGTCTGTTGCCATTTCCTTCTCCAGGGGATCTTCTCCACCCAGGTATTGAACCCAAATCTCCTGTTGGCAAGCAGATTTTTTTACTACTGAGCTACCTGGGAAGCTCTTTAAGGCATTATACACTCCAATTAAGCAAAGATGACTAATCTAGGTAAAGGTAAAAGCCTATTATCAGGGATTTATTTAAATATTTAAAGATAATTTTTAAATCTATAAATTTAAATATTTACAGGGAATCTTTAAGAACACAAAATGTTTACAATCTGAAGATGGAGAAAAGTTGTAAACTTTAAACATTTACTATAAGAGCTAGTACAGCTATGTGAAATATGAAATAAAGACAATTTTTTTTAAAATAAAGTAATGAGAGATAAAGATTATAGTTATTTATAAAAGGTTTTATCAGCTGGAATACACAATCCTAAGTGTATGCGATTAACATTATTGTTATATATAATAATATATAATGTTATATATAATAATAAAGTATATAAAGTAAATCAACTTTAGAATTAAAAGTAGAGACAAATTTACAATGATATTTTGATATATTTAAACATCTCACTCTATAAGTGATAGGAAAAATAAAAATGTATGCTAAACAGCATGAATAAACCACAGATTTCAATGAAATATGAAAATGCTTTTCAAAGGTCCATATGCTATTTAACAAAATAGATCATATCTTGAGTCAAAATAAAAATTAAGATAAATTCAGAAATGTTTTATGCAGTTTCCTAATGACTGGAAAATTTTCAGATCTCAATAACAGAAAGATAATTAGAAAAATGTCCAGAAGCTTGTAAATTATGTTACACTCTATGCAATAGGTCAAGACAAATACCCGTAAAAAATTAGATACCAATTAAAAGATGAAGATTGACAGAGTGGGAGAGTGCCATATTTCTTTTTTGTAACAAAAATGGGAGAGTTCCAAGTGGAACAAGATTCCTCAATATGTTTTAATTCCAATTGTGTATCTATAAGTTCTTTAGCAGTGTGTAATTTCTCTTTAGTAAGGGGCCATTGTTCTGTCCAAATGGGCTCGTCATTTTTCCAAGTTATTTTAATAATTGTTTTGTTTGTTAAATGAGCAGTGGCCCCTAAGAAAAATGTGGAATGTATATTTGAGTTTGTCATAAGTAAATCTCTTCTATTAGATTAAGGGGTGCATCTATTATATAAGGTTGTAATGTATCAGGCTGGCTTTCTGGTCCCTCATAAGGATAAATTTGAATATTTTGATAAATTTCTTGTATTTTGGTTTGAGAAACTCCTGTAATTTTGTAAGAAGTTTTCTGTATAAGCCAAGATTTGGGTCATAAGTGTTTGGAAATAATAGTGATGTCAGATCCAATATCAAAGAGACCAGAAAATCTTTTATCATTAATTTTAATATTTACATTTGGTCAGAAATATTCAGATACCAATAATGTCCATAAGGATTGTTTTTGATCTGTATTACTTGATCCACTTGTCTGTATATCATGAGAGAAGTTAATAGCAGTATAAGGTAAAAGAAGTAATTGGGCAATTTTATTTCCATATCTGAGATGACATCATAATTTGAATTTTTCCCTTATAATCTGAATCAATTATTCCAGGGTGAACAGTAATTCCCTTAGAAGTCAAGCTAGATCGGCCAAGTGAAAAGCCAAAAGTCTGTGGAGGTAGGGGTCCAAAAAATCCAGTAGGTATTTTAGAGGGGATTGTTTGAGGGAAAAGGAGAAAATCTTGTTGGCTGTTGAGGGCTTGAGGGAAAAGATGGAGTTTGTCCCTGGTTTTTGTTGATGGAGACCTGGGGAGTCCCCAGCTTGGAGTTTCCTTCAATATTGTATTTAGATTGACATATTTTAGCCTAATGTATCCTTTTATGACAACAAGGGCAGATTTTTGGAAACTTTTTATTATTTTTAATTTTTTCTACATGTTTCTTAGGGCAATATTTTTTTATATGGGTCTTATCCCCACATGTAAAACATCCTGTATCTCCCTTTTTAAAAGTAATAGCCATTGTTTCAGTTAACATTTGCAGTTTTTGTGTCTTAGATCCTAGATTGTGGCAAGCCTTTAAATAATCACTAACAGTTTCTGTTTCATGTATTGGAGTGATAGTCCTTTGACATTCTGGATTTGTATTATCATATGCAAGCAGTTTTCTTATTTGTAAGTTGGCTTCTTTTTCAATTACATTATGGGAAATAGCAGTTTCTAGTCTAGCTAGGAAATCAGCCTAGGCTTCATTAGGTCCTTGTAATATCTAGTGTAACTACCTTTAGGTTTTTCTTGAGGAGTAATTTGATCCCAGGCTTCAAGGGCATTTTTTTTTTTCAATTGTTCATGCAATAAAGGAAGGCGTTGTATTTGAGCTTCTATTGCTTCAATTTGTCCTGTACCAGTTAACATTTCAAAAGTGATTTGGTTCTGGGAAGTGCCAGCTCGAGCATGAAGATTGGCACAATCCTGAGCCACATCTTAAAACCACATACACCATAGAAGATATCCTCCTGCTTTAAGGAGAGTTAATTCTGGGACCAAAGATAGGTTTCAGTCATTCAAAGCTTTGTGTATAAAATTTTATATAAAGTGACAGAATAGAGAAAGCTAATGCCATGGATACAAAAAAAAAAAGGGGGGGGGCGTAGAAAGAATATTTGTCTGATTAGTTTAAGTGGAAAAATGACAAAACTATTTGGACAGAACAATGCTGTTCCTGCTGCTAAGTGCCTTCAGTCATGTCCGACTCTATTCAACCCTATGGACAGCACCCACCAGGCTCCTCTGGCCACAGGATTCTCCAGGCAAGAACACTGGCTGGACAGAACAATGGCCCCTTACAAAAGAAAAATTACATGCTGCTAAAGAACTTATAGATGCACAACTGGAATTAAAACATATTGAGGAATCTTGTTCCCCTTAGAACTCTCCCATTTTTGTTATATTTTTGTTATAAAAAAGAAATCTGGCAATTGGCGTCCCTGTTCATGCGCCATTTGTTGGTCTTTAGTACAGACTGGAACCTGGTGGACCAGAGTTGATGAAAAGAAAGAGAGAAAGAGAGAGAGAGAGAGAACAGTATCTCTTGAGTTATGTAGAAAAACAATACAATACCCATGCACAGGACTTGTACTGCTCACAAAGGAACAGAACATCCTCTCAAGGTCTTGAAAGCCTGGGTGAGAGAGAGAGCTCAGCAGGTCTCCATGCTCCAAAGAGAATGAAGACAGAAAGAAGGATGCGGGGGACCCAAGTCTCTAGTGGAGCAAGGGTATTTTATTAGCAGAAATGCAGGCTTATATATCTTTAGTTAAATGATTACTCAGCCATTACAAAGGATGAAACTCCATCAGTTGCAATAAAATGGGTAGTCTAATACATACAAGGTCGCTGATGCTGAAAAGAGTCACTGAATGGAGTGAAAGGAATCCAAGCAGGTCCCCTTTCCCATGATCTCAGTCCTGAGAATTGCATGCAGCTCTACTTGTTCCCAGAACAGGAACTGATAAGGAACAGAGAATCCATGAGAAATGGCACACAAAGGAAGAAAAGTGCAACCTACTGAATTCCTTAAAGTTGAACATCCCCTGATGATTCACCCTTTTTTTTTTTTCATATTTGGGGGTGACTGTAGACACTTTAATGAAAAAGGTCTTGACCAAATGAGTTTGTTTAGTTTGAACAGTTTTAGTAGAAAGGCATCGGTATACTATGCATATAACCACTAGGACAATTATTAGCGTTACAATTTCAGTACACTTAAGGAAGCATTATCATGTAAGTCTTGCAAATGAAATTTGATTTGTTTCCAATTGTAGGCATTATAGTTGAACTGAACAGGGGTAATACAAAATTGAGTAGAATTCCAATCACATTTTAACATAACATTTTTGTAAATCTATTAATTGATCTCCAACCCATTGGATGGCTATTTTTATTTCCTGTATTTCATCTTGAATTTCCTCATTTATCTGAGCCTGAGTGGTCCACATAATATGAGCATCTTTAGTCCAATTTTGGATAAAATTGTGTGTTTTAATTGAGGTTTGTAAAGTAATTTTGGCAACAGCAGCAGTAGTACAAATGGCTATTAATCCCCAAATGCCAAGAATTAGCCATCCAATGAATTGTTTAGATGGTTGGAATAATTTAGTAAGTAACCTGGAAGCAAATCTGGCCATGGGACCTTCCTTCCAGGGTCATTGGAGATCTATTGGCAACCACAGGTTATGTCGAGATAGAAGAATCAGAAGGGATTCCCCCTTCTTTTAATAGACATGGAGGAGATAAGACAAGTATATAGCTTGCAATTTATACCAGTTACAGAACATAAAGTCTTATTAAATTGCAAGTTTCCTATAGCTACAGCAAAAGGAAGGGGAACATAAGCTTGTATAAGATAAGACTGATTATAAGGAAAGGAATAATGACTAGAATTGCTACTAGTCTCCGTGAAATATCCAGTCCAAGTTACAAGCTCTTTGGTGCTTGTGACAAGCTTCCAAATGTCCCATTGTTCAGGTCCAATCCGTTTATTGAGGATGATTCTAGAGCAAGAGGGTGGTGTTCCACCGTCAAGTCAGCCAAGAAGTCCTTTGTAATATTTCATTGTAATATTGGTAATCTTCCATGCTACTTGAGTAGCATAATCACATATAGTGCTATTAATATCATCTGAACAGTCAGATAACCACATACCTTGTGGTCCCCGATCTACAATGGTGTAATTGGCCACAAACATTAATTTTCTTGATTTGGCTTGACACCTGTCCCAATGAACAGGAATATACTTAAAGTTCTTATAAGTAAACCCTTTGCATAATGTTTTTTGTCCTTTCCCTAGAGTTTCAGTAGTGTTGACATGGTTCTCATAAAAAGAAAGGGTAGTAAATAATCCAAACAATGTCCGAAAGTCCTTTTTTGGAGGCAGGATGAAAGCCCAATTTGTCGGCTAACGTTTATGTATAATTCTGCTGGGCCCATGCATAAAGGAAGGATTTCATAACCAAGAGAAATATTAATTTATTTCCCTTCTTCCTCAGGGTGTGAGGGCCCCTCCAGGCTCCAAGGGGGAGGCATATGTATTGAGTCATTGGTGGATACGATTGGTCCTCTTTTTGTCCATTTTATAACCTGCAGTAAAGGGGGGTTGGGTATATAAGCCAAGTAAGTACAATTTATTAATTCAGCTTGAGCAGGGGAAGCAAAATCAAGCAAAGCAAACATAGCAACAAAAATATTTTCTGGATTCCGAGGCATTCCCTGTTAAGAAACCAGATTTTCAGGTTGATTAGTAAGGGTTTTTATCTGTCCCCAAGTAGGGGGATCATGAGGTAGATGTGGTTGAGTGAGGCGTTTTTTTTTGGAAATCTCTAAAGCTTGTACTGGAACTTCCTCTTCCTGAAGATTTAGCCTTTTCCTCTCTATCTTGAGCACCAGTGGTTCCCTGGGGGCGGATCATCTGGAGAAATATAAGCATATCCCTGTCCCTATAAAAGTAATTTCCCAGACTTCCATTGTTTGGTTAGCCCGTTTTGATACCAAATGGGCAGAAGAAGAGAGGCATCCTGTGATCCCTCGAAATGTTTTTCTGCTCTTGTTAAGATATCTCCTTGCGGTAAGTTAAAAACAAACAAACAAACAAACAAAAATCAGCTGTGTGTTGTATACAAGAAATTAATTTTAAATATGAGGAATCAGAGGGCTCCCCAGGTAGCACTAGTAGAAAAGAACCCTCCTCCCAATGCAGGAGACATGAGAGATGTGGGTTTGATCCCTGGGTTGGGAAGATCCCTTGGAGGAGGGTATGGCAAGTAATCCAGTATTCTTGCCTAAAGAATCCCCATGGACAGAGGAGCCTGGTGGGCTACTGTCCACAGAGTCACAAAGAGTTGGCCAAAACTGACACAACTTAGCACTCTCCCACGGATACATAAGGAATCAGGATTGGGAGGTTTTGAAAAGGAAAACTGCCAATTCCAGTAGTGGACATTATGAGTTGATTTATGCCTTTCCCCAGCAAAAGTTGATAGCATTCTGGATTTTCTGAGTGCTGAAGTAGAATTCAGTTTAAAGTGTAAAAGAATCAATGTAAGAAAGCAACTTTAATGATTCTCCTAATGATTCCCCATAATGTTCAGACTAGAAAGAGTGGTGAATTTTTAGAAAGAGTGGTGAATTAGTTAGGAACAATAAAAAGTTAAGAAAAGCAATAGTTAAATTTTTTTATTAGTAAAGTAAAAGATTTTGAAATCAGGGTACAATGATTTGAGAACAACTTGACATTTCAAGAGTTTTGGTAAACAGTTGAATGCTGGAAATTGAGTTGATGAAGGAGGTGATGTTTTAAAAAATGATAAGAACTAATGAAGGATCATAGAAGTGAGTAGGAGTGAGATCAAGGTTGGATAGTATTTGGAAGAAAGGAGATCACAGAACTGAGGTGACAGTTACTGAAACATCATCTTCGTGGATATATAAAACCCAAAGATATGTAACAGGGATAATGCTGAAAATAGTGATAGAGAAGTCATCTAGGAGTTATAAGTGTTAATTCAAGTATCAATAGATAACTGCAACAAAGAGATAATTGTTTGTGTAATTTTATGAGAATCAAGTCAGAGTGTTTTAGGTTATTTGGATGTGAAATGATGTGAAAAGATAGGTTGGGAGTAGAAAAGAGGACATTTCCCCACAAGTACCAACAATAGAAAAGAGATGTGGGACAGAATAGTGACTTGAAAGTTTGATATATTAAATACAAACAAAATTTCCTTATTTTACCGTTATTTATGTTATATGTACATTTTAATACAATTCAACATATTTAAACTAGATAATTATTGTTTAGAAAATGCTACAATACAAGGATTTGAAATTAATGAGATTTGCATTTTATTATGGTTTTGGGTTTAACAGTCTCCTAATTGATGTACACTTTATAATGAGATATACATAAGAAGAAAATGTATTTTTATTTGAAAGCTGTATTAACTTTGTAAAAAAAGTTGTATTAGCATGAAGTCAAATAGTTCTCAAAGCAAAACATCTAACAGTTGATGTTCTCAAAAAAAGTTTCAAATATTAAGAAGGATGTTATTCTGAAAATCTTAATGATTTATGCTAATATAGTAATATTATAATCATTTCTGTTTCCAGGGTAGTATTTGTTTTCAAAATATCTCTGGGTATTATATTGCAGTAATATTTCACAAGTGTATAAAGACACAATTGACATTCCAGAGAAAATGATTGCTGACATATCAATAGTCTTAGAGTGATGAGCTATAGTTTTAAAGATTTGATGCAAATAATCTTCTTTGTTGATATTGACTACAGTTCAGGCAGTGCTTGCTCCAGTTATGAATTGTTTTTTTTTAAAAACAATCTCTAAGAGAAAGAAAAAAATCACTGCAATTGCTTCAAGACACTAAGCTATTTGATTTCTGGTGCTTAAATTGTCACAAAACTTTTAACAGAAACACACTCCTGAAATATCTTTCTGGTTAATATGTGTCACAGGTATAGGCTTTCATACAAGTTCTGACTTCCCATTTGAAAGAGAATCAACTCCTGGGGCCCTGAGGTGGGGAACACTGAAGAGCTCATTTTACCATCGATGATGAGGTAAGAAACAATTTGTTTCACTTTTGTTTTCAAACCATTTTTACTATGAAACCAACAGGATCTGGTTGTTTTCTAGTTGTCTTTCACAGTGTGGTGATGTATCCCATCACTGGCAAGCTGCAGTCCATGGGGTCGCAAAGAGCCAGACGCGACTGAGTGACTGAAATGAACAGATGTATTTCATCATAACATTTGTTTTAGCCACCACATTGATTTTCCTAAGAAGTGATGGAGCTGGGTGCCAATAGCTTTGAAAAGGTGACACATTTCAAAAGAGAAAGACTCAAAGAGAGAAAATGAAAACATACTTTAGGAAGGAACAATGTTGGTTTCAGCTATCAGTTTGAAGACGTGTTTACCAACAAAGCACCAAATATCATTATACAAACGATCTTGTTGAAAATAGAAACCATTCCTTAAAAGTTTCTGATACATAGGATTTGCTCTTAAATATTTATTTAACTGAATTCATAAATACTGTTTTACAACAGCTTGAAACAACTACAAACATTGCATTAAAAAAAAAGAAATTTTAGATTACTTGGGACTAATTATATTATTGGAATAATGGACTTATTTTAATATCTACAAAAAATGTATCAATATTTTAAGCCTAGTGAGTAAGCACAGAATGATGGCTCACTGTTTAAAGAGTACTGAGTATCACCTCAATGTGAATTCAAAACAACAATATTCATTTCAAACATAAATCCCACAGAGGCTAACATGAAAAGGAAATCAAAGCTCTCTGCAGCAATGAAAAAGCAAAAGAGGGATCTTCCAAATATGCACTGTTCTAAGGTTGACAATGTTGTATAGCATTTTACACTAGAATTCAATGTTGTAAGTTCACAGTAATCTGTATGTATAGCTGTCATGAAATAGGAAGTCATCTAAATTCTAGACAAGAAAAGAAATACACCTAGTTTATGAATAAACTTTCTTAATATTGTTGGCGTATGTTTGCTGCTGCTAAGTCACTTCAGTCGTGCCCAACTCTGTGCAACCCCATAGACGGCAGCCCACCAGGCTCCCCCATCCCTGGGATTCTCCAGGCAAGAACACTGGAGTGGGTTGCCATTTCCTTCTCCAGTGCATGAAAGTGAAAGTGAAGTCTCTCAGTCGTGTCCAACTGTTTGTGACCCCAGGGACTGCAACATGCCAGGCTTCCCTGTCAATAACCGACTCCTGGATCTTGTTCAAACTCATGTCCATCGAGTCGGTGATGCCATCCAACCATCTCATCCTCTGTCATCCCCTTCTCTTCCTGCCTTCAATCTTTCCCAATATCAGGGTCTTTTCCAGTGAGTCAGTCAATTCTTCACATCAGGTGAAAGTATTGGAGTTTCAGCTTCAGCATCAGTCGTTCCAATGAATATTCAGGACTGATTTCCTTTAGGATGAACTCGTTGAATCTCTTTGCAGTCCAAGGGACTCTCAAGAGTCTTCTCCAACATCAAGTTCAAAAGCATGTGCTCAGTGTTCTTTATAGTCCAACTCTTAAATCCATACTTGACTACTGGAAAATCCATAGCTTTGACTAGACGGACTTTTGTTGGCAAAGTAATGTCTCTGCTTTTTAATTTACTTTTTAGGTTGGCCATGGCTTTTCTTCCAAGGAATAAGCATCTTTTAATTTCCTGGCTGCAGTCACCATCTGCAGTGATTTTGGAGCCCAAAAATATAAAATCTTTCCACTATTTTCCCATCTATTTGCCATGAAGTGATGGGACCAGATGCCATGATCTTTGTTTTTTGAATGTTGAGTTTTAAGCCAACTTTTTTGCTCTCCTCTTTCACTTTCATTAAGAGGCTCTTTAGTTTTTCTTCACTTTCTGCCATATGGTGGTATCATCTGCATATCTGAGCTTTTTGATATTTCTCCTGGCAATTTTGATTCCAGCTTGTGCTTCATCCAGCCTGGCATTTTTATATATATTTTATTTTATATGGGCTTCCCTGGTGGTTCAGAAGTTAAAGCATCTGCCCACAAAGCAGGAGACCTGGGTTTGATCCCTAGGTCGGGAAGATTCCCTGGAGAAGGAAATGGCAACCCACTCCAGTATTCTTGCCTGGAGAATCCCATGGTCGGAGGAGCCTGGTGGGCTACAGTCCATGGGGTCACAAAGAGTTGGAAACTACTGAGCTTTGTTTTTTGAATGTTGAGTTTTAAGCCAACATTTTCACTCTCCTCTTTCACTTTCATCAAGAGGCTCTTTAGTTCTTCTTCACTTTCTGCCATACGGTGGTGTCATCTGCATATCTGAGGTTATTGATATTTCTCCTGGCAATTTTGATTCCAGCTTGTGCTTCATCCAGCCTGGCATTTTAATGTATATTTTATTTTATATATAATATATATAATCATTATATTATAAATATATATTTATATATTTTATTATATATTATGTATAAAAGTTTATTATATTTATATTAAAAGGGTAGTCATTTTCAGATTAAGTTGTCTACCTATTCGGTCTTATCAGGATTTTTTTTGACTCATTCTGTAGTTTTGTACTTTAGCCCCCAAAGAACGCCTATATCTTTCATGATTTCCCTGAACCTAGGGAGGTCCTTCTTTGCTTCTCTAGTGGCTTAGTGGTAAACAATCTGCCTGCAGTGCAGGAGCCTCAGGGAAGGGTCAGTTGGATCCCTAAGTGAGGAAGATCCCCTTGAAGAGGAAATGGCACCCCATTCCAGTATTCTTACTAGTAAAATCCCAAGGACAGAGGAGCCTGGTGGGCTACGACCCTCGGAGTCCAACAGGAATGAAGCGACTTATCATCCAATCATGCAGAAAGATGCTTTGCTTAGAAAAAGTTTAGATTGTGGATCTTATATCTTAGGCCCCAATTGGCAAAAAGTAGCCCAGTGAAGTAAGAGTTAATTCAGAACATCATCTTGGCATTCTGATATACTCCCCTTGCAAGAATTATGGCTCCCTTCCTATCAGAGGCTTCAATATTTCTTTGATATCCTTAAACATATTTTCTTAATATAGTTTTCCTAGTTTTTCTGAGGGATCCATGAGTCTTTCCTACAGCAGAGACCCTACCAAATTTGTTTCTAAAATGAAAGATATAGACAAATATCTAGAAAATTTGGTAAGAGATGAATATATCTTAATGGCTATATAATGCTTTTTTTAACCAGCAAGTGGCACATAGCCAATCTCTGTTCCCTTTGACTGAAGAGAAGAGAGACAGAGAGAAAGAGAGAGAGAGGGAGAGAAGGAAAGAGAGAGAGAGAGAGAAGTGAACTACCTTTATGCCTACGATTTGTGAATGTCTTGGGATACTGGACTTTCAGTGCTACAAGCTAGTCATGTCCTTGGTGATTTGGGATGAACTGGTTATCCTAAAGTGAAAGTCCACAAACATATTGATTTTCAATGTGGGAAAATTGTGGGGACTACAAATAGGATGGCTCGTTGTTTCTACTTTACACCTATGTCGTGTGCAAGAGCAACAAAATGATATTCCACAACTTTTAGCTACTATAAAAAAATTATATACAAGCTCATGAGAGATTTTTCCTAAGTTCTCACTTCTTTTTATGGAGAACATTATGAGTACTTTTTTGGAACAAATTTCTATTCACTGTTTTGACTTTTGTTTTACCATCAGATACTATCAATTTCATAATCATTTATGCTTCTGTAGACTATAACAAGACCCTGAGTTTTTAGCTCAGCACCTTCACTTATTAGTTATGAGACTTTGGGTAAACTGCAAAATATCTCAGTTTCCCTAACACATAAATATATCTGTTTATTATATGTATTAAATGAGTTAATATCTATAAAGCAATTGAAACAATGCTATCATATGACAAATGCTATATAAATATCGATTAAATGTAACAAGTGAAATAGAAACAAACCACAGCTTTTCTTTTGAAATTGGAAAACTCATTTCCCACTTTAAATGGCAGGCAAAGTTATTTCTACTGTCTATATGAATTTAAAGTATTTGTTTTGTATATGAAATTTCTATGGCCATATCATATAATCAGTTTTTATTTTCACAAGGTGTTATGTGTTTGTATTATTACTTAGGTTATTCAGGGAATTACACAGGGATCATTCAGAATTATACTTGAATGTGTTTCTATTTATATGCTTCTTGAGGGCACCATCATTAATGCTCATGAGTTTTACTACAACATTTATGCTGACATCTTCTAAATCTACTAGTCAGTATCTGCTGACCCAGGGTTGGGTCTCCCTTTGCAACACTGTCTTTATGACATTTGAGAGTGGAATAGTGCACCTGCAGTAACTCTCCTAATATGAGCCTCCAGAATTGCTGCTTGAAGACATTTTCTGGTACACTAGTTTGATGCTTTCCATGACAATGGTTTGTCATAGCAATATGAATTTTTGGCTTGCTCTCATTCTACTTAACTCTAGAGATATTTTGAAATAAGCATAAATTTACTTCTTGATGCAGTACTTATCATTAAGGCTTATGATGAATAGTTGTTTTTATCAGTCTATTGAAATTTATATGACTCCAGAATTATCATATAATTAATTTTTAAGTTATATTTTAAATTTCATAAAAAAACATGTTTTTAAAATCAACTGGGCTTTAGTAAATTCTTAAAAATATACCAACATGAAATCACTGATGGCTTCAGTTTGTTTGACCATATACATTGTTATTCTTTTTTTTTTTAATTGGGATATATAGTTGCTTTACAACATTGTGCTAATTTATGCCATACAATGAAGAGAATCAGCTATATGTATACATAAAGAAAAATTAAATACATAAGTATCAATTAGGGTTAATGACAGACCGTTGTTCATATCTTCTTTATATAAACTAATTGTTAAATTCAGCAAAAAACAATATCGTTTTCTCCATAAAATTCAAACGCTATTCTACCAAGCAAATTCATTCATTCTATTCTCTGATGTAAGATTGTGGAAATCCACTAACAGTGTAACATTTTTACAAGTCTTTTTTTTTTTCCCCAAAAGGATTCAAATTGTGTCTATAAATTATTGCTTTATCTGAAGATGTTTCACTAATTTTAACAACCAGTAGTTGGGATTTTAAAAAAATTATTTAAATAGAACTATTACCATGGGTTTGGAAAGTGTGCAAGAGAAAACATTACTGCCATTGATTATTAACCTGTTCCTAAAACCAACAAACAACAGCCAAATAAATATTACTGTCCAATTCCTCTGAAACTGTGGTGGTGGAAAGACTTCTTAAAAGAAAATAATATTTTTGCTATAAGTTAATGTGCTGGTATTGAACGTTCAAAAATGAATTTTTTCAACGTGAACATTAACATTTCAAGTAAAAAATTACCTATTTTTAATAAAAATACAATTATTAAAATCTAGTCCGAGATGACAACTTGAAAATTTTAACACATACCTGGCAGTTTTTATTTAAATATTACCAATATTTTTGCAGAATTTATAAAATATTCAGTTGAAGAAATATTTAGGATTTGGCAATTATATGGACACAAACATTTTAAAATTATTAGAAATATATTATGAAAATGTTAATACCCTGAAAATTAGGAAAAAATAGTATATACTTTAGGCATCCCTTTTATTTCCTGAGTATTCTGCTTTATTGGCACTGTTGTATTAATATAGCTCCACAAAACTTGACTTCTTCAGTTAATAAATTATGATACGGTCCTTAAAAGACAAGGAAATAGAGATGTGTCCACAGGTCTTATTTTTACCAGCAAATGGCTCTCCTGATGTTTTCACATACTAAGAATTGCCATTGGTTGAAATGCCAAATCAAAATAATAATCAAAATAATACCAAATGTAAATATGTATCCTCTACTTCATGCCAAGATTAATATACATATTCATTTCCACTTAAGGTACTTTTATGGACATTTCTTGAAATGCGTTGAAAAACTAATACAATTACAAGCACTTTTTCAAATAAAAAACTTACTTTATAAATAATTTTCTTTCTATGTTGAGTTTTTTCACAATCGAACAAGACCGACTACTCTTTCTACATCAGGGAAGAATTTTTATATAACTAGGTCAGAAAAATTTTAAGCTGGACACATGAACCATTGACATACTCAAGTATATTCTTGTAAAAGATAATTATGTTAAAATGTTGCTATGCTATTATAAAATTTTAGTGATTTTATATGTTACTAACATGACAATTTTAATAGCCTTTGGACTATTTGCTATAAGTATACTTTTACAATAAGTGGGGAGAGAACTCTTTTGTTGACCGTGATGGCTACTCCATTTCTTCTGAGGGTTTCTGGCCAGCAGTAGATATAATGGTCATCTGAGTTAAATTCACCCATTCCAGTCCATTTTAGTTCACTGATTCCTAGAATGTCAATGTTCACTCTTGCCATCTCCTGTTTGACCACTTCGAATTTGCCTTGATTCATGGACCTGACATTCCAGGTTCCTATTCAATACTGCTCTTTACAGCATCGGACCTTGCTTCTATCACCAGTCACATCCACAACTGGGTATTGTTTTTGCTTTGGTTCCATCTCTTCATTCATTTTGGAGTTATTTCTTCACTGATCTCCAGTAGCATTTTGGGCACCTACCGACCTGGGAAGTTCCTCTTTCAGTATCCTATCATTTTGTCTTTTCATGCTGTTCATGGGGTTCTCAAGGCAAGAATACTGAAGTGGTTTGCCATTCCCTTCTCCAGTGGACCACATTCTGTCAGACCTCTCCACCATGACCCGCCCATCTTGGGTGGCCCCACAGGGCATGGCTTAGTTTCATTGAGTTAGACTAGGCTGTGGTCCATGTGATTAGATTGACTAGTTTTCTGTGATTATGCTTACAGTGTATCTGCCCTCTGATGCCCTATCACAACACTTACCATCTTACTTGGGTTTCACTTACCTTGGGCGTGGGGTATCTCTTCACGGCTGTTCCAGCAAAGCAAAGCCACAGCTCCTTATGTTGCACGAGGGGTATCTCCACACCACCGCCCTTCCTGACCTTGAACGTGGAGTGGCTGGTCTCAGCCCTCCTGCGCCCACGCAGCCACTGCTCCATGGACGTGGGGTTGCTCCTCTGGGCCCCCGCCCTGACCTCGGGCATGGGGTAGCTCAAAATTCTCCAAGCCAGGCTTCAGCAATACGTGAACCATGAACTTCCAGATGTTCAAGCTGGTTTCAGAAAAGGCAGAGGAATCAGAGATCAAATTGCCAACATCCATCCGCTGGATCATGGAAAAAGCAAGAGAGTTTCAGAAAAGCATCTATTTATGCTTTATTGACTATGCCAAAGCCTTTGACTGTGTGGATCAAAATAAACTGTGGAAAATTCTGAAAGAGATGGGAATACCAGACCACCTGACCTGCCTCTTGAGAAACCTGTATGCAGGTCAGGAAGCAACTGTTAGAACAGGACATGGAAAAACAGACTGGTTCCAAATAGGAAAAGGAGTTCGTCAAGGCTGTATATTGTTACCCTGCTTATTTAACTTCTATGCAGAGTACATCATGAGAAACGCTGGGCTGGAATCAAGATTGTTGGGGCAAATATCAATAATCTCGTAAATGCAGATGACACCACCCTTACGGCAGAAAGTGAAGAGGAACTCAAAAGCCTCTTGATGAAAGTGAAAGAGGAGAGTGAAAAAGTTGGCTTAAAGCTCAACATTCAGAAAACGAAGATCATGGCATCTGGTCCCATCACTTAATGGGAAATAGATGGGGAAACAGTGGAAACAGTGTCAGACTTTATTTTTTTGGGCTCCAAAATAATTGCAGATGGTGACTGCAGCCATGAAATTAAAAGACGCTTACTCCTTGGAAGGAAAGTTATGACCAACCTAGATAGCATATTGAAAAGCAGAAACTTTAATTGCCAACAAAGGTCCGTCTAGTCAAGGCTATGGTTTTTCCTGTGGTCATGTATGGATGTGAGAGTTGAACTGTGAAGAAAGCTGAGCACCGAAGAATTGATGCTTTTGAACTGTGGTGTTGGAGAAGACTCTTGAGAGTCCCTTGGACTGCCAGGAAATCCAACCAGTCCATTCTGAAGGAGATCAGCCCTGGGATTTCTTTGGAAGGAATGATGCTAAAGCTGAAACTCCAGTACTTTGGCCACCTCATGCGAAGTGTTGACTCATTGGAAAAGACTCTGATGCTGGGAGGATTGGGGGCAGGAGGAGAAGGGGACAACAAAGGATGAGATGGCTGGATGGCATCACTGACTCAATAGACATGAGTTTGTGTAAACTCCGGGAGTTGTTGATGGACAGGGAGTCCTGGTGTGCTGCAATTCATGGGGTGGCAAAGAGTCAGACACGACTGAGTGACTGAACTGAACTGGAATGAAAATAGAAGGTTTAGCATAGTCAGTGAAGCAGAAGTAGATGTGTGTTTTTTTTTGTTTGTTTGTTTGTTTTTTTGAATTCCGTTGCTTTCTCTACAATCCAGCAATGTTGGCAGTTTGATCTCTGCTTCCAGTGCCTTTTCTAAGTTTACCTATATAAGTTGTTTGTATTGACACATTTGGGGAAATTAATCCCTTTTTGGTCACATCATTTTCAAATATTTTTTGCTATTCATTAGATTGCTTTTCATTCTGTTTATGGTTTTCTTTGCTGTGGAAAAGCTTTTAACTTTCAGTTCAGTTCAGTCTCTCAGTCGTGTACAACTCTTTGTGACCCCATGTATTGCAGCACATCAGGCCTCCCTGTCCATCACCAACCTGGAGTTCACTCAGACTCACATCCGTTGAGTCAGTGATGCCATCCAGCCATCTCATCCTCATTCCAATCCCAAAGAAAGGCAATGCCAAAGAATGCTCAAACTACCACACAATTGCACTCATCTCAGTTCAGTTCAGTTCAGTTGCTCAGTCGTGTCCAACTCTATGCAATCTCATGAATTGCAGTGGCCATGCCTCCCTGTCCATCACCAACTCCCGGAGTTCACTAAAACTCACATCCATCAAGTGTGATGCCATACATCCATCTCATTCTCTGTTGTCCCCTTCTTCTCCTGCCCCCAGTCCCTCCCAGCATCAGAGTTTTTTCCAATGAGTCAACTCTTTGCATGAGGTGGCAAAGTACTGGAGTTTCAGCTTTAGCATCATTCCTTCCAAAGAAATCCCGGGGCTCATCTCCTTCAGAATGGACTGGTTGGTTCTCCTTGCAGTCCAAGGGACTCCCAAGAGTTTTCTCCAACACCACAGTTCAAAAGCATCAGTTCTTCAGTGCTCAGCATTTGTCACAGTCCAACTCTCACATCCAAAAATGATCACTGGAAAAACCATAGCCTTGACTAGAGGGACCTTTGTTGGCAAAGTAAAGTCTTTGCTTTTCAATATGCTATCTAGGTTGGTCATAACTTTTCTTCCAAGAAGTAAGCATCTTTTAATTTCATGGCTGCAGTCACCATTTGCAGTGATTTTGGAGCCCAGAAAAATAAAGTCTGACACTGATTCCACTGTTTCCCCATCTATTTAGCATGAAGTGATGGGACCAGATGCCATGATCTTCGTTTTCTGAATGTTGAGTTTTAAGCCAACTTTTTCACTCTCCTCTTTCAGCTATATCAAAGGCTTTTTAGTTCCTCTTCACTTTCTGCCATAAGGTTTGTGTCATCTGCATATCTGAGGTTATTCATATTTCTCCCAGCAGTCTTGATTCCAGCTTGTGCTTCTTACAGCCCAGCATTTCTCATGATGTACTCTGCATAGAAGTTAAATAAGTAGGGTGATAATATACAGCCTTGACGTACTCCTTTTCCTATTGGAACCAGTTTGTTGTTCCATGTCCTGTTCTAACTGTTGCTTCCTGACCTGTATATAAATTTCTCAAGAGGCAGATCAGGTGGTCTGGTATTTCCATCTCTTTCAGAATTTTCCACAGTTTATTGTGATCCACACAGTCAAAGGCTTTGGCATAGTCAATAAAGCAGAAATAGATGTTTTTTTTCGAACTCTCTTGCTTTTTCAAATCCAGCAGATGTTGGCAATTTGGTCTCTGGTTCCTCTGCCTTTTTTAAAACCACCTTGAACATCTGGAATTTCACAGTTCACGTATTGCTGAAACCTGGTTTGGAGAATTTTGAGTATTCCTTTACTAGCATGTGAGATGAGTGCAATTGTGTGGTAGTTTGAGCATTCTTTGGCATTGCCTTTCTTTGGGATTGTAATGAAAACTGACCTTTCCCAGTCCTGTGGCCACTGCTGAGTTTTCCAAATTTGCTGGCATATTGAGTGCAGCACTTTCACAGCATCATCTTTCAGGATTTGACATAGCTCAACTGGAATTCCATCACCTCCACTAGCTTTGTTCGTAGTGATGCTTTCTAAGACCCACTTGACTTCACATTCCAGGACTTCTGGCCCTAGGTCAGTGATCACACCATCATGATTATCTGGGTCATGAAGATCTTTTTTGTACAGTTCTTCCGTGTATTCTTGCCACCTCTTCTTAATATCTTCTGCTTCTGTTAGGTCCATACCATTTCTGTCCTCTATTGAGCCCATTTTGCATGAAATCTTCCCTTGGTATCTCTAATTTTCTTGAAGAGATCTCTAGTCTTTCCCATTCTGTTGTTTTCCTCTATTTCTTTGCATTGATTGCTGATGAAGGCTTTCTTATCTCTTCTTGCTATTCTTTGGAACTCTGCATTCAGATGCTTATATCTTTCCTTTTCTCCTTTGCTTTTTGCTTCTCTTCTTTTCAAAGCTATTTGTAAGGCCTCCCCAGACAGCCATTTTGCTTTTTTGCATTTCTTTTCCATGGGGATGGTCTTTATCCCTGTCTTCTGTACAATGTCACGAACCTCAGTCCAGAGTTCATTAGGCACTCTATCTATCATATTTAGGCCCTTAAATCTATTTCTCACTTGCACTGTATAATCCTAAGGGACTTGATTTTGGTCAACCTGAATGGTGTAGAGGTTTTCCCTACTTTCTTCAGTTTCAGCCTGAATTTGGCAATAAGGAGTTCATGATTTGTGCCACAGACAGCTCTTGGTCTTGTTTTAATTGACTGTGTAAGAGCTTCTCCATCTCTGGCTGCAAAGAATATAATCAATCTGGTTCAGTGTTGACCACCTGGTGATGTCCATGTGTAGAGTCTTCTGTTGTGTTGTTGGAAGAGGGTGTTTGTTATGACCAGTGCATTTTCTTGGCAAAACTCTATTAGTCTTTGCCCTGCTTCATTCCGTATTCCAAGTCCAAATTTGCCTGTTACTCCAGGTGTTTCTTGACTTCCTACTTTTGCATTCCAGTCCCCTATAATGAAATGGACATCTTTTTTGGATGTTAGTTCTAAAAGGTCTTGTAGGTCTTCATAGAACCATTCAACTTCAGCTTCTTCAGCATTACTGGTTGGGGCATAGACTTGGATTACTATGATATTGAATGGTTTGCCTTGGAAATGAACAGAGATCATTCTGTCTTTTTTGAGATTGCATCCAAGTACTGCATTTCAAACTCTTTTTGTTGACCATGATGGCTACTCCATTTCTTCTGAGGGATTCCTGCCCACAGTAGTAGATATAATGGTCATCTGAGTTAAATTCACCCATTCCAGTCCATTTTAGTTCTCTGATTCCTAGAATGTTGATGTTCACTCTTGCCATCTCTTGTTTGACCACTCCCAATTTGCCTTGATTCATGGACCTTACATTTCAGGTTCCTATGCAATATTGCTTTTTACAGCATTGGACCTGCTTCTATCACCAGTCACATCCACAGCTGGGTATTGTTTTTGTTTTGGCTCCATCCCTTCATTCTTTCTGGAGTTATTTCTCCACTGATATCCAGTAGCATATTGGGCACCTACTGACCTGGGGAGTACCTCTTTCAGTATCCTATCATTTTGCCTTTTCATACTGTTCATGGGGTTCTCAAGGCAAGAATACTGAGCTGGTTTGCGATTCCCTTCTCCAGTGGACCATATTCTGTCAGACCTCTCCACCATGACCTGCCCGTCTTGGGTGGCCCCACAGGGCATGGCTTAGTTTCATTGAGTTAGACAAGGCTGTGGTCCTAGTGTGATTAGATTGACTAGTTTTCTGTGAGTATGGTTTCAGTGTGTTTGCCCTCCTTTGCCCTTTTGCAACACTTACCGTCTTACTGGGTTTCTCTTACTTTGAACGGGGGTATCTCTTCACGGCTGCTCCAGCAAAGCGCAGCCACTGCTTCTTACCTTGGACAAGGAGTATCTCCTCACTGCCACTCCTTCTGACCTTGAACATGGAATAGCTCTTCTAGGCCCTCCTGCACCGATGCTGCCACTGCTCCTTGGAGGTGGGGTTGCTCCTTTAATTAAGCCCTATTTCAGCTTTTGTTTCCAATACTCTAGGAGACAATAAAAAATATTGCTGTAATTTGTCTTGAACAATATTCTACCTGTCTTTACTTCTCAGTGTTTATAGTATCTCATCTTACATATAAATCTTTATCCATTTTATTTTAAATGATGTTAGAGACTATTTTATTTTTTTTTATTTTCTTACTTGTAACCATCCAGTTTCCCCAACACAATCTACTGAAGAGAATGTCTTTACTCCATTGTGTATTCTTGCCTCTTTTATCATAAATTATTTGTCCAATAGTGTATGAGTTTATTTCTGGGATTTTTATCCTTTTCTATCATCTATATTTCAGTTTTTTGTCATTATCATACTTCTCTGATTACTATAGCTTTGTAGGATAGTCTGAATTCAGGGAGTGATTCCTCCAGCTCCGTTACTCTTTCTCAATATTGCTTTGGTTATTCAAGGTCTTTTATGTTTCTTAAAAAAGTTAAGTTTTTTGTTATTGTTCTGTGAAAATGCTATGTGATTAACTCAGTATTTTTACATAATATTATTTTAGTAGAAATTCAACCATATAAAACCAAAATATGGGGCTTCTGCAAGTGTCTTATGTCCTGAAAACTGGACCCTATGTTTATGCCTAACAAAGTAGATTCTTAATAAACACTTATTAAATGAATAAAGATGTATGTTTGAACATGTCACTTTTTCTGGATTGCTGACAACACATCAATCATTTTCTTTTAATATATTCTGTTTCATACTACTTTCACTCAATAAACAGTGCATTCTAGTTACTCAGTGTCCTCATCTTAAGCTTAATTTATTTCTCCATGAATCAAATCTACATATAAATGCATTTTTGAATTAAAATATATAAACAAATATTATTATTTCTTATCTATTTAATGATGAAGCTGTGGCAACAGCTGAAGACAATGCAGACATACTTCAAATATGGAAACAACTGAGGACAATAAGGTATATTTGAAAATATTATTCTTTAGTTACTGTAAGATTTTTACATGGTTAGAAATTGAGCCTGATTTCCACATTCAATTTTATCATCTTAGCTTGATCCATGGTCTTCTCACTCAACATATTTTAAGGCTGACATATCAGACTTATTACCCTATTCTTCTCTCACTTAGTTCTTCAGGTAAATGGAAACTCTGAATATAATTCCTGAGATTATGGTCTGCTAAAACCAGGCACCAGCTGCTATTCATATACCCAAATCAGGTTCACCTCTGCCTCTGATAAGAGGACTAAGACAATAAATCTCAAACATAGTCTAGATCTTGGTGGCTACTTTATCCCAATAGTTAATTAGGATTTGGTGAGAACAGATAACACTTAAGAGAACAGAACTATTTTAAATAATTTTATCTTCAAGATATTTGCAGAAGGATTGCCTCATATTGCAGTTGTCTTGGAAGATTTTTTTTCAGATTAAATTTACTAAAGTTATATCAACACAGAAGTGAGATTCTGGTAATTTTAGCTATGGTGATTCACAGAAAATTAAAATTAAACACCCCTTAGCCATGTGCAATAAACACTTCTCAAGATATGCCTAAATTAAAGATGCTGGCATTTGGAGAAAATCTGGATATTTTATATATATACATATTTATAATGAACATTTTTGAAACCAAGTTTTGCCCTAAAATCTTAAATGGTTCATTTATACATTTCTGGATAGTTACTAGTGATTGTCAAAGCAGGGACTGAATATAAAAATGAGAAATTGTATTTAGTCTTATTATTTTTATTTTCACATGCACAGTATAATGAAAAAAATGATAAATATAAAATGATTATATTCACTTTGTTATATCCTCTAATATAAACTGTATTATTAATAGTAAAAATATATTCCTACATTTAGCATGAGATATGAAATTATAACTTAATAGCACCAAATTCCTGAAGAGAATTCAATGTAGAGAAACCAAAGTCCTTCTGCATGTTTCTCGTAAGGTAACAGAAGGAAAATCATAAAATGAGGCAGGCAACTTGAAATATTTAATATTAAGCTATGAAATAATACTCAGAGTTCAGTTTATGGGACATGAAATATTTCCCATTATTTTTCACATTAAAAACAGAAAAATATTTTATTAATTTAATATTGTATGCCAGATATTCTCATTGTCAAAGATAATGTTGTTTTAAATGACTTAAGAAACTAGCAATTTCATACTGACATGTTTACTCTTCAGATCATTAGTCTAAAATGCTTTTTAGTGGGTCAAGCAATCTAGTACAAATATACCATCAGGGCTTCCCTGATAGCTCAGTTGGTAAAGAGTCCATCTGCAATGCAGGAGACAGCTGTTTGATTCCTGGGTTGGGAAAATTCAATGGAGAAGGGATAGGCTATCCACTCCAGTATTCTGGCCTGGAGAATTCCATGGACTGTGTAGTTCACGGTGTTGCAAAGAGTTGGACACAACTGAGCAACTTTCACTTAGCCATGTTTTTCCTTTTTCTAGAATTTAAGATACAGTCTTTGCTAGAGGATCCTTTTTACACCAAATGATAACACAAAATAATGTAGATTAGTGTCATTCTAATTCCAGAGATTTCTGTAAAAGAATACCTTAATATTATATCATTAATTTAATTTTATTTTGAAAGAGAACTGTTGTTTGCTGCAACATTAAAAAGGTTATAGCTATTGCCTTTGGAGGATGTATCTTTAAAGTAAAATATTAAGCTTTACATTATTTTTCAAAGACAATATTTGTTCTTAGTTTCTCAGTGACTTTTCTAATTGTGACAGAAAATACTACTTTCTCCAGTTACAAACTTACATGTGGGTCTTTCTTATTTAGAATGGAGTTCTTTCAGATTATGGCATTGTAGCCTTTCTACTGACAATGCTACAATTAGGCTAAGGGAGAACTCATAATTTTAGTTCATGTACTTTGCCTAAAACAGCATTTCCTCTTGGTGATTGAGGCCTGGAAGTACTGGCCCCTCCTTTATTGTACATTTTATTTCAATGGCTTCTGACTTTTTCCACATTGTGGCTCTTACATAACCATATATAATATAATAGAGTCCACCATATAAATAGAACCCACCATGCATAAATTATGACCATTCATTGTCATAATTTACCTATTTGTTTATAAAATTTTTCTTTGGTGATTTTTTTTTCCCCTACCCATGACTAGATGAATGAAAAAGTAAATTTCTTGGTGGGCCAGAAAGGGTTTTTCCTAGGTTTGGTTTCACACAAAATACAACATTTTCATGCTTCTAGCTTTTGACAAGGGGGTTTGAACATTTGCCAATAAAAATTTTTTTTTAACATTTTAATGGAAAGTAACTATAAAGAAAGCTGAGTGCCAAAGAATTGATTCTTTTGAACTGTGGTGTTGGAGAAGACTCTTGAGAGTCCCTTGGACTGCAAGGAGATCCAACCAGTCCATCCTAAGGGAGATCAGACCTAGGTGTTCATTGGCAGGACTGATGCTGGAGCTGAAACTCCACTGGTCACCTGATGTGAAGAGCTGACTCATTTGAGAAGACCCCGATGCTGGGAAAGATTGAGGGCAGGAAAAGAAGAGGATGACAGAGGATGAGATGGTTGGATGGCAACACCGACACGGGTTTGGGTGGACTCTGGGAGCTGGTGATGAACAGTGAGGCCTGGCGTACTGCGGTTCATGGGGTTGCAAATAGTCAGACAAGACTGAGCGACTGAACTGAACTGAACTGAACTGAACTGAACAACACAAATCCTAGACCCTAGAACACTGACTGTGAAATAGTAAGAACTTCTTTATTGTAATCTAGTACATACACTCACCCACCCACCCACACACAAAAGCACATGTTTCCAAAAATAAAAACTTATCTTTATCTTAATACAATTATACTGATTAATGTTACTCACAGCTCTTCAAGTATAATTTCCAAAAGTTGGGCCCAAAATTATTCAAATAAGAATAATGAAGTGATGGGACCGGTTGCCATGATCTTCGTTTTCTGAATTGGAGCTCTAAGCCAATTTTTCACTCTCCACTTTCACTTTCATCAAGAGGCTTTTTAGTTCCTTTTAACTTTCTGCAATAAGGGTGGTGTCATCTGCATATCTAAGGTGATTGCTGTTTCTCCTGGCAATCTTGATTCCAGCTTGTGCTTCATCCAGCCCAGCACTTATCATGATGTACTCTGCATATAAGTTAAATAAGTAGGGTGACAATATACAGCCTTGACGAACTCCTTTTCCTATTTGGAACCAGTCTGTTGTTCCATGTCCAGTTCTAACTGTTGCTTCCGGACCTGCATACAGATTTCTCAAGAGGCAGATCAGGTGGTCTGGTATTCCCATCTCTTTCAGAATTTTCCACAGTTTATTGTGATCCACACAGTCAAAGGCTTTGGCACAGTCAATAAAGCAGAAATAGATGCTTTTTTCTGGAACTCTCTTGCTTTTTCCATGATCCAGCAGATGTTGGCAATTTGATCTCTGGTTCCTCTGCCTTTTCTAAAACGAGCTTGAACATCAGGAAGTTCACGGTTCACATATTGCTGAAGCCTGGCTTGGAGAATTTTGAGCATTACTTTCCTAGCATGTGAGATGAGTGCAATTGTGTGGTAGTTTGAGCATTCTTTGGCATTGCCTTTCTTTGGGATTGCAATGAAAACTGAACTTTTCCAGTCCTGTGGCCACTGCTGAGTTTTCCAAAGTTGCTGATATATTGAGTGCAGCACTTTCACAGCATCATCTTTCAGGATTTGGAATAACTCAACTGGAATTCTGTCACCTCCACTAGCTTGTTCGTAGTGATGCTTTCTAAGGCCCACTTGACTTCACATTCCAGGATGTCTGGCTCTAGGTCAGTGATCACACCATCGTGATTATCTGGGTCGTGAAGGTATTTTTTGTACAGTTCTTCTGTGTATTCTTGCCATCTTTTCTCAATATCTTCTGCTTCTGTTAGGTCCATAGCATTTCTGTCCTTTACCGAGCCCATCTTTGCATGAAATGTTCCTTTGGTATCTCAGATTTTCTTGAAGAGATCCCTAGTCTTTCCCATTCTGTTGTTTTCCTCTATTTCTTTGCATTGATCACTGAAGAAGGCTTTCTTATCTCTTCTTGCTAGTCTTTAGAAATCTCCGTTCAGATGTTTGTATCTTTCCTTTTCTCCTTGGCTTTTCGCTTCTCTTCTTTCCACAGCTATTTGTAAGACCTCCCCAGACAGCCATTTTTCTTTTTTGCATTTCTTTTCCATGGGGATGTTCTTGATCCCTGTCTCCTGTACAATATCATGAACCTCATTCCATAGTTCATCAGGCACTCTATCTATCAGATCTAGGCCCTTAAATCTATTTCTCACTTCCACTGTATAATCATAAGGGACTTGATTTAGGTCATACCTGAATGGTCTAGTGGTTTTCCCTACTTTATTCAATTTAAGTCTGAATTTGGCAATAAGGAGTTCATTGTCTTAGCCACAGTCAGCTCCTGGTCTTGTTTTTGCTGACTGTATAGAGCTTCTTCATCTTTGGCTGCAAAGAATATAATCAATCTGATTTCGGTGTTGACCATCTGGTGATGTCCATGTATAGAGTCTTCTCTTGTGTTGTTGGAAGAGGGTGTTGGTTATGACCAGTGCATTTTCTTGGCAAAACTCTATTAGTCTTTGCCCTGCTTCATTCTGTATTCCAAGTCCAAATTTGCCTGTTACTCCAGGTGTTTCTTGACTTCCTACTTTTGCATTCCAGTCCCCTATAATGAAATGGACATCTTTTTTGGGTGTTAGTTCTAAAAGGTCTTGTAGGTCTTCATAGAACCATTCAACTTCAGCTTCTTCAGCATTACTGGTTGGGGCATAGACTTGGATTACTGTGATATTGAATGGTTTGCCTTGGAAATGAACAGAGATCATTCTGTCTTTTTTGAGATTGCATTCAAGTACTGCATTTCGGACTCTTTTGTTGACCATGATGGCTACTCCATTTCTTCTGAGGGATTCCTGCCCACAGTAGTAGATATAATGGTCATCTGAGTTAAATTCACCCATTCCAGTCCATTTCAGTTCGCTGATTCTTAGAATGTTGATGTTCACTCTTGCCATCTCTTGTTTGCACACTTCCAACTTGCCTTGATTCATGGACCTGACATTTCAGGTTCCTATGCAATATTGCTCTTTACAGTATCGGACCTTGCTTCTATCACCAGTCACATCCACAGCTGGGTACTCTTTTTGCTTTGGCTCCATCCCTTCATTCTTTCTGGAGTTATTTATCCACTGATCTCCAGTAGCATATTGGGCACCTACTGGCCTGGGGAGTTTCTCTTTCAGTATCCTATCATTTTCCCTTTTCATACTGTTCATGGGGTTCTCAAGGCAAGAATACTGAAGTGGTTTGCCATTCCCTTATCCAGTGGACCACATTCTGTCAGATATCTCCACCATGACCCGCCCATCTTGGGTTACCCCACAGGGCATGGCTTAGTTTCATTTAGTTAGGCAAGGCTGTGGTCCTAGTGTGATTAGATTGACTAGTTTTCTGTGAGTATGGTTTCAGTGTGTTTGCCCTCTGATGCCCTCTTGCAACACCTACCGTCTTACTTGGGTTTCTCTTACTTTGGACATGGGGTATCTCTTTACGGCTGCTCCAGCAAAGCCAGCCATTGCTTCTTACCTTGGATGAGGGGTATCTCCTCATTGCCACCCTTCCTGACCTTCAACATGGGATGGCTCCTCTAGGCCCTCCTGCGTCCGCACAACCACGGCTCCTTGGACATGGGGTTGGTCCTCCCGGCCACCACCCCTGGCCTTGTGCATGGGGTTGCTCCTCCCGGCCACGCCCCTGGCCTTGGGCATGGGGGCATGGGGTAGCTCCTCCCACCCGCCGCCCCTGACCTCGGACGCAGGGTAACTCCTATCGTGGCCACCCCTGACCTCGGATGCTGGGTATCTCCTCTCGGCCACCCCCCCTGACCTCAGAAGCGGGGTAGCTCCTCTCAGCCATTCCTGTGCGGTCACAGTCTGGTACTCTCGTCCACTGCCCCTGACCTCGGACTTGGGGTAACTCCTCTTGGGCGCCACCCTTCGGGCATGGGGTCCTCCCGGCTTCTGCCCCTGACCTCGGACGTGGGGTGGCTCCTCTCGGCCACGCTTAGCGCTCCAGTCGCATATACACATATATATGCATATACACATAATGAAATGATTACTAGTCAAGCTAATTAACACACCTCATATAGTTTCCATTTTTTGTGGTGAAATTACCTGAAATTTACTCCTTTAGAAAATTTCCAGTATTCAGTGCACTGTTATTAACTATAGTCATCATACTATACACTAGGTCTCTAGCCTTAGTCATCCTACGTAATTGTAACTTTGTACCCTTGGACCAACATCTCCCCATTTCTTCTCCCTCTCCTACCCCTGAAAGCAACATTCTACTCTCTGCTTTTATGTATTTAACTGTTTAAAAATCCACACAGAACTGAGACAATAGTTTTGGGATTTTTTTTCGGGGAAGGAGTCTGTCTTATTTTATTTAGCACAGTATCCTTCAGGTTCAATCATGTTATCACAAATGGCAAGATTTCCTTATTTTAAGAGAATAATATTCCATTGTACTGATGTAGCATATTTTCTTGATCCATCTGTCCACTGATGGACATTTAGGTTTCTTTGGTGTCTTGGATATTATGAATTATGCTGCAGTGATCTCTAGGAGGTACTGATTACAATATGTACACAGAAGAAGGATAAGAGGGGTTTGGGGGCCTATATTTAGCTCTATCTTTACTTATTTGATGATACTCTGTATTGTTTTCTATAATGGCTATACCAATTTACATTAACACCAACAGTCTACAAAGTCTTCAACAGTTTATCTTCACACCTTCATTGACATTTGCTGTCTTTTGTTATTTTTCATAAAAGCCATTCTAATAGATGTGAGTTGATATCTCACTATAGTTTTGATTTGTACTTCATTGATAAATAGTGATTTTGAGCATCTTTTCATGTACCTCTTGGCCATCTGTATATTTTCATTGGGAAAATGTTTATTCAGACCTTTTCTCCATTTTTAACCAGGTCATTTGCTTTTTGTTTGTTTAGTTTTTCTATTGACTGTGTGTATTCCTTATATATTTTGGACTTTACTTCCTTGTTAGACACATAGTTTTAAAATATTTTCTCCAACCATAGGTTTACTTTTTATTTTGTTGATATTTTCCCCCAGCTGTGGAGAAGATTTTTAGTTTGATGTAGTTCCACTTGTTTATTTTTTCTTTTAATTACCTGAGGTTTAATGTCATATCAAAAAATCTTGCTAAGATCGGTGCTAAGGAGCTTTGTCCCTGTTTTCTTCTAGGAATTTTAGTTTTAGGTCTCATGTTTAGGCGTTTAACCCATTTTGAGTTGATCATTGTGTGTGATGTAAGAAAAAAGTGTTTTCTTAACTTTGTTCATTTTTTAAATTAAATTCTATTTTCTCAACAATTTATAGGGATAGTTTACACATTCTAGATAATAGGTTCTTTTTAGTTTTATGTGTGCTAAATATCTTCTCCTTGTATGTAGCTTGTGATTTTCTTTTAAAAATAATGTCTTGATGAATGGAAACATTCAAAGTCAAAAATTTCAATATTTTCATGAATAATTTGTGATTTATTTATCTTATTTAAGATCAGTTTCATGGTCTTGCTTACCTGTACGCCATCAAGGAGTTTGCAGCTGGTCAGACCTAGCTAAATTTTCCTATTCACCAACTTGTACCCTCAGTACTCCTGTGAGAAGCTTTGAGCTTTCCAGTCTTGGCTGCAGTTTCTTACATGCCAGTTTGGGCCAACTGACTGAAGGCCTGCTTTGGGATGACAATCTGACAAATTTCTTATCCATCTTTGAGTTGCAGCCACACCTTTTCCTGCCAGATCTAAATCCCAAATTTGGAGGAGATTCTTTGCCAAATTCATTCTTTCATTGAGAGATCTATCTATTTTTAGAGCCTTATTACCCTTTTACAGTTAATGACCTATGATAACTGGTATGGACCTAACAGAAACAAAAGATATTAAGAAGAGTTGGCAAGAATACATAGAAGAACTATACAAAAAAGATCTTCATGACCCAGATAGCCATGATGGTGTGATTACTCACCTAGAGCAAGACATCCTGTAATGAGTGGTCAAGTGGGCCTTAGGAAGAATTACTATGAACAAAGCTAGTGGAGGTGATAGAATTCCAGTTGAGCTATTTCAAATCCTAAAAGATGATGTTGTGAAAGTGCTCCACTCAATATGCCAGCAAATTTGGAAAACTGAGCAATGGCCACAGGACTGGAAAAGGTCAGTTTTCATTCCAATCACAAAGAAAGGCAATGCCAAAGAATGCTTCAACTACTGCACAATTGCACTCATCTCACACGCTAGCAAAATAATGCTCAAAATTCTCCAAGCCAGGCTTCAACAGTACATGAACTGTGAACTTTCAGATGTTCAAGCTGGATTTAGATAAGGCAGAAGAACCAGAGATCAATTGCCAACATCTCGTGGATCATCAAAAAAGCAAGAGAATTCCAGAAAAAAAAAATCTACTTCTGCTTTATTGACTATGCCAAAGCCTTTGACTGTGTGGATCACAATAAACTTGGAAAATTCTGAAAGAGATGGGAATACCAGACCACCTGACCTGCCTCCTGAGAAATCTGTATGCAGGTCAAGAAACAACATTTAGAACTGGACATGGAACAGATTGATTACAAATCAGGAAAGGAGAATGTCAAGGCTGTATATTGTCATCCTGTTTATTTAATTTTATATGCAGAGTACATTATGTGAAATGCCAGGCTGGATGAAGTACAAGCTGAAATCAAGATTGCTGAGAGAAATAGCAATAACCTCAGATATGCAGATGACACTAATCTTATGGCAAAAGCACTGAAGAACTAAAGAGCCTCTTGATGAAAGTGAAAGAGGAGAGTGAAAAAGTTGGCTTAAAACTCAACATTCAGAAAATGAAGATCATGGCATCCAGTCCCATCACTTAACGGCAAATAGATGGGGAAACAGTGGCAGAGTATTTTTTGGGGTTCCAAAATCACTGCAGGTGGTGACTGCAGCCATGAAGCTAAAAGACACTTGCTCTTTGGGAGAAAAGCTATGACCAACCTAGACAGCATATTAAAAATGTCAGAGACTTTGCTGACAAAGGTCGGCCTTGTCAAAATTATGATTTTTACAGTAGTCATTAATGGATATGAGAGTTGGACTACAAACAAAGCTGAGTGCCGAAGTATTGATGCTCTTGAACTGTGGTGTTGGAGAAGACTCTTGAGAGTCACTTGCAAGGAGATTAAACCATCAATCCTAAAGGAAGTCAGTCTTGAGTATTCATTGTAAGGACTGATGCTGAAGCTGAAACTCCAATACTTTGGCCACCTTATGCAAAGAACTGACTCACTGGAAAAGACCCTGTTGCTGGGAAATATTGAAGACAGGAAGAGAAGGGGACAACAGAGGATGAGATGGGTGGATGGCATTACTGACTTGATGGACATGAGTTTGAGCAAGCCCCGGGAATTGATGAAGGACAGAGAAGCCTGGCATATTGCAGTCATGGGGTTGCATGTATATTGTCATCCTGTGAAATGAACTGAAGTGAAATGAACTGATTGACATTTTCATTTAAGTTTCTGTTTTCAATTTAATGTGTAATTTTATTCTCCTATTTGGAACTTGACCATTATATTCTGTTGCCTATAATTTTTAACATTCACTGAAACCATTAATTGTTTTTCATCTTTTCATAAATCACATTTATTCATTAGATCTTTTTATTATAGCCTATAATTTTATATTTTAAGTAAATTGCTATTTCTCATTATTCTTAACATATGCATTTGTATATTTGTGTGCTGCATATAATTATGCTATAACTGTCCAAATTAATCCAATATACAATAATGGGATGATTATAAGAAAGATTTGACTTTTCCTGAAAATATTTATTTATTCCTACATATAGTTTTCCAAAGGGAACATTTCCCCAAAGAATAACAATGTGGTCCAGTGATATTGATAAGATATGCCACATGCCAATTCAAATTTATTTCTATAACGTAACTTAAAGACTGCCTATAAACAAATATTAAGTTTTAGGTATTAAATATAAGTAATAGAGTCTGAGAGTCTTAGTGAATGACATTGCATTCTTTTTCTGTGTTGGATATCTTTCATGCCTTTTCTACATATTTTCACCCACTATTTTGTCTTCTCCACTACTGTGAGAAATACTGAAGGTTCATCCTGAAAACATCTTGCTCAGCTATATCCCATATCTTTTTTTTTTATGCCTTCAAAAATCTTCTCCTTATACTGTGTAGATGCCTGCAGGAACCTACTTAACCATTTGGCACATGTAGTGTTGATTTACAGCTGGACTGAAAAGTCTTGATTCCTTATTTATGTCTGATTTTTGACCATTGATTAAGATAGGATAAGATCTGTTATGTGTAGTTGAAAGTTGAAAGTCTTCTCGTTCTTTACTGATGGTTAACCTCTGGCCTAAGCAGTTGTCAGTTTTTTGATTAAGTGACCTGCGGGTTATTTAAAGTCATCACTAGGAACTTCTGTTAAGAGTTCTCCTGAAACCAAGATTGCTGACACAGTTGTTGGTGGTTTGCTTTGGAACAAGAGCACTGTTGTGTGTGAATAAGGTCCTCTGGGGAGCTTGTGCATGGAATGTTTCTGGAACCTCTGAAACTTGCCCACACTTTTCTCTTGCTGAATCATATCATTTGTCTTTAATAAAAGCTTTAGAGGAGTGTGTTCAGTGGTGTCAGGACCTATTCAAATATCCAAACTGGAGAAATCTTTGCATGCTCACACCTGGAAGTGGGAAAGATGTAACAACTCTGGTACATATTAGCCTTATTTGTGTCTCAGAGGAACCATTCTGAAATGTATCGATTGTACAAACCCTTACTTTGGGTTTCTTCCACTCCATTCCATACTCTCTTCTGTAATAAAACCAAATATAAATCTTGTCATCCTACTTAAAAAGCTTCTACTTCATCTTATCACCTAAAAATGAAATAAAAACCTGTGAATACATCATCTCTTTCAAGTCTGGCTCTTTCTAACTTCTCCTGCTTCAACCCTGGTGTTTCCTATGTGTTCCAACTATTCCATGTTCATTTCTGTACTTTGGTAGAGAATTCCATTGCAGCATTCATTTTGTAGTGTATGTATATATGTACACACATATACATACATGTGTACATGTACACATGTGCATATACATGTACACAATACACATACATGCAAACATACATGCACATAAATGTATATATACTTTATATATATATATAATAAATATATATGTATAACATATATCACAACTCTAAAATTGTACAAAGTATCCTTTGTTATTTTATGTGGGTAAATGATGTTTTCTCATAAGCTGCAGAAAATTACCACAATTGTTGCCCAGGTGTTTCTCATATGCTTTCAGAATTGAGTGGTGTACTTACCAGATTCTACTTTCTCTCTTTAATAGCCAGAGTACAAATATATACATAAATATATGTATATATCTATATATATATAGATAACATAAATATTTGTTACATTTATAACATAAATGTATGTATACTTTATATTTCTCATTAAGCTCTGAGCAACTTGAGGCAGTGACTTCTGAAAACTGTATGGAGTTGGAAAAACGTAGGGAAGTGTAAATAGCTGTTGAAAATTTATCTTTAAATCATTAGAAATTAGTGAATGTATAAATGACAACTTCCATTCCCTGTATTCAGGCCTATGAAAAACACATTTCTTATCTCCTCTACAAAATGTCCCTAAAATATAATATAGGTCTCATCAAAATCAGCATTTTAAAAATTGATAAAACTAGTATAGATAAACAATATGTTATTTTCAAGAAGAGCAATAAAATTACTAGAATTCATTATATTACTCTTCTTAAATGTTATAAAATAGCAATAGTTTGATATTGAAAAGTTAGACTTTTAGTTAAATCCAAATAATAGATTCCATTTTCAAAGATATATAGCAAAATTCTAGGTGCGTATGTTATGTCAATGTATCAAAATTTAGAATTGAATCAGAAAACGTTGAATTAAAAGTAAACTTTTGGAATATTGTTTACTACAGATTTAATTTGATAAATCTGTAATATACTACATTAGAAGTCAACCTCCATTATTTCAGTAATGGTTGTTTTCTTCATTTTCCTGTAGCTATGTTTTTTTTTTTTTTTTTTGCTTAAAACCCTAATTGCTGTTATTTAATTTCACTACATTATGAGGATACATTTCCATTCATTCCTTGAAACTGAATATAATTATCAAATATTGAAAAATAATAATGAAGCATCCTTATAATTACTGTTAAGTACTTTCCCTGTGTATAGAGAAATATAAAAGTATCCTTTGTTATTTTATGTAGGTAAATGATGTTTTCTCATGAGCTGGAGAAAATTATCACCATTGCTGCCCAGGTGTTTCTCATGTGCTTTCAGAACTGAGCAGTGCTCTTACCAGACTCTATTTTCTCTCTTTAATAGCTAGAGTACAATTTTAGAGTTGTGATATATAAAGCAATTAGTTTTCAATTACATAATTGCTACCCTTTTTCTCTGATTTTTTCTCTGTTTATACTGAATCAAATTGCCTTTTCTATTTCCTCTTGGATATCTTCTATTTTAACTTACATAGAAATACATTTTGTTCTCTCATTGTAAATTTTTAGTTATCCATGCACTGAAAAAACCCATAATGGACTTCCCTGGTGGCTCAGAAGTAAAGAATCTGCCTGCAGTGCAAATGCCACAGGAGATGTGGGTTCGATTCCTGGGTTGAGAAAATTCCCTGGAGGAGGGCATGGCAACCTACTCCCAGTATCCTTGCTTGGAGAATCCCATGGACAGTGAAGCCTGGCAGGCTACAGTCCATAGGGTTACAAAGAATTGGACATGACTGAAGCGGCTTTGCACATCCACAAACCATAAATATATTCCTATAGATTCAAAGTTAAAGAAACAAGAGCATGGTCTCCTCTCGGATTCATGTTGATATTTGGCAAAACCAATACAATATTGTAAAGTTAAAAAATAAAATAAAATAACAAAATAAAAAAAAATTAAGGCGAAAGAAAAAATAAAATAAAATGAACCACAGTCATATTATTGGAAAGTAATGGAACTGGAGATCTTCAGCACTCTTTTTCTTTCTGTGATCTCTTTGTCACAAACCTCAGATAGTAAGGGGCTTCCTAGGTATCACTAGTAGTGAAGAACCTACCTGCCAATTGGAGACAGGAGACACAAGAGACACAGGTTCAATCCCTGGGATCGTGGGATCGTGAAGCGTTGGGCATGACTGAGGACAGATAGTAAACGAACTCATCTTCTATCTAGTTGTGTACATGACTCTGAACTAATCACTCTGACAAGTATTTTCAGATTGCCTAACATAAGAGTCTGAGTGAACTCCAGGAGTTGGTGATGGACAGGGAGGCCTGGCGTGCTGTGCGATTCATGGGGTCGCAGAGTTGGACACGACTGAGCAACTGAACTGAACTGAACATAAGACTTTGGAATTTTAGTTTACAAAGGCTTTTTCTAGACAGTGTGATGCTCTTCTGTAATTTTCTATGGAAATGCATTACTATTTGCATACTTCTACCATCAGAAAACCTATCAGATAAACCTTTAGCAAGGTGCTTGATTCTTGAAAAAGGAGTGTAATGCCTGGAAAGACTATACAGCAGGATGTTGCAAGGTCATCATTCCCTCCTACAGCTCCTGACAAAACATTTGTACTCTTGATCACTGGGAACACTATTGCACATAACTTTGCTTTCCATCTCAATAGGGAGTGAGGTGAGCAGCCCTCTGCCGAGATGTATCTCTATATAGAAAAGTGCAGAGAAATCCGTTCTTGCAGAAATTTGTATTTTTCATATCTTTTCATTTTCAGGCTTTTGGGGAAAATACAATTTCTTAGAAAATTCTTCAGTTGCATTCCTTTGTATAATCAGCTTAGTTTTATAACTGAAATATCACCACAGGATTTCAGATTCTTACATGTTACTTTGTGTTGTCTTTATACTGCTGCTGCTGCTGCTAAGTCACTTCAGTCCTTTCCGACTCTGTGCGACCCCATAGACGGCAGCCCACCAGGCTCCCCCGTCCCTGGGATTCTCCAGGCAGGAACACTGGAGTGGGTTGCCATTTCCTTCTCCAATGCATGAAAGGGAAAAGTGAAAGTGAAGTCGCTCAATCATATCCGACTCTTAGCGACCCAATGGACTGCAGCCTACCAGGCTCCTCCGTCCATGGGATTTTCCATGCAAGAGTACTGGAGTGGGGTGCCATTGCCTTCTCCGTGTCTTTATACTAAATTGTCACAATTGAATGCCATCCCTTGCTTCATTAAACAGCTAAAGAAAGTTCTTTTAGTTTAAACAAGTGGAAATATGTATGGAGGTAAGGGTAGAGCAATAGTTTATTTATTTTTTTCTGCCTGTGAAATTGAAAATCCAGTAACATGTACCTCAGTGATCTGAATGTATAGGAAAGACATGTTAAAGATGAACAAAATCCTACAACATAAAAATAATTCAAAACAAATCAAATTCAGAAGTACCTTAACAAGAAAATATAAACTTACTGCATATTTTCTAGTTGGAAAGTGATATATTTGCAAATATGGTTTAAATGAAGTCGTACCCTAACAAAATAACCTAAGGGCCAGTTTAAGTCAGAACACTGGGTATGCCTCATGCCACTATCTTGGTCATCCTATGTTCGCCTCCATTTTCTTCAAAAATTTCATTAACTTTTTCTTTCCATTTATTTTTATGATTTCATAAAAAGAAAAATTAAGAGGAATTACAGGCAGCATTAATTATGTACGATGAAGCATGAAACAATGTGTCAAGATCTGGTCCTCTTTGCAGCAGATCTGTAGTCACAAGCTTTAAATATGTTAAAGACTGAATCGATTGACTGGGTCCTCTCTGTTTATCTTTGTTGTTTGGTATCCTTTTCAGTATTCTATACTTTACTAATATTCATTCTTAGAAACCTTAGTCTTCTTGAATTATTAATTTTCTTTTTTTATTATTTTTTTAATTTTTTATTTTAAATTTTATTTTATTTTTAAACTTTACAAATTGTATTAGTTTTGCCAAATATCAAAATGAATCTACCACAGATATACATGTGTTCCCCATCCTGAACCCTCCTCCCTCCTCCCTCCCCATACCATCCCTCTAGGTCATCCCAGTGCACTAGCCCCAAGCATTAATTTTCTGACAACTAAATCAAAAATAGTCTAAATATTGGGGTGTGTACTTTAAAAAAAAGTGTAAATAATTTATTTCTGAGATGATCTCTGGAAAACCTGATGCAAGAGTGAGACTGTGATTGAGTGAGGGGGGAGGGTCATTAATAAATTTGCATTACTAAGCAAGTTACCAATGGGGACAACAAAATTTTAAACCCATCAGAGGCTTGGAAACCCAGCATAGAACACACTTTTCAGTTATTTTACCCAAAGAAGCCAGGGTATTTATTTACCAATTCTTGTCTGTTATTGGTTGGATAGTATGGTGTTAATTCCGCAGAAATTTTGGCTTGCCACTTGTAGAGACAAACTGGGTCTAACTGCCAGATAAAGACTTCAGGGAAAGGAATGCAACTGGCACTAGTTGGAATTCTAGCTCCTGTCCCCTGAAATAATCAGAAACCAGGGGATATGTACTAAGCACTGACAGCATCTATTCTAAGTCCTTAGGACAGAAAAATGTCATTTTAATATATTTTAACATTTTTAAGCAAACACATTGCTTTCAAAGTATTTAAATAACTGTGTTGCCTCAGAACCTTGATATGGAAATTAAAAAATCTATGTTTAAGGCCCATATTAAGAAAACATAGGAAAAGTTATATTCTCCCTTATTGTTCTTAACTTTTTATTCAATAAGTGTGGCTTCTTGTCTTGCTCATTTATAGGATGAAAATGTATGCAGAAATATCCTTAAATTGAAAGGAAATAAAAATAGATTTTGTTTTAAAATTGTTTCTACTAAACATTTGTAAAAAGAGAAAGCAAAACATCCAGTAACTTAGAGGAAAGCAAATTATTGTGCAATTATTTAAGTTAGATTTTAAATTGATCATAGTGATAGTAAAGAATTGTGATTAGAATAATTTGCCAAATTGTAAGAGATTTTAAGTGGGATCAGATGTATCTGATAAGTTATCTTTTCACTGATCCATGGATATTTTGATATCTGGATGCATCTTAACATGTAAAAAATCACTAAAGATAGACTCAGCCTGTTTCTAAAATTGGCATCTCTAATTTGCATCACAGCATGCTACAGTCATGATAATTAAGCCAACTGATAAAATCACTATAATTGCTTCTTGTCAGAACTGTGGTATTTTCCCCATCAGCGGGGATTAAACTTAGTGGTAGAATTATTTCCCTCTTAGGCAGAATTTATAAAAACCAACAGTGAGGTTCAAAATGACCAGTAATAAAAGTAGGAGGAGATGATTGCTATGAAACCCAATTTAATGGGACCAGACTCACAGAGAAAATAACCACATAGTGAATTAGATTAAATAAAAGAAGTAAAATGGCCTGCATATAGTCTATTGAGAAGAAGAAAATGAAGCAAAACAAAATGTTACATTATAGTAATTTCAGATATTTATATCACCTAACTTTCACTAATTAGAATATTATTTTATTATAAAATTGACATAGGCATGTGTTAAAAGAAGAATGAAATTCTTTTATTACTGAAACTAGCTCAGATTCCAGAGGATAGTCCACAGTTTCTTGTACAATTACTTAAATGGTGGGATCCCTTTATATTGATTCACACATTTCATAAGCAATGTAAGACTGTTTTTCTATGTTCTTAGTGCTATTTTAAACGTTACTGATTTTGCATAATTAGTAAGTTAAATGGAAACTCGTTTTTAATTTTTATTTCTTCATTGTAGGTGATGTTAAACATCTAATGTTTAAAAGACTTTCTTTTTCTTGGTTTTGAATCATCTGTTCAAGTTTTTTATTCACTTATATATTACATTGTTTGACTTTTATTCATTTTTTGAAATCCTTTGGTTACTGATTCACTAGAAGAAGGAAATATTAGTCGTCTCCATGATCTATAACCAGTTCTAGACCATTGAAACTCTTTTCTTCCACAGTGTTTTATTGTTTTTAGTAGCTTTACATAAAGAGTATGCATATATATGTCACATATCTATAAAGTAATCAGATATTGAGTGCTCAGATGTTCACTTGTGTCCAACTCTTTGTGACCCTATGGACTGTAGCCTACCAGACTCCTCTGTCCATGGGATTCGCCAGGCAAGAATACTGGAGTGGGTTGTCATTTCCTTCTCCAGGGAGTCTTCTCAACCCAGGGATTGAACTCGATTCTCTTAAGTCTCCTGCATTGGCAGGCAGAATCTTTACCATTACATGACCTGGGAAACTTACATTATTATCACCTCAATTTTAGAGCTGAAGAAATGGAAGCTTGGACAATGATTTGACCAACACTCATAAGAAAAATGAAACTTCTCTTCTGACTTCTTGCATTTTTTTTCCAACTACAAACATCCATTGTCTCTATTTTATAAACAGATTATTGTTATACCCATTATCATGCACCAATATTTTTTCTATTAAGTTTTTTATATTGAGTACATCCTAATTAATGGAAAAACAGATCAATTCCATAAAAATTCCAGCAAAAATCTGCTTTACTATTTTATCATTTCAACACCCCCATACTTGGCCACAGAGACTTTAATAAAAGTAAATCAGCTGCTCCCCAACTACTGCAAGCTTGGCGCCAAAATCAGTGCCCATATTATTTCAGCTTTGTGAAGTGGTCTAATAATTAATGCTAACTCTTGTCAAATTATTAGTCACTTTATAAGGCTAGGTTAATTTCCTTCTCATCAATTTTAAACTGTAATGATCTTAAAAAAAAATGATCAGAACTTTTCTCACTCTGTACTTCCAAGAATTTTATAATATTTTATATAATACAGTTCATTTGCTTAAATATCTACCATAATCTGTCAAATTATTCTTATAAAACTGTATTCACATCCTATTAATATGTACTTTAACAACAGGATGTAGCTATATATAAATTAATGCAGTTTGTTGGTGTTACTCACAGGTGTCAGTAATTGCTAGAAACCTGAGTCGAAGAAGTTCAGGGGAACTCTTTATGAACAAATAATGATTTAAAATTTAAGAATAAAAGGGGAAGGAAGAAAGATGTGGTAGCTGAATATATAATTAAAATATAAACATGAATGTAATCATCCAGACCAGGTTAATATTTGGAATAATGTAAAAAGAATTTTCCTAATATTTCCAGAATTTTATTGTCTACCTCTTAAGGAAAGCATTAAATGGGCTCTTTAATTACGAAAGAAGATGGATGCTAGTACTGACCCAGGGAAGTTAAATCTCCATTGGCAGGAGAGAAACAGGAATGTGAGATTAGGAGCTGGCAATATTTTTTTTTTTTAATGTGATATATGAACAACTAATCCAGAAACATAGAAAGGGGAAAGTAAGAAGCAAATATGCAGGGGGAAATTTAAACTATTGGATAGGAAGTTAGGCATAAGCAACCAAGAATGGCCTAGATACAAAAAATTTAAGCTGATCTCTAAACCCCATCCCAGACATGCCCCAGTGCAGTCCAGGAGAGCTCACAGATATGCTATAAAATAACCACAGAGATTTGTCCAACTCCAGCTCACGTGCAGTTGATTCACAGCTGTGTCCTCAAGTGACTGTAAGCAGCAAGGAGCTCATTAAGTGTTCATAAATATTCTATACATACATGCATCTGGTTATAACAGACTGAATTATGGAAAAGGCATGTGTGATACTGCCTGTTGTTATAGAATTTACAACTGTCTATCACAACTGTCAGTGCACGCCCACCTAGATGAATATATAGAAGCTTTGTCCTAAAAACCCCATAGCTCATCATGCAGATGCCAGTGCCTCTCAGCTTGGCCCATCTCTCCCTTGATTTATTCTTCCTATTCTTTCTTCAGTAAACTTGCATATTGTCATGGGTAAGACCTTAGATTCATCTCTGTGTCCTTACCAAGAACTGAGGCCAAGGAAAGGTCCTCTTTGACTCTTCCTACCTGGTAACAAAACTTATCTAGGTAAGGTCAGGAGATTGTTACAGGGGTGTATACAGAGAAATGAACATCAGCTGGAATGGACCATTAGCACACTGTGTGATTTGTGCCCTTATAAATTTTTATGGCACAAGTCCTGGAACTGAAGAAGATGTTCTGTCTAGACAGTGCCCCAGAAGAGCCTAAGGTTTGCATAAACTCTTCTGGTATTTTTCTTTCAATCCTGTACATTGGAGGTTATGCCTTACATACCTAGCACGATTATCACATTGTTTAAATACTTTTATTTGTAAATATTTCTGTATATATTCATATATCAGTTTTTCAAATTTCAAACATATGCATGCATTTTAATTTCTGCCTAAATTATATTGAATATTATACAAATATTTAATGCATTCACAAATAAAATATGGCTAGTGTTTCATATTGCTATTTAGAAGTTTATTAAATTATTACACATAAGCAGAAAATGTTCTATACATTTCATCACTTTTAATATTTTAGTAGTTGCTTCAATTATGCTATAAAGTATAGGGATATAGCCAGTTAAAGTTAAAAGACAGCATAATAGAGCAAATGGATTTAAAATGGCTTCAAATTACTTTTGTTTAATAAAATAATCTATGCCCTGGGCTTACCCTTTTCAATCCTATCTACTTTCTGAATCTTATGGTCCAGAAAAAGAGTATTGTAAATGACTGAAGAGAGCATATATCTGATTTTATGCTAGAGAATTGAAACAGCATGTGATCATGTCGAAGCAGGAATTTTATGGAAGGAGCAAATAGTTACATGATTACTGAAGTAGAGCTGTCACTGGAAATAGAAACCTGCAAGGAGCCTATCATAAAAGTAGCAATTTCAGATTCACTAGTGTTTAAAATTAAAGTTTAGTAATTCATTGTGGATTTATCTACTTAATAGCTTCCAGAAAGTTTCTTACTTTCACTTAGCATTTTCACATTTTTTTCCTTAATGCCCTGCTGTTCAAACAAAAATGTACTTATTTAAGATGAGTAACACAAGGCAATGGCAACCGACTCCAGTACTCTTGCCTGGAAAATCCCATGAGCAGAGGAGCCTGGTGGGCTGCAGTTATGGGGTCGCGAAGAGTCGGACATGACTGAGCGACTTCACTTTGACTTTTCACTTCCATACACTGGAGAAGGAAATGGCAACCCACTCTAGTGTTCTTGCCTGAAGAATCCCAGGGATGGAGGAGCCTGGTGGGCTGCCGTCTATGGGGTCACACAGAGCCGGAAACGACTGAGGTGACTTAGCAGCAGCAGCAGCAGCAGCAGCAGCAACACAATTGTTACCAGGTTGTCTGACTAAAGCATGCTAAAAACATTGAATTGTGAAACAATGGTCAGTCAATTGTTTCTGTAGTTAACACTTGATTTTTAATCAATGGAGGGATGAAATATACTGTCAATTTGACCAATAGATTCCCTGCCCTCCCACCCCCATTTCTGGAGTATAATTAGCTGATGATGATGGTGAATCTAATTAGAGACATGAAAAAAATTTCAAGTAAAAGTGCTTAGTGACAAAAAAATAAATAATGGCAATTTAAATAGTTGTACACAAATGTATGACATTTTACTGTCTTAAGAAGTTGAGATGTTTATTTTGTTATTGAATGATGGATGGCTCTTCAAGCAGTTTCCACAGAAAAATGTCTGTGCCTATTAATTTATTGTTGTTTTTCAGTTTCTCAGTCCTGTCTGACTCTTTGTGACCCCATGGACTGCAGCACATCAGGCTTCCCTGTCTTTCACCATCTCCGAGAGTTTGCACAAACTGATGTCCATTGAGTTGGTGATGCCATCCAACCATCTCATCCTCTGTTGTCCCCTTTTCCTCCTGCCTTCAATCTTTCCCAGCATAGGGGTCTTTTCCAATGAGTTGGCTCTTCACATCAAGTGGTCAAAACATTGTAGCTTCAGCTTCAACATCAGTCCCTCCAGTGAATATTCAAGATTGATTTCCTTTAGGATTGACTGGTTTGATCTCCTTGCTGTCCATAAAAAAGAGTCTTCACCAACACCACAGTTCAAAAGCATCAATTCTTCATTGCTCAGCCTTATTTATGCTTCAACTCTTACATCCATACATGGCTACTGGAAAAACCATAGTTTTGACTAGACAGACCTTTGTAAGCAAAGTAATGTCTCCACTTTTTAATATGATGTATAGGTTGGTCATAGCTTCTGTTCCAAGGACCAGCCATCTTGTAATTTCATGGCTGCAATCACCATCTGCAGTGATTTTGGAGCCCAGGAAAATAAAGCCTGTCACTGTATCCATTGTTTCCCCAATATTTGCCATGAAGTGATGTGACCATAAGCCATGATCTTTGTTTTTTGAATGTTGAATTTTGAGCCAGCTATTTCAGTCTCCTCTTTCACTTTCATCAAGAGGCTCTTTAGTTTCTCTTCACTTTCTGCCATAAGGGTGCTGTCATCTGCATATGTGAGGTTATTGATACTTCTCCCAGCAATCTTGATTCCAGCTTGTGCTTCATCCAGCCCAGCATTTCACATGATGTACTCTGCATATACCCTGGAGAAGGAAATGGCAGCCCACTCCAGTATTCTTGCTTGGAGAATCCCATGGACAAAGGAGCCTGGAAGGCTACAGTCCATGGGGTCGCCAGAGTTGGTCATGACTTAGTGACTATACCACCACCACCACCAGCACTCTGCATATAAGTTAAATAAGCAGGGTGACAATATACATTCTTGACATACTCCTTTCCCCATTGCCTATTGTTCCATGTCCGGTTCTAACTGCTGCTTCTTGACCTGTGTATAAGTTTCTCAGGAGGCGGGTAAGGTAGTCTGGTATTCCCATCTCTTAAGAATTTTCCACAATTTATTATGATCAATACATACCTCCTATTGCCAGCTACTCCCCAGTGTCTTTCCTGATTCTTTTACTCACAATTATTAAGTGTTTTCCTTTTATTTTCATGGTCGTTTGCTTATTTCTCTATTCAGAGCAAATTTTGATCTGTTAAAATATGCTTGTATATATTTGATTGTTTACTTGTCATTATTATGAATTATATGTAGCAAAAAGTTTGAAGGACAAGCAGAAAAGAAATCTAATAACTGAGAATAGATAGAAATACCAAGAAATAATATGTTTTGCCCATTTTCTAAGAACAAGTATTAAAAGCATTTGTTCCAGATTACTTTCCAAGAAAGTTTTTATTGCATTCACTGCTGCTGCTGTTGCTAAGTCGCTTCAGCTGTGTCCGACTCTGTGCGACCCCATAGATGGCAGCCCACCAGGCTCCCCCATCCCTGGGATTCTCCAGGCAAGAACTCTGGAGTGGGTTGCCACCTCCTTCTCCAATGCATGAAAGTGAAATGTGAAAGTGAAGTCGCTCAGTTGTGTCTGACTCCCAGCGACCTCATGGACTGCAACCTACCAGGCTCCTCCATCCATCAGATTTTCCGGGCAAGAGTACTGGAGTGGGGTGCTATTGCCTTCTCCTATTGCACTCACTATGGAGGGGCAAACATAAGATCTCTCAGGAACCCTCTGATCAAGGTAGTAATGATTCAGGGCCAAATTTTGGTAGATTGAAAGCAACTCCCTTATAATATTGGGAGTTTCCCTTAGGTCACATTTCCTCAGTTTTGTCATAAAATGTACTATATGGACAGCATCCACCTGGACCCACCTAAAAACACCTGTGAGGGGCTTGGGGGTAAGAAAAAGTGATGGGTATATGAAGTCCTTGATCCCTGCTGTGCAGCGAGGCATAAAGTTCTGTAATCCAGGTATTTTGTGTTTTCTGCTTGTAACTATGAACCCATGCATGGCAACTTCATAGTTTAACTTAGTTTTCAAGCAGCGCAAAATTTCAGAACTCACAATTCCCTAAAATACCTATTTGTTTTCTGTTTTTTTATGATGAGAGGGCCTAAAATCAATGACATACCTATCCCAAGATCATCATACCTAACATGCAGATCTTGGTCTTTGAATATCATTTAACTCTGAAAATAAAGAAGAATTCTTGAAGAATACACTGAATCCAGGGCTCCCGTGGGTGCCGAGAAAGTAAGATGAAGAAGAATATTGGGGGCAAAGCTTTACTAAGTGTTTATATTTAACATCGCTGACTTTGGGGACCAGTAAGCATCACTTGCCTCCTGCTGTGATACACTGAGAAGAACACATCACTTTAATACTATTCCTGTCTATACCTTACAATTTAAATCTAATCATGAAGAAATACTAATATCAAAGAGGAACATCCTACAATATAAATGACTTACTTGTGCTCTTCAGAAATATAAAAAGTACAAAAGATAAAAAAAAAAAATCTCTGAGGAATCATTCTAGTTTATGAGACTAGCAGTACCTCACAAATAACTGCAAAGTGTGACTTTTGTAGAAAGAACATTTGACCATAGGGCACCAAATGACTATGCTTCTGAATGACCCATTCTGCACTGGGTACTGATGACCTGCTAAGTCATAATGTCTAATGAGTCAGCCAAAGATGGAAATGATACAACTGGGATCAAGCATCAATAGCAGAGGGCATGAGTAAACTGCATCTCTTGGTAGAAACCTCCACACAGCTGAACCCAGGGCTTGAACCTACTGCCACCTGGGATGTTTCATCAGATTAGCTGAAGAAGATAGAAAAGCCCAAGCTAGGTTATGGATGAGTTGGCTTGATATGTGTAAGCAATCTGAAAATGTATAACTGCCTCACAATCACATTCAGGTATGACCTTGAAAGACAATGGACGGAGAAAATCTTCCCAATAGGCAGAACTGAGAGCAGTGCACCTGGTCATCCTCTTTGCAAGGAAGAGGAAGTGGTCAGAGGGTTGAGAATACAGACACACTCCTGGGCAGCACCAAATGGCTTGGCCTGAACATGGGCCTGGAATGAAAATGCCTGAAATGTCAGAGGAAAACAGGTCTGGGAAAAATCATGAATTTGAACAAATAGAAGTGGACACAAACTTAACTATAGGTCAATGGATGGGTAATTTAAATTGAATACTACAAAACAAACACCCAAATTAAAAATTGTGTTAAGTGCAATGTTCATCAGTGGGAGCTTTGAGAAAGATTAATTTGGAATATAAAAAAGATAACTATTTTTGACATTGGTATTTTTGCATGAATGTATTGTATTAAAGCAATTGCCAAAATTAAGTTATAATTTTTTTCATAATAAAAGATTATGTATAAAGTACATTTTCAAGATCACTTAAAGAAAAAAAAAAAAGAATGTGTTAGAAGAGAAAGTTTTAAAGAAGTCAGAAAATACCCTAACAGTCTTCTAATGATTTTGAAGTATATACTGTTTCTTAATTTCAGAATTGTCAGTCTTAATAGCATAATTAATAAAGTATTTTAAGTACGCCGAGAAAGAGCCTGTAAACATTATGGATTTTCACAAAAGTGACAATTTATTATAGTTTAATTACTTTGTAGATGCTTATAGACAGAGCTCCCATGAAGCTGAACCTCTGTGAAGTTAGGCAGGACTTTAAACTGTTCTGTCATAATCTTTTGTCAACATAGAGATGAAATAAACAAATGAGATCTAAGCAAGATTATACAGCTCAGAAAAACCTTTCCCAAGAGGCTTATCTCCTCCATTGCACATAATCTGTGCATTTCCATTTAGAGCAGCACCTTCTACTGCCACCATCCTCTTCCAATTAAAACAGGATTTTTAGAAATGGAAATTTTTAAGGTTCAGCATTTTATTTTTAACTTAACTTTTTAAAAAAGTTCTTATGAGAGCAGAGATTGGGTTTTGGGGGCTGGGTATGTGCTTTTTTAGGAAAAAGTATCTGTTTTCCCAGAAATCAAATTATATGCAGGCATATGCCTATAGGTATCTTGGTTTAATCTGCTTGGTTTCCTCAAAGGGATTAAATGAAAGGCCTACTCTCCTCATTTGGCCTGTGTTGCTCAGCTCTATTGACGAGGGTGAATCTAACCTTCATCTATCTGCTTCTTATTATCCTCCTATTGCTTTCCTACCTTCTTTGCTTAAACAAAGTCCTTTGCCTGTATCTATTGCAAGTACCAGAGCTTGGGGTTATCGCACCTCCTCTCGCAGTACACTGGAGCAGGGAGCAGATGATGTTCAGTATCACTGTTAAATATGATGCTGGCTTTACACAAAACTGATGGAATAGAATCCTCTGTCAAGATTACAATGTCTTAGAATATTTTTATAAAGAAAAAATAAATAAAATTGATTTTATCCAGCCTCGTGGGTAATTTAAAAATGTAAAATGACAATTAATTTTAGGTCAGTGATTATCCTGATGTTATTCAAATTGTTTAGAATATTCTGCAATATGACAATAAGCTTTAAGTAAAATTAACATAATCCCATTTGCTAAAATCTACAAATATCATTTGCAGTTGGTAGGCTATCAGACATATTTTTAATTAACATATAGGTTGATTGGCTTAATTTATCAATGAATGATAAGTTTACTGACATCTACTTTCAACATTTTGATGAATAATTTTATATAATTTTAAACCTGAAATTAGTCATTTAAATTTCTTATAGAAATGAAAGATAAAAAATCTGTATGAGACACACTCATGTAATAATATGTGCATTTAAAATGCAGAGAAAAATGTTGCTTTTTTTTTTGAGAAATTAATTTTTAAGTGACATTTTATTTCAGAATAGCTAAATCAGGAAAAAGTCCTCTAACCTTTGTTCCTCTATTAGGAAATAACATCTGAATGTTCCCAGAATGAATTTAAACAAAAATGTGAAAAAAGCAAAGGGCAACTAATGGTATATCATGAAATTATGGGTGAAATGTTAACCAAGGCAAATTTGTAGTGAAGATATGTGGTGACTGGGAAAATACATAGCAAAGGTGTAAGTAAGATGGCAGTAAGCACAAAAAAATGTGATTGCTTGTGGAGAAATACTCCTAATTGTGAGATACTATACATAATTGATGATTTATTCTCAGGAAAAGCATTGCTAAATATTTCACATTGTCATCTTATTAAATTTTCACATCAAATTACACAAAAAAAAGAAAAAGAAACTAAGAATGAGGGAATTTAGGTCAAGCATCCATGTTCCCAGAATAGTTTTGAAGCCATGATTCACTCTAGATTTATTTAACTACCCAGTGTATGCTTATAACTCGGATATTTCACTTCTTTCCTCTGCACCACACTCTTCTATTGCATGAATCAATTCCATGTATGTTGATAGAACAAAGTAAAATAAATATTAATATAAGCCCAGATTTTTAATATCTAAATTTTTTTTTTATAGTTTGGGGAAATGAATTTGCACCGGCAACCTAAATTCAAATCCACAAATACTTTCCCTATTGTTTTAATGCAACAAATGTGACTTCATTTCATGCTGCCTACACATCACATGAATTCCTGCAGCTGAAAGCAACTAGAGTAAAACATAACTATGCTGGATTATAATCTTTTAAATTTATAATCATCAAATTCAAGTTGATACTGTCTGGCAATAATGACATTTTCCTAGTCCCTACTCTCCAAGATAACTTTATACTCTCCCATTTTATTTTCTCCTTTCTACAAACTTAGATAATTGTTTTTTCTAATTCCAATGCTTAGCTGATTTTTTTGCCTCTTATTCCACAGTGGAGGGGCAGGGGGAACAAGGAGTTAGAAGAGAGTTTTTCAGACATTCATTACCACATCTAGCAATTAATTAACTTCTGTTTATAGTCATGGGGCTTCCCAGGTGGCTCAGTGATAAAGAATCCACCTGCCAAGCAAGAGATGCAGGTTTGATCCCTTGGTCAGGAAGATCCCATGGAGGAAGAAATGGTAACCCACTCCAGTTCTCTTTCCTGGAAAATACCATGGACAGAATAGCCTGGTGGGCTACACAGTCCATGAGGTCACAAAGAGACACAATTTAGCAACTAAACAACAACAAAAAATTGTAGTCATACTTAACCTCATATATTATTATGGATGAATTCTCCAAATTCCTATCAAAAGCAATCCTTCTTTTTTTTGTTTGTTTGTTTTTTACACAAGATCGAATACTCTTGTTTTTAAATGCAACACCATAGTGATTTTCCTCTCTTTCTCACATCATGAATTTTCTCCATACTGGATCAATATGGTTAGCATACAAACATGCTTTGACTTCTTCCTTCAAAAAGCCCACCTCCAGTACTATTCCATGCTCATTTCCCTATTCACTATTTCTTGAAAGATCAAATGTTTTTCCTTGTCATTTCACAGAAACTAATCTCTGCTTTTCTACATTTGTTTGTCAATTCTCAGACCACATCTCACTTGCTTTAGCAGCATTTGTAGTAGTCATTCAATCTTTCCTCCTTGAAGCTCTTTTCTTAGCAAAAAATATTACACTCTCCTGGTTTAACTTCTAATTCACTGGGTGGTTTTCTTTTTCACTTGCTGATTCCGTCTAATTCTCAACACTGAGTGTATTAGGACTCAGTCTTGGGACTTCTACTTTACTCTTGTTCTACATTATGGATGGAGGAAAGTCAAACTTAAAACTGGAATTATTCATAATCAATAGTGGAAACATAGACATAAAAAAAAACTTTAGTATTAATTGCAAGGAAAAAATAAACTTGGAACAATTATTAACAATTCATCAATTACCAACTATAATGTGACTGTAGTCAATGATTTTTTTAGAATTAAAATTTAGAGTTAAATAATTAAAACTTATATTGCATGTTTAACATATTTAATTGGATACTACTTTTTAGCTTTGAAGATTCTACCTAAACATATCTATGGCATATAATTCATATACTATAAAAACATTTACAGAAATATGTATAACTACATATCTTATCTATATTGTTCATTGTTCATATCATTTCCATGCCAGAATTTAATTTAGTGGAATATTTTGAAAACATACTAATGAATATTTAAATGTGATTTCAATAACTCACCCAGCATATAGTAAGTTAAACAAAAACATTTGTCAATGTAATAAAACAACCTCAAAGTAAGTGCTACCATATTTTAACCATGATTTGGGTTGGTCTGTATTTGAGATTATATAAATAGGCATGTATAATAAGTAAAATGTGAGATGATTAGAAATATAATGGGGAAAAATAAAATTGTTTTTCCCTACAAGTATCTCCCAAACATATTACTTTTTAAAATAAACAATTATAAGACTAAAGAATATGACAAACGGTCTTATATTGAATGCTCTGTGGAAGACAGATCATAGCAGATTTACATGTCAATCTTATGTACAAACATGTCAATAAAATTGACATATATTGATTTAGCAGAGCTAATTTTGCTTTATATTTTAATGAATTTACATTAATGCTGCTTAGATTATAATTAATGATTACATTAATGCTGCTGATAGATAGCTTCAATTCAACTTAATTTCCACTAATATCTTTAACATGGGTTTTTAATGTTAGTTCTTCCCATACCCAATCTGTATAACTAAGTCATTAAATCAGATTCATAGTTTATTTCATTAAGCTTAAATTTTCCTATTATTTTAGTTTATTTAAAAACCTTAAACATAAAATCTACCAGTCTACATAATAACTCCTTCTTCCTCCATATTAATTACAGGTGATAATCCTACCTTTTACATTATCACCTTCAATGCAATTTAGTAGGAAACTCTCAAGGTGAACTATTAAATATTTCAAGCAAAGCTTGTCCAGATTAAAGCTTTAATATTCCAAACATTGAAATCTAGTTAATTGTAAAATTTTCTAAGTTGAGTTTCTCCTTTCTAAATTTAAGCTACTGTATAATCAATAATCCTAACTAAAATGAAATACAAATTATTTTGGTATAACTTGTTCCTTGTGTCTTCCCAGGTGGCACTAGTGGTAAAGAACCCACCTACCAATGCAGGAGACATTTCTTTCCCTGAGTTGGGAAGATCCCCTGGAGGAGGGCATGGCAACTCACTCCAGTATTCTTGCCTAGAGAATCTTATAAACAGAGGAGCCTGGTGAGCTATACTTCATAGTGTCACAAAGAATTGGACATGACTGAAGCAACTTAGCATGCATGTACATACAACTTGTTCCTTAAAGAGTAACTATTAGTTTATCTATAGTTTTTTCAAGTACTTATATACTACTTGTAGGTTTGTTGATTCCTTTATCCTCAACAAAATATAGTTACCACCCACTAGGTGTGAATTTCTGCTCTAGGTACAAAAGAGGTCCTTTCATCATTTACTTGATCCTCTAAACTGCAAGTGGTAGACAGAAGATATTTTGACCCTAATAATCACATTCTTAATAGTCTTAAAAAAATGTCTTAATATTCATTTGGCCAAATGTATTGATTTATAGGCTTTTATTTTTCTGACAAATTCTTACTTTGAAATAAACTCTTTCATTTTGTATATTACTCTTAACTCTTGATTATCTATATTAGTTTCACAATTCTCCAACCTTGGATACTTTTCCTAAAAGTAAGATAAATTTTAGTAAGTACCCAAGTCTTTAGTCAAAAAATTATATATTATAGTTTTCATTGAATTATTGTTCATCATCACATGTGAAATAAGGACACTAGCAGTAATTAGTGAAAGAATAAATATGGAAAAAAGCAGTAGCATACCTTTTTCTCAATGTTTGAAATGGAATAATTTGCATTAAACAAAAATAATCTGTGTATTTCATATATTTTGAGGATCTGTGTCCTGTTTAACAAAATAAAGCTGGTTTGGACTAATTACAAAAACAATAGCAATACTAATTAATAATTATTAATAATAGTTAATAATAATTATTAATAATAGTTAATAATTAATTAGTATTGCTATAATTTTTATTGAACATTAAAGGTTTTGTTACCTTTATTATTATTACCAACACTCACTTTATTCATTAGACTGATTAACTGTATAACATCCTTCACAGTGATAGGAGTTTTACACAGATATAGGATATGACTCATCTCTTCTGTTGAATATACTCTGAAAGTGAATGCTGGAATTTGAAACCTGCATTTCTACAGAGATTTCCCAGTGAAATGAAGTTTAACAATAATTTCTGAGTGCCCTTTAAATTGGGTTGTACCTCACTGATGACTAGAAAATGATCTTTAAAATATTCCTACTAAAATTATTCCAAGCCCCTATATGTACAGTTTCTAATGTAATTAAATTGTATTTCAGTACAAAGAAATTATTTTCCTTCACAATTTTTGAAACCACCTGCTACTGCAGTTGAGTTTATTTGCCTTCATTTTTCTTTCAAGAAAGAATATACTATCCATTGCCATTACTGGGAATCCCCAAGTACATATTTAACCTGTAAGTGTGCTCTTTTGTTAATTTTGCAGATGATAATTGTTTAGTTTTGCTTTCTGTTGCAAAGAAACTTGTCCTCTAACTGAAATGAGTAGAGTAACATGAAAAGCTGGAGGCTGCTAGGTAGGTGGGCATCTGAATTCGGATGTAAGTGGTGCAGAAGCTGGAAAAGAAGCAGTATCTGGTGTAATAGAGCTGACCAATGACATAGCTGCCAGAAAAGCCAGAACTTGTGGGAAGGGCCAAAGGTGAATGGGTAAGATATATCTAGAATATTGGGTGTAGAAAAGAAAAGAGTGTGCAATTTCATGAAAAGAATGGTTATAAAAGAATGTAAAAGGTTATTTTGTGAGGAGAATGAAAATATCTATCGTCTAAAATTTTATAACAATCATAATTGGTGAGGCTTTTTCTGCTGTCATGAAATTAGAAGCACCTGCTGTTACCGGTAATAACAACTCCTGACCCGAGTATGTCAAATAGATTTTCCAAGTACTGAAAATTACTGTTGTCATGGAGAACTGCAACTGTTCAGGAATGAAAAAAACTTTTCTGTAGGATTTGGAGCAGTTTGAATTGTTGATTTTTAATATGTTCGGTTATTTTCAATATCACCGAAGACAAATGTTTATGTCTAGATAATTAAGTTTGCTTACAACCTAACAATTTTTAGTATCTGGGAGAAAATAACCTGATCAATAATCTCAAATTGGATCACTGACTTTCAAAGACCCATTGTTTTCAATGTTGCAAAATAATGTGAGTTCATATTAACCATTGTTGTGGATGGAAGGAACAAAAAGTACCTATAGAACTGAGAAGGTATTTTGAGACCAAAAAAAAAAAAAAAAAAAAAAGGCAGGTGGCTCCATGTAATCCTTGGTCAGTTTATTGTAGGGTAATTTACATGGTATGATTGGGTTGTTGATAATCAAGAGGTATTCACAGCTGCATTCTGCACTGCTGAGGGGCCATCGGGACAATTGTACAGTTAACCTAGCATATTGAGGTATGTGCTTGAAAATAGGAAGTGTATTGCTAAGTCAAGATTTAGCCAAGTGCATTGCTAAGTTAAGACAATTTTCTAGTTAACCTAGGACATGGAAGTATGTACTTGAAACAGGAAGTGCATTGCAAAGTCAAGATTTATACTAATCTCCTGGGTACTGAGAATACCTCAGCAAAGGTCTTCATCATTGTTTGGAGACTAGTACAGCACAGAGACCAGCTAGACCTAAAGATCATGAAACAGTATCTGTGGACCTCTCTGATGGCTCAGTTGGTAAAGAATCCACATGCAGTGCAGGAGACACAGGTTCAATCCCTGTATGAGGAAGATTCCCTGGAGAAGGAAATGGCAACCCATTCCAGTATTCTTGCCTGGGAAACCCCATGAACAGAAGAGCATGGATGGCTATCAACCATGGGGTCTCTAGAGTTGGAAACAACATAGTGACTAAACCACTGCCACCATTAGCTACAAATAGGCTTCCCAGGTGGCACAGTGGTAAAGAATCTGCCTGCCAATGCAGGAGACACAAGAGACAGTGATTCGATCCCTGGATCAGGAAGATTCCCTGGAGTAGGGAAGGGCAACACACTCCATTATTCTTTCCTGCAGAATTCCATGGACTGAGGAAGCTGGAGGACTACAGTCCGTGGGGTCTCAAAGAGTCAGATACAACTGAGCACGCAACAGTCACTCATAAATCATATTAAATTTAGACTATGTTTTGTTAATGTTGATATTTATTATTATTGAAAAATGTATTTCCTATAACACAATCAAATGAAAATTCAAGTAGGGAGATATTTAATAAAAATTGAATTTTTTAATTTTGATTGAAAATAATCAGAAATTTGAAAGGCTATGAGTAGCAGAAATGAGTGAACACAGTTATCCAGGTAACTGACTCTTTCTGAGTTTATCTATTGAAGCTAAGTGGATTCAGCATCTAATATTGAATTGGCAGACATGGCATTGATAAATCTGACAAAGAACTTTGCCCTCAGATATCGTACATAATATTGTCATTACATATTCCTGACATTTTAATTAGTTACATACTACATTAAATATTAAGATCATAACTTATTTAGCAGATATCTGTTTGGCTTTGCAATATAAAATCTTCAAAAATTACTGTTAGAACATTTACATGACCCCAAAATATTTTATACTTTGAGTGTGGTGGTAGTTAAATAGGTGTATATACTTCTCAAAAGAATTCAAAATATATAATTAAATTTTATAATTAAACTTGACAATTCAAACTGGGGAATAAAATTCATATTATTGTATATAAATTATATCTTAGTAAAATAGATTTTAAATGCTTGAAATACATACTATAGAAATCAATTACATGCCCATACCTAAATTTCACAAGTGTATATATGAAATATGCTCTTTCTATGAAAGTAAGAAGGAAATGTGACTTGACATATTTTGGGAACTCTAGGTTGAGGGTTGGTATATTTATTGTATTTTAGGAATGTAATTTTTACTTAAAATGAAATTATTTCATCTCTGGCCTTCAGATTCCCAGGATGACAATACTGTTATCACTAATAGATGGCATAGTGAAGGCCACCTAGGAACTTTGGATGATTTAAATAAAAGTAAATTCTATTGCCTTGCTATAAGTTTATTTACCTTTATTTGGAGCTTTCATGTTTAGGAATAGTTTATAAAAAGACCATTTGTTTTGCAATTAAATGAAGATAAATAAAAATTAATTTGTCTTATGCTTATGTGACACTCATTAAGTTCTTGGTGATAAGATTTAGGAGAACCAGAAAAGCACATATCCTACCTGTGATTAATGACAGAATCAGTTCAAAAGAGAATTTATAGCTAAAGCCTCTGAGAGCAGCTATCTATATCTGTGCCACAAATTATAAGTGGTTGGGAATAAGAAAATATTGGAGAAGAAAAGGAGGAACAAAGGCTATTCATTCCATTTCTTTTGAATGAATCAGACTGGGCCAGAAGCAGAATTATCACCATTAACCTGAGATAGAAATGATTCAAATGTCACACTGCTCACAAATAAAATAAGAAGGCAAATATGTTTCTGCTGTTTAAGATTGCTTTAAAGGGTACAGAGAAGCCCTTTATGTTGTAGTTATAGAAAATAAAGGCAGCGGTGTGTCTGTCATGGTAAAATATAGAGATGACAATTATTATAAGTAACTTAAGCAAACATGGTAACATATGAATTATGATTTCTATTAAAACCAATCTTTTTTGCCCCTCTTTATCTATACATTGCTACTTTTTCTTTTTTTGTATCTCTTTATTCTTGGGCTTCCCAGTTAGCTCATCTAGTAAAGAATCCACCTGCAATGAAGGACACCCCGGTTCCATTCCTGGTTGGGAAGTGCCCCTGGAGAAGGGATAGGCTACCCACTCCACTCCAGTGTTCTTGGGCTTCCCTGGTGGCTCAGAAGGTAAAAAATTCGCCTGTAATGCAGGAGACCTGGGTTCAATCCTGGGTTGGGAAGATCCCCTGGATGAGGGCATGACAGCCCACTCCAATATTCTTGCCTGAAGAATCTCCACAGACAGAGGAGCCTAGTGGGCAACAGTCCATGGGGTCGCAAAGAGTCAGACATGACTGAGCAACTAAGCACAGCACATCACAATATATGCAGAGAGTAAGCCTGTATCTAAACTGTAGATTGCATTCTATATTTTTACTTAAATTTTATTTACTAATTTGAGTCCCAATACCTGACTTATCAATTTACAAAATAGCTCAATTTTATAGATAATGTCTCCCAAAATCATAGCAAACAACTTTTTAAAATATTATCATACTTTAGAAAATGTTTTAGATATTTGGGGTGATAGATGGGGAAACAATGGAAACAGTGACAGACTTTATTTTCTAGGGCTCCAAAATCACTGCAGATGGTTACTGCAGCCATGAAATTAAAATATACTTGATCCCTGGAACAAAAGCTATGACCAACCTAGACAGCATATTAAAAAGCAGAGACATTACTTTGCTGACAAATGTCCATATAGTCAAAGGTATGGTTTTTCCAGTAAAGAAGGCAGTGGCACCCTACTCCAGTGCTCTTGCCTGGAAAATCCCATGGACAGAGGAGCCTGGTAGGCTGCAGTCCATGGGGTCGCTGAGAGTTAGACACGACTGAGCGACTTCACTTTCACTTTTCACTTTCATGCATTGGAGAAGGAAATGGCAGTCCACTCCAGTGTTCTTGACTGGAGAATCCCAGGGACAGGGGAGCCTGGTGGGCTGCGTCTATGGGGTCACACAGAGTCGGACACGACTAAAGTGACTTAGCAGCAGCAGCAGCATGTATCAAAGTGAGAGTTGGAACATAAAGAAACTTGAGTGCCAGATAATTGATGCTTTTGAACTGTGGTGTTGGAGAAGACTCTAGAGAGTCCCTTGGACAGCAAAGAGATCCAACCAGTCAATCTTAAAGGAAGTCAGCTCTGAATATTCATTGGAAGGACTGATGCTGAGCAGAAGCTTTAATACTTTGGCCACCTGATGTGAATAATTGACTCATTGGAAAAGACCCCAATGCTGGGAAAGATTGAAGGCAAGAGGAGAAGGGGACGACAGAGGATGAGACGGTTGGATGGCATCCCAGAGTCGATGGACATGAGTTTGAGCCAGCTCTAAGAATTGGTGATGAACAGGGAAGCCTGGTATGCTGCAGTCCAAGGGGGTCACAGAGTCGGACACAACTGAGCGACTAAACTGAACTGAGAAAACATTTATTCCCAACATATTATATTAAAAATAAGTAAATTAGTCTCACCTATTACTCAAAATTAAAATCTAGTTAGTATCAGAACCAATGCAATAACATGTAGCTGCAAAATATTGTGATTATGAAATTTTATATGCACATGCATTATGTAAACAAAAATGAATTTAGCATATTGTGTGTATGATAACTGAAGGGAGTGTATTTACTCAGTTTGTACATGTTAATAAAATTTATGGGGAGAGCAAGAGAGGATGGATAAAAGCAAAAATTAATTAGTGACTTAGATTTCCACTCTAGATTTAATAGTTGTCACACATATCCCCAGATAGTTGGTTATTAAAGACATAAAAAAGGAAGAGAAAAGATGGGAAGGAACTGAAAATAAAAGAAGAAGAAAGGCATAAAGGAGAGAGGATTGAAAAACAGAAGGACAATAGAAACTATGACAAAGATAGAAGAACGATAATATGAGAACAGGGAAACAGTCCGTGCAAAAAAATGTTTATTGTCTGGACAAGTATAATGTTGGCATTCAGTATAGTTATGTACTTTTATCTTTGATCCTGAGATTATGTCTGCCTGAGCACAGTAAAATCATAGCAATAACTACAGCTGATATTTAAACAGTATATCTTATTTTGGTTCGATCCCTGGGTTGGGAAAGTCCTCTGAAGAAGGAAATGGCAATCCACTCCAGTACTCTTGCCTGGAAAATCCCATGGATGGAGGAGCGTGGTAGCCTACAGTCCATGGGGTCGCAAAGAGTCGGACACGACTGAACGATTTCACTTGGTCTTCCTATTTAGCAAATGAATTTTTAAAAATCTCCCTGCAGTGGATTTCATGTCATCTTAGAAAGAAATTAAATGATGCACCAAAATATATTAGATGGATGAATGGGTATTTCAGATGTTTGTTGTTTTATTGATCTAAATATATTTGAGATGGTCATTTCTGCACAAATATCTCTGATGGCTTTACAGATATTTAAGAAATCAAATAGTTTTTTAAATTAAAAGTACAAATGCAAATATTTTGAAATTTTTTTAAATAATATTATTTATCTAGATTAATGTGGTGATACTATTTGGTTGAGAAATAAAAGAAATGTAAATCTTTTCAAACAAAATACCAACATTCCAAAGGATTACTTCCATGCTTTATTTCTTTCAGTTTGTTGCTGTTGTCTAGCATTACAATACAGATATAGCTAGTAGTCGGTCCCAAATAAATTGGCTAAAATAAAGGTCAGGAAGATCCCCTGTAATAGGAAATGGCACTGCACTCCAGTATTCTTGTCTGGAAAATTCCATGGGCAGAGGAGCGTGGTGCCCTACAGTCCATAGGGCTGAAAAGAGTCAGACATGACTGAGTGACTGAGCACACAAAAAAGTTTATTAAAACTAAATAATTTCTGGCTTATTATTATTATCATCAAATGCTTAAAACTGCACAATTCAAATATACTGAAGGGGAATTAAAGACATATTTTTATAAAGGGGTAATCACTTGCATGGTTTAAACAACTAAAGTCTTTAGACTTGATCAAACATTTTAATGGTTGGGGAAATATCTACAAATTTAACTAACAACAAACATGTATTACCACTTTTATACATTTATGTAGCATATAAGTATATGCATATAGAATCGACATCTTCAGGAATGGATTTTAGGAAAAAATTTTAGGAAATTTTAGGAAAAAATTATGGTGGATGAAATGGTCAAGATATTAAAATGTATGATAGTAAATACTTTACCATCTCCTCTCCAGCTGTTGTCTTCCAAGAATTATCAATACCATAAGAAACCTAGTATCATTAAATTTGGCTTTAGATTATCTGTATAAATGTTTATCATTTATAAAGGACCATCTGATTTTCATCAATGATGCCTCTGCTTTTCCTGTAAGTATGACATTTTTTTACATATTCAAAGATAAAAAAGGCCAGTCCCTCACTGGAGAGTTATCTCTATATTATCTGAACAGTAGAGGAATATTGATCTGTCCAGACACTTGAATCCAGTTTTACCTATTAGTAGAAATTTACTTTGACAAGTTACAATTTAGGTACAGTCTCTCACAGGATAATCAACTATATATGCACATTAATAAGTGACATTACAAGGCACTTCATCTAATCCACCCTTATTATTCAGAGGTGCAGTCTCAAAGGACGAATGCCCTTATTTGCTGAAATGCAAAGCAACAGCCTCATTGATCCCCCTAACATTGTTAAAAGACTTAAAAATTTTGTGTAACCAGTAACCATGGAGACTATCTCCACAGAAACAATGCTCTCAAATTAGATGTGAAAAGAGGTCAAGTAGAGAATTGTAACTTCCTTCTTGTTTTACCTTTCTAGACTGCAGACAGGAAACCAAGGCAAATTATCTTCTAACAATGAAGAATAATATTAATTGAGCATAAACAGAATTCTGTTGCCCTAGAAAGTGGATCTTCAATTAAAATTTTCAAGAAAACTTCTTTAATATTTACATATTCCAACTGAACGGTTTTATATTTCATACTGTGGGATTAATAATGTTAATTCTCATTCACTTGAAAACCAAGACAATATAAAGTCAAATCAATGTTAAACAGATACATAGAGATAAAAATGCGATCTATCAAAAATCAGAACTAAATTTTGCAAGTAAATAGATCTCAAATCCTTTGCTGCAGAATGTCTACTTCTCTAATGATTGAAATATTTTCTAATTCTTAGAACACTATTTAACACTATAAGTTTAACATAAGACACAGATATTAGTAAGTAGTTTTTGAATCTTTGAATATAGCGCATTTAAAATTTCTCCCTAAAGTATTCTAAAAGTTCTTTCTTGTCATCTAGCCATGAATATTAAGTTCTAACAAACCACAAAAGGATCAAATCACCCCACATCCAAATATAAATAGATATTGGTGAAAGATGCCATATCTGTGCAAGATTAAATCTTAAAACCATATGCTTTATTAACAACAGATGTGACATTTAACAACTGTAACTTAATTGGCTTCAAAACACACATTAATTCCCCTTTCAAACCACCACATATATTAACATCCAGATGAACTAGTGCCCTAGGCCTGTTTCCCAAATAGTTGTTCTAAGTGCTGACAGCTGTAATGGCTGTGAATAGCTTCATCTCCCTCACCCAAAACATAGTATCATTTAACTTTATTCTTTAGATTTCAGGTGACCAGGGCTGAATTTGTTTGGATTACTAAGTTATAAGAATATCAAAATTGTATCATGGAAGAGTTCTTAGGAACTATATCAATGGTTCCTAAAATAGGCAATAAAATATCAAGCTGTAATATTATTTAAATACAGAGTATTTTAAAAGGGCATAACCATAACTTTAGAAAATACGTGTATGTATGCATGCTAAAGATTAAATATTAAGACTGTATATTAAGTGATCATGTACAGCTCAAACACTGAAATAAAAAATATTTCTAAAACAATAATATCACAACAATCAAACTGCTTTAATAAAGGAGCATTTGAGACAAATCTGTGCTTATGACTACAAAACACACACACACACACACACATAGTCAAAATAGGCAGTAAAAAATAAATAAACAGGATCAAGATATTAAAGGAGGATGTGCTAGGGAAAGCTCACTGATTGAAACCGCCCACCCTGGCCAGACACCATAGTAACCATTTGCATGAGTTGTTTTATGACAGGAGATCCTGATAAGGAATACGGAACTAATAAGCCACCACCAACCGGAAGAGTTTGGGAAAGGTCTAAAGGAGACACCGCGTGTCCGTCCACTTCTCAGAATCCCTCTCGCTAGCATCCATCTTGGTTGAGCGAGTCAGGAAAGATTCTGAATTATAGCTACTGGCTAAAGACCATCCAGAAACTAATCCCATCACCATAAAACCTGACATTGGGAGCCATATGGCAGAGCAGTTCTCCTGGGTTCCCTTACCCTACTGCTCTCTACCCGGGTGTCCTTTCCCAATAAAATCTCTTGCTTTGTCAGCACATGTGTCTCCTCGGACAATTCATTTCCAAGTGTTAGACAAGAGCCCAGTTTTGGGCCCTGGAAGGGGTCCACCTTCCTGCAACAGATGGATCAGTTAGACCTTAAGGAAGTGAACTGAAGAGGGGGTTAGACTCAAGTTGAATTTCCTATTAATACAGTCAAAAAGTTTATTTTAAAATATTAAATAAATGGGCATTTACAAGAATGTCAGGATACATAAAATTTTGTTTTATTGAACTATATTTTAAGATCACTTTATAATACAAAAATATAGCTATAACTACAAATGCATTTAGTATCATAAAAGTAAAAATTAAATTTCATCTGTGATGTAGATTCTACTCTAAGGATTCTAGAGACCAATTAATTTCAAGTAAAAAACAGCAGCAGAAAATAGATGACCTAGGTTTGAATGTTAGCTCTGAAATTTAGCCATTATATTCTCCCAGGTAAAAGATCCCTTAATCTAACTTGAATTTTAACTGCTTCAACTTTAATGTGAGAGCTGACTGTAATTATTTTAGTATATTTTGAGTGATATGAGAGACTCAAAGGAATGAATGTTTACATGATTTATTAACCTTTTGGAGTCTGAATAAAAATTATTATTTTTAACATTTTGGTAGAGTATACAATGTATTTGAATGTGAAGAATAAGATATTATTTCTGGTGGATTTGGTAAAAAGAAAATGGCAATTCCCTTCCACAAAAAAACAAAAAACAAAAAACACTGGACAACATGCTCAAAAATAGCAACTTCAGGTTGCTCGAAATCGACCAATAGCAGAAACAAATGAAGAATTTAGTCTTCAACACTTTCTACAATTTTTAAGACATGAAGGAATCTATGCCTTTTACATAGACCTACTGTTACCCAAATTGCCCCAATGAAACATCAGTTCAGTCACTCAGTCATGTACAACTCTTTGGATGCCATGGACTGCAGCATGCCAGGCTTTCCTGTTCATCACCAGCTTCTGGAACTTGCACAAAATTACGGCCAATGAGTCCGTGATGCCATCCAACCATCTCATCCTCTATCATTCCCTTCTCTTCCTGCCTCATATATTTCCCAGCATCAGGATCTTTTTCAATGAGTCAGTTTTTCACATCAGGTAGATGTTCAAGCTGGTTTAGAAAAGGCAGAGGAACCAGAGATCAAATTGCCAACATCTGCTGTTCATGGAAAAAGCAAGAGAGTTCCAGAAAAAAGCATCTATTTCTGCTTTATTGACTATGCCAAAGCCTTTGACTGTGTGGATCACAATAAACTGTGGAAAATTCTGAAAGAGATCGGAATACCAGACCACCTGATCTGCCTCTTGAGAAATCTGTATGCAGGTCAGGAAGCAACAGTTAGAACAGGACACGGAACAACAGACTGGTTCCAAATAGGAAAAGGAGTTCGTCAAGGCTGTATATTGTCACCCTACTTATTTAACTTATATGCAGTGTACATCATGAGAAATTCTGGGCTGGAAGAAGCACAAGCTGGAATCAAGATTGCCCGGAGAAATATCAATAACCTCAGATATGCAGATGACACTACCCTTATGACAGAAAGTGAAGAAGAATTAAAGAGGCTGTTGATGAAAGTGAAAGAGGAGAGTGAAAAAGTTGGTTTAAAGCTCAACATTCAGACAACGAAGACCATGGCATCCGGTCCCATCACTTCATGGCAAATAGATGGGGAAACAGTGGAAACAGAGGCTGACTTTATTTTTCTGCACTCCAAAATCACTGCAGATGGTGACTGCAGCCATGAAATTAAAAGACACTCCTTGAAAGGAAAGTTATGACCAACCTAGACAGCATATTAAAAGGCAGAGACATTACTTTGCCAACAAAGTCCTGTCTAGTCAAGGCTATGGTTTTTCCAGTGGTCAAGTATGGATGTGAGAACTGGACTATAAAGAAAGCTGGGTGTCGAAGACTGATGTTTTTGAACTGTGGTGTTGGAGAAGACTCTTGAGAGTCCCTTGGACTGCAAGGAGATCCAACCAGTCCATTCTAAAGGAGGTCAGTCCTGGGTGTTCATTGGAAGGACTGATGTTGAAGCTGAAACTCCAATACTTTGGCCACCTGATGCGAAGAGCTGACTCATTTGAAAAGACCCTGATGCTGGGAAAGATTGAGGGATTGGGGGCAGGAGGAGGAGGGGACAACAGAGGATGAAATGGTTGGATGTCATACCAACTCAATGGACATGGGTTTGGGTGGACTCCGGGAGTTGGTGATGGACAGGGAGGCCTGGAGTGCTGAGGTTCATGGGGTCGCAAAGAGTCGGACACGACTGAGCAACTGAACTGAACTGAAGCCAAAGTATTGGAACTTCAGCTTCAACATTAATCCTTCCACTGAATAATCAGGACTGACTTTCTTGAGGATTGACTGATTTGATCTCTTTACACTCCAGGGGACTCTCAAAAGTCTTCTCCAACAGTACAGTTCAAAGCTTCATTTCTTCAGCTCTCAGCTTTTTCTATAGTCCAACACTCACATCCATACATAACTACAGGAAAAATCATAGCTTTGACTACACAGACCTTGTCAGCAATGTAATGTCTCTGCTTTTTAATATGCTGTCTAGGTTGGTCATAACTTTCCTTTCAAGGACCAATCATCTTTTAATTTCATGGGTGCAGTCACCATAGTGGTGATTTTGGAACCCAAGAAAATAAAGCCTGTCACTGTATCCATTGTTTCCCCATCTATTTTCCATGAAGTGATGGAACGAGATACCACGATCTTCTCTTTTTGAATATAGAGTTTAAGGCAACTTTTTGACTTTCCTCTCCCACTTTCATCAAAAGCTCCTCAGTTCCTCTTTGCTTTCTGCCTTAAGAGTGGTGTCGTCTGCACATTAGAAGTTATTGATATTTCTCCTGACAATTTTGATTCCAGCTTGAGTTTCATCCAGCCCAGCATTTCTCATGATGTACTCAGTTTATAATTTAAATAAGGAGGGTGACAGTATATAGCCTTGACATATTACTTTCCCAATTTGGAATATTTCCATTGTTCCATGTCCAGTTCTAACTGTTGCTTCTTGACCTGCATACAGATTTCTCAGGAAGCAGGTAAAATGGTATGGCATTCCCATCTCTTGAAGAATTTTCCAGTTAGTTATGATCCACACAAATGCTTTGGTGTAGTCAATAAAGGAAAAGTAGTGTTTTACTGGAATTGTCTTTCTTTTTCTATGATCCAACAGATTTTGGCAATTTGATCTCTGTTTCTTCTGCCTTTTCTAAATCCAGCTTGAACATCTGGAAATTCTTGGTTCAAGTACTGTCAAAGCCTCTCTTGGAGAATTTTGAGCATTACTTCGCTAGTGTGTGAGATGAGTGCAATTGTGTGATAGTTTGAACATCTTTGGCATTGTCTTTCTTTGGGATTGAAATGAAAACTGACCTTTTCCAATCCTGTAGCCACTGCTGAGTTTTCCAAATTTGCTGATATATTGAGTGCAGCACTTTAACAGTATCATCTTGTAGGACTTGAAATAGCTCAACTGGAATTCCATCACATGCACTAGGTTTATTCATAGTGATGCTTCCTAAGACCCATTTGACTTTGCAATCCAGAATTCTGGCTCTAGGTCAGTGATCACATCATCATGGTTATCTGGTTCATTAGATCTTTTTTTGTATAGTTCTTCTTTGTATTCTTGTCACCTCTTCTTAATATCGTCTACTCCCATAACATTTATATTCTTTATTGTGCCCATCTTTGCATGAAATATTCCTTTGGTATCTCTAATTTTCTTGAGACCTTTAGTCTTTTCCATTCTATTGCTTTCCTCTATTTCTTTGTATTGATCACTGAGGAAGGCTTTCTTATCTCTCCTTACTATTCTTTAGAACTCTGCTTTAAGATGGGTTGATCCTTCCTTTCATCTTTGCCTTTCATTTTTCTTCTTCAGCTATTTGTAAGGCCTCTTCAGACAACCATCTTGCTTTTGCATTTCTATTTCTTTGGCATGATTTTGATCCCTGTCTCCTGTACAGTGCCATGATACTCCACCCATAGTTCTTCAGGCACTCTATCAGATCTAATCCCTTGAATCTATCTGTCACTTCCACTGTATAATCTTAAGGGATTTGACTTAGGTCATACCTGAATGGTCTAGTGGCTTTCCGTACTTTATTCCATTTAAGTCTCAGTTTTGCAATGAGGAGTTAATAAACTGAGCCACAGTCAGCTTCACATCTTATTTTTGCTGATTATAAGGAACTGGAATGACTCTGAGGAGATATCCCACTTTCAAGGGCAAAGGAGAAGCCCAAGCAAGACAGAAGAGGGGTGAAATCATGTTTAGAATCAAACCTTATAGCCACCAGTGATGCTCAGAGGGCTTAAACAAACCTTGTGCTTACCAGGACCCAGAGACCCCACAGAGACTGAGACAGAACTATGTTTGGGTGTCTCCAGAGGAGGTAGGGGTCAGCAGTGGACTGCTGTGAGGGCAGGGGCTCTGGGTGCAGTAGACCTGGGTATGGCATAATCTCTCTTCCAGGAGATCACAATTAACCCACCAAAGAGCTGCCAGAACTTACACAGGACTGGAGAAACAGACTCTTGGAGGGCACAAAGAGAACCTTGTGTGCAGGATCCAGGAGAAAGGAGCAGTGACCTCACTAAAGACTGACCCAGACTTGCCCATGAGGGTCCAGGAGTCTCCAGTGGAGGTGTGGGTCTGCGGTGGGCTGCTGCAGGGTTGGGGGCACTGAGTGTATAATGCAGTGCCTGCATGGGACCTTTTGAAGGAGGTTGCCATTAACTTCATTACCTCCACCACAGTTTGACCTCAGGTAAAATAAGAGGGAGGGAACACAGCCCCGCCCTTCAACAGAAAATTGCGTTAAAGATTTATGGAGCATGGCCCCACCCATGAGAACAAGAATCAGCTTCCCCCTCAGTCTCTCTCATCAGAGGGCAGACAGACTGAAAACCACAATCACAGAAAACTAATCAATCTTATCACACGGACCACAGCCTTGTCTAACTCAATGAAACTATTAGCCATACCATATAGGGTTACCAAGATGGACAGGTCATGGTGGAGAGTTCTGACAAAACGTGATCCATTGAAGAAGGGAATGGCAAACCACTTCTGGATTCTTGCCTTGAGAACCCCAAGAACAGTATGAAAAGGCAAAAAGATAGGAAACTGAGAGATGAAATCCCCAGGTCTGTAGGTGCCCAATATGCTATTAGAGATCAGTGGATAAATAACTCAAGAAAGAATAAAGAAATGGAGCCAAAGCAAAAAAGGCATGCGGTTGTGGATTTGACTGGTAATAGAAGTAAAGTCTGATGCTGTGAAGAACAATACTGCATAGGAACCTGGAATATTAGGTCCATGAATCAAGGCAAATTGGAAGTGGTCAAGCAGAAGATGGCAAGAGCAAACCAACATTTTAGGAATCAGCGAACTAAAATGGACTGGAATGGGTGAATTTAACTCAGATGACCATTATATCTACCACTGTGGACAAGAATACCTTAGAAGAAATGGAGTAGCCATCATAGTCAACAAAAGAGTCCAAAATGCAGTTCTTGGATGCAATCTCAGAAACGACAAAATGACCTCTGTTGGTTTCCAAAGGCAAACCATTCAATATCACAGTAATCCAAGTCTATGTCCTGAACAGAAATGCTGAAGAAGCTGAAGTTCAACAGTTCTATGAAGACCTACAAGACCTTCTGGAATTAACACCCAAAAAAGATGTCCTTTTCATGATAGGGGTCTAGAATGCAAACATAGGAAGTCAAGAAATACCTGGAGTAATGGGCAAATTTGGCCTTGGAATAAAGAATGAAGCATGGCAAAGCCTAACAGACTTTTGCCAAGAGAACACACTGGTCATAGCAAACACCCTCTTCCAACACAAGAGAAGACTCTACACAGGGACATCACCAGATGGTCAATGCCGAAATCAGACTGATTATATTCTTGCAACCAAAGATGGAGAAGCTCTATACAGTCAGCAAAAACAAGATGAGAAGCTGACTGTGGTTCAGATCATAAACTCCTTATTGCCAAATTCAGACTTAAAGAAGTAGGGAAAAACACATCAACCATACTTGTTTTAGGTCAAGTATGACCTAAATCAAATCCCTTATGACCACACAGTGAAAGTGACAAATAGATTCAAGGGATTAGATCTGATAGACAGAGTGCCTAAAGAACTATGGATGGAGGTTAGTGACATTTTACAGGAGACAGGGATCAAGACCATTTCCAAGAAAAAGAAATTCAAAAACGCTGAGGAGTCCTTACAAACAGCAATGAAAAGAAGAGAAGTGAAAGGCAAAGGAGAAAAGGAAAGATATTCCCATGTGAATGCAGAATTCCAAAGAAAAGCAAGAAGAGATAACAAAGCCTTCCTCAGAGATCAATGCAAAGAAATAGAGGAAAACAATAGAATGGGAAAGACTAGAGATCTCTTCAAGAAAATTAGAGATACCAAGGGAACTTTTCATGCAAAGATGGGTTAAATAAAGGACAGAAATGGTATGGGCCCAACAGAGGCAGAAGTTATTAAGAAGAAGTGGCAAGAATACACAGAAGAACTATACAAAAAAGATCTTCATGACCCAGATAATCATGATGGTGTGATCACTCACCTAGAGCCAGACATCCTGGAACACGAAGTAAAGTGGGCCTTAAGAAGAATCACTATGAACAAAGCTAGTGGAGGTGATGGAATTCCAGCTAAGCTATTTCAAATCCTGAAAAATGATGCTGTGAAAGTGCTGCACTCAATATACCAGCAAATCTGGAAAACTTAGCAGTGGCCACAGGACTGGAAAAGATCAGTTTTCATTCCAATCCCAAGGAAAGGCAAGGCCAAAGAATGCTCAAACTACCACACAATTGTACTTATCTCACACACTAGCAAAGTAATGCTCAAAATTCTCCAAGTCAGGCTTCAACAGTATGTGAACCATGAAATTCCAGATGTTCAAGCTGGATATGGAAAAGGCAGAGAAACCAGAGATCAAATTGCCAACAAGCAATTGGATCACCAAAAAACAAGAGAGTTCCAGAAAAACATCTGCTTCTGCTTTATTGACTACACCAAAGCCTCTAACTGTGTAGATCACAACAAACTGTGGAAAATTCTTCAAGAGATGGGAATACCAGACTACCTGACCTGCCTCCTGAGAAATCTGTATGCAGGTCATGAAGCAACAGTTAGAACTGGACATGGAACAACAGACTGGTTCCAAACCAGGAAAGGAGTCTGTCAAGGCTGTTTATTGTCACTCTGCTTAATTAACTTATATGCAGAATACATCATGAGAAACACTGGGGAGGATCAAACACAAGCTGGAATCGAGATTGCTCAGATAAATACCAATAATCTCAGATATGCAGAAGACACCACCCTAATGGCAGAAAGCAAAGAAAAGCTAAAGAGCCTCTTGATGAAAGTGAAAGTGGAGACTGAATAATCTGACTTAAAACTCAACATTTAGAAAATTAAGATCATGGCATCCAGTCCCACCACTTCATAGCAAATATATGGTGAACAATGAAACAATGAAAACAGTGATAGACTTTATTTTGGGGGAGCAGCAAAACAGATGGTGACTGCAGCCATGAAATTAAAAGATGCTTGCTCCTTGGAAGAAAAGCTATGACTAACTTGGAGAGAATATTAAAAAGCAGAGACATTACTTTGCCAACAAAATTCCATCTAGTCAAATCTATGGTTTTTCCAGCAGTCATGTATGGATGTGAAATTTGAACTATAAAAAAGCTGAACACGGAAAAATTGATGATTTTGAACTGTGCTGTTGGAGAAGACCCCTGAGAGTCTCTTGGTCTGCAAGGAGATCCAACCAGTCCATTTGAAATCAGTCCTGAATATTCATTGGAAGAACTGACGTAGAAGCTGAAACTCCAATACTTTGGCCACCTGATACAAAGAACTTACTCATTTGAAAAGTCCCTGATGCTGGGAAAGATTATAGGCAGGAGGAAAAGGGGATGGCAAAGGATGAGATTTTTGGATGGCATCACCAACTCAATGGACGTGAGTTTGAGTAAACTCCGGGAGTTGGTGATGGACTGGGACACCTGGTGTGCAGCACTCAATGGAGTTGCAAAGAGTCGGACACAATTGAGAGACTGAACTGAACTGTTAGAGCTTCTCTATCTTCAGCTGCAAAGTATATAATCAATCTTATTTCAATGTTGACCATCTGGAGATGTTCATGTGTGGAATCATTTCTTGTGTTGTTGGAAGAACGTATTTGCTATGAGTAGTGTGTTCTTTTTATAAAATTCTGTTAGCCTTTGCCCTGTTATCATTTTGTACTCCAAAGCCAAATTTGCATGTTATTCCAGGGATCTGTTGACGTCTTACTTTTGCGTTTCTCTCCCCTATGGGAATAGGACATAGTTTTTGAGATTAGCTCTAGAAGTTCTTTAGGTCTTCTTAGAACCATTCAACTTCAACTTCTTCATCATTCGTGGTTGGCACATAGTCTTGGATTACTGTGATATTGAATGTTTGCCTTGGAAATGAACAGTGCCCTTTCTGTCATTTTTTTAGATTGCACCTGAGTACTACGTTTCAGACTCTTTCATTGACTATAAGTGCTACTCCATTTTTTCTAAGGGGTTCTTGCCAACAGTAGTAGAGATAATTGTCTGAATTAAATTTGCTCGTTACAGTACATTTTAGTTCACTGATTCCTAAAATGTCGATATTCATCCTTGCCATCTCCTGTTTGACCACTTCCAGTTTACATTGATTCATGTACCTAACATTCCAGGTTCCTATGCAGTATTGTTCTTTACAGCATTGGCCTTTACTTCCATCACCAGTCCCATCCCCACCTGGGCATTGTTTTCACTTTGGCTCCATCTCTTTATTATTTCTGGAGTTATTTCTCCCTTTCTCCAGTAGCATATTGGGCACCTACCTACCTGGGAAATTCATCTTTCCATGTCATATTTTTTGCCTTTGCATATTGTTCGTGGGGTTCTCAAGGCAAGAATCCAGGAGTGATTTGTCATTCCCTTCTCCAGTGAACCATGTTTTGTCAGATGTCCCCACCATGACCCATCCATCTTGGGTGCCTCTACAAAGCATGGCTCATGGTTTCAATGAGTTAGACAAAGCTGTGGTCCATATGTTCAATTGGTCAGTTTTCTGTGATTGTGGTTTGGTTTTCATTCTGTCAGCCCTCTAATGAATAAGGATAAGATGCTTATGGAACCCTGCAACTTAGTTGGTGATAAATATAGCTTTAGTAACCGTGCTAGCTAAGAAAAAGAGTAGCTTTACTGTTTACAGTAGCTTTACTAAAAACAGAAAGGATGATGTTGGTTCAGACAAAGATGAGAAAAAATAAAAAAAAAGGTATGGTTTTTGCATAATAAAAATGCAAATATGCAGGATAAAATAATAGATATGAAAGCCTAAGTTTTTAGTCTTGCTTTTGGATGTGTTAAAACATCACCAAGTAGACCCTGGATTGAAATACTAAGAAAGGCCTGATATTAGGTCTCCTCACATTTCTGGATGGCAAAGAAACTGTCCAAATTCAGTAAAACAAAATGTGAAAGCCAGCTGAAACTTCAAAACTGACCTCACATTTAAAATTATTCCCCAACTGATGTAAAGATCTATCAGCAGCAGTTGGAAGACTTATACATTTGGTGTATTCGACCACAACTTCTAAAAGTCATTGCTTGGCCATTAAACTATATCTACACAAGAAAGAACCTTAAGGAAATAGGCTGAAAGGTAAATGTAAGCAAAATAAATAAAGCAGGACAGGTATATCAATACAATAGCAGTGCACACTGAAGAACAAAGACTGAACAATTTAATTCTATGCTACTTAAACAAATGGGCTTCCCTAGTAGCTCAGTTAGTAGAGAATCTGCCTGCAAAGCAGGAAGGCTGGATTCAAATCCTGGGTCAGGAAGACCCCCTGGAGAAGAAAATGGCAAATTGTGTGAGTATCCTTGCCTGGAAAATCCCATGGACAGAAGAGCCTGCTGGACCGCAGTCCGTGGAATCACACAGAGTCAGGCATGACTGACAACTAACACTTCACTTCAAAACATATAAACAAAAACATAAAAATAAAATATAATTTATATTTTCTTTAGTACATAGTCTACAATAAACAATGTTCAATAAAAATTGAATAGAGATATGGAGAAAGAATAAAATGTATCTCATACCCTCCAAATAATCAGGTAATAAGAATTAATTCTGAGAAGGTCCTTATTTCAGACACTATTATAAATATGATTAAAGAATTTGTATAATATATTCAAAGAATTAAAAAGAAATATAGTGATTAAAACTCAATCAGCAATATTAGTTGAAAATTATAAATGTTAGAAAGTTCAAATATTAAAAACTATGTGATCATCTCAATAGAGAAAGAACATTTGAGAAAATTCAACATTCATTTACAGTAGAAACTCTGAATAAAGCAGGTATAGAAGGAATGTATCTCAACATAGTAAGGGCTATATGTGACAGTTCAGTTCAGTTCAGTTCAGTCGCTCAGTCGTGTCCATCTCTTTGCGACCCTGTGAATCGCAGCAGGCCAGGCCTCCCTGTCCATCACCAACTCCGGGAGTTCACTCAGACTCACGTCCATTGAGTCAGTGACGCCATCCAGCCATCTCATCCTCTGTCGTCCCCTTCTCCTCCTGCCCCCAATCCCTCCCAGCATCAGAGTCTTTTCCAATGAGTCAACTCTTCGCATGAGGTGGCCAAAGTACTGGAGTTTCAGCTTTAGCATCATTCCTTCCAAAGAAATCCCAGGGCTGATCTCCTTCTGAATGGACTGGTTGGATCTCCTTGCAGTCCAAGGGACTCTCAAGAGTCTTCTCCAACAACACAGTTCAAAAGCATCAATTCTTCGGCGCTCAGCCTTCTTCACAGTCCAACTCTCACATCCATACATGACCACAGGAAAAGCCATAGCCTTGACAAGATGGACCTTTGTTGGCAAAGTAATGTCTCTGCTTTTGAAAATGCTATCTAGGTTGGTCATAACTTTCTTTCCAAGGAGTAAGCATCTTTTAATTTCATGGCTGCAGTCACCATCTGCAATGATTTTGGAGCCCAGAAAAATAAAGTCTGACACTGTTTCCACTGTTTCCCCATCTATTTCCCATGAAGTGATGGGACCAGATGCCATGATCTTAGTTTTCTGAATGTTGAGCTTTAAGCCAACTTTTTCACTCTCCACTTTCACTTTCATCAAGAGGCTTTTTAGTTCCTCTTCACTTTCTGCTATAAGGGTGGTGTCATCTCCATAACTGAGGTTATTAATATTTCTCCTGGCAGTCTTGATTCCAGCTTGGCGTCTTCCAGCCCAGCGTTTCTCATGACATACTCTGCATATAAGTTAAATAAGCAGGGTGACAATATACAGCCTTGATACTCCTTTTCCAATTTGCAACCAGTTTGTGGTTCCATGTCCAGTTCTAACTGTTGCTTCATGACCTGCATACATATTTTTCAAGAGGCAGGTCAGATGGTCTGGTATTCCCATGTCTTTCAGAATTTTCCACAGTTTATTGTGATCCACACAGTCAAAGGCTTTGGCATAGTCAATAAAGCAGAAATAGATGTTTTTCTGGAACTCTCTTGCTTTTTCCATGATCCAACGGATGTTAGCAATTTGATCTCTGGTTCCTCTGCCTTTTTTAAAACCAGCTTGAACATCAGGAATTTCACGGTTCACGTATTGCTGAAGCCTGGCTTGGAGAATTTTGAGCATTATTTACTAGCGTGTGAGATGAGTGCAATTGTGCAGTACTTTGAGCATTCTTTGGCATTACCTTTCTTTGGGATTGGAATGAAAACTGACCTTTTCCAGTCCTGTGGCCACTGCTGAGTTTTCCAAATTTGCTGGCATATTGAGTGCAGCACTTCACAGCATCATCTTTCAGGATTTGAAATAGCTCAACTGGAATTCCATCACCTCCACTAGCTTTGTTCGTAGTGATGCTTTCTAAGGCCCACTTGACTTCACATTCCAGGATGTCTGGCTCTAGGTGAGTGATCACACCATCGTGATTATCTGCGTCGTGAAGATCTTTGTTGTACAGTTCTTCTGTGTTCTTGTCACTTCTTCTTAATATCTTCTGCTTCTGTTAGGCCCATACCATTTCTGTCCTTTATTTAGCCCATCTTTGCATGAAAAATTCCGTTGGTATCTCTAATTTTCTTGAAGAGATCTCTAGTCTTTCCCATTCTGTTGTTTTCCTCTATTTCTTTGCATTGATCGCTGAGGAAACTTTCTTATCTCTCCTTGCTATTCTTTGGAACTCTGCATTCAGATGCTTATATCTTTCCTTTACAGCTAACAGTGAAAATTTGAAAGCTTTTCCTCTAAGATCAGGAGCAAGACAAGTGCCCACTCTTGCAACTGTTATCCAAAATGGTGTTGAAAGTACTAGCAATTAGTCAGGAGAAGGGAGGAGGGTTCAGGATGGTGAACACGTGTATACCCGTGGCGGATTCATTTTGATGTTTGGCAAAACTAATACAATTTTATAAAGTTTAAAAAAAAAAAAAAGTCTTCTCCAACACCACAGTTCAAAAGCAAAAAAAAAAAAAAAAAGAAAGTTTATAAAAACTGGAAAATAAAACTTGCATTATTTTCAAAATACATTATACATAGGAAGCTCTAGTGTTGGCCCCTCAGTGGTGCCTAACTCTGAGACCCCATGAACTGTAGCCTCTGTCCACAGAATTCTCCAGGAAGAATACTGTCACACGAGTGTCTGTTCCTCAGTTCTTTGTCTCGTCACAACAGAGATTTGGAGTGAGGGACATTAAAGCCTCCTCAGCGTGTCACGGCTCCCAGGTCTTGGATAGACTGTGTTATAGCTCTCAGGTCTCGAATGGACAATGTTATAGCTCTTAGACAAATCAGTGTTACAGCTCAGTGTTACAGCTCTATTTTATTTAGAAGATAGCAGGAAAATCCATCTTCGAGGCGTGAGGACACGTCAATCAAAAGACACGAGGAGAAGAGCACCCCAAGGCGCGGGGGACAGAACGAGTGAGCTAGATTTGGCTCCTCTATTTATATGTTTATCTCTCCCTGGGCCTGTCCTGTGTACATTGGACCTGCCAGGAATGTTGTTTATTTTACCTGAGGTCCTCACTCCGGTCCTCAGACCTTCTTTTGTTCTATTTTCGTGGGCTTTTCCCTTCTTTGTCTTTTAGACACCTCCATTTTGGACTCCTTTTTCTTATTCTACCTACCTAACAAATACTGAAGCAGGTTACCATCCCTTTCTCCAGAAAATCCTATAGACCATGCCAAAAAACTTTTAGAACTAATAAACGAATTCAATAGTTTTGTAAGATTAAAAAATCAATATTTGCATTTCTGTTGCATTTCTATACACTTATAACAAGCTATCAAAAAAGCAATTAAGAAAAACAACCAAATTTGCAATTGCATCATAAAAAATGAAATACCTACTACCAAATATAACAAAGGAGGTTAAAGGTCTGTATACTGAAAACTATAAAATATTAAGGAAAGAACTTGAGGATGCTACAAAGAAATGAAAATATATGCTCTGTTTATGGGTTGGAAGAATTAATATTGTTAAAGTGTTTATGCTAGCCAATGTAATCAAGATTCTATGTAATCCTTATCAAAATTCCAGTGTTATTTTTCAAAGATAAAGAACATAGAATCTTAAAATTTGTATTTTTGTATTCAGAGCAGACTCTGAATAGCCAAAGCAATGCTGAGAAAGAACAGCAAAGCTGGAGACATTACATTTTTTTAGTTCAAACACTATTACAGTAATTAGAACAGTATGGTAATAACATAAAAAGAAACATTTTGCTCAATGGAACAGAATAAAGAACCCAGAAATAAGCCTATGCATATATGGTCAATTAATTTACAACAAGATAGCTGATTCATGTTTTTGTACAGCAGAAACTAACAAAACATAAAGCAACTACACTCCAATTTTAAAAATTAATTAAACATTAATTTGCAACAGTAGAGCCAGGAATATACAATGGATAAAGGACAGTCTCTTCAATAAATTGTGTTGGAAAAACCGGATAGCCACAAGCAAAATAATGAAACTGCACTTCATTCTTATATCATACACAGAAATTAAAATAGATCAAAGACTTGCATGAAAGCTATGAAACTATAAAACTTCCAAAAGAAAACATAGATGGTGAGTTTCTTAACATAGGTCTTGGCAATATTTTAATCTAAAACAAAAAGCAACAAAAGCATAAATAAACAAATGGGACTATATCTGATTATATTTACACAACAAATATTTAATATAATATTAAATTATATTAAGTGTCTTTTCTGACCACAATGTTATGAAACTAAAAATCAACTACAAAACGAAAAATGAGAGAAGAGCAAGCATGTGGAGACTAAAACAACATGCTACTAAAAGAAAAACCATGAATCAAAAATGATAGGAAAGAGGAAATTAGAAAATTCCTTGAGAGAAATGAAAATGAGAATATAACTACAAATTCAATGGGATGCAGCAAAAGCATGTCTGAAGGAAGTTCATAGTGATAGAGGCCTTCCTCAAGAAACAAGGAAAATCTCAAGTAAGCAATCTAAACTACCACCTAAATGAATTTGAAAAAAAAAAAAAAAAAAAAGACCAAAAATTTCCAGAGTCAGCAGAAGGAAGGAAATATTAAAACTCAGAGAGGAAATAAATAAAGTAGAAATTAAAAAAAAAAATAGAAAGGATCAATAAAATCAAGAACAGGTTTGCTTAAAATAAACATAATTGACAAACCTCCAGCCAGGTTCACCAAGAGCATAAGAGAGAGGACCAAAACAAAACAAACAAACAAACAAATAAGAAATGAAAGAGGAGAAATAACCAATAACACGAATATGGCAAACGAGGGTAGATCATGAATATCAATATTTTATAGAATGGAATAATTAAAATTCAAGCAGGAAAATGTGTCCAAATGGATCAGTGGACACTGATAAACTGCTAAAAACATTTTTTTCAGTGTTGATATTAACATTGGTGTTAGTTTTCTAGGGTTTCTATAACAAATTACCACAAACTCTGTGGCTTAAACAAGAGAAATTTATTTTCTCACAGTCCTAGAGCCTAGAAGTCCAAAATCAAGGTATCAGCACATGCCTCCCTCTCAGGGAACTAGGAAACAAGTATGTATAAGAATGCTTTCTTAGCTTCTGGTCATTGCCTGGCTTGTAGCAGCATAAATACAGTCCTTACATGATATTCTCCCCGTGTACTGTCTGTGTTCAAATTTCTCCTTTTTATAAGGACACCAGTGTTAGATTAAGGGTTCTCTCTAGTACAATGCAACCTCTTAACTAATTATAGTTAGTTATATATCTTATAGTTAGTTATATATCTTAACTAATTATATCTGCAATGATCTTATTTCCAAATAAGATCACATTCTGGGACACTGGGTGTTAGAACTTGTGAATTTTGGGTTTCACATTTCTGTAACAGGAAGCATCAGGAATGCAGTAAGGAAGGGAATGTCTTTCAGACTCTGAGAAAAAAAGACTACAGAAATACATATAATATCTCAGCTTGTTGCAAGAGCAGTAGTTTGTATATTTGTATAAATGTCAGATGGAAGTGGCCAAAGAATGGTTTAAAGTCATTTATTCATAAGTTTGGGTATTCAACCCAATGTAAAATGACGTATTCAGACAGTAATGTTGAATGCTACCCATTCTTATGTTGTTTATAAACATCTCCATATTTAACTTTGCTTTTAAAAATGTATCCCATAGTCTTGATTTAAACAATGTTCACATTTGTGTATTATTACATAAAAATATGGCAAAGTGTTTTTAAGATAGAAACCTACTTAAAACCACTCGGTTATAGTGATTTCTGATATAATAGTTAAAAACAAATTTTAACTCCTGAAGAATTTTATCTAATCATTGTCCTGGGACTAGAAATATAAAATAATATTTTTTAAATAAAAATCATATAAAATATATTTCTAGACAAGCAAAAACAAATGTGCAATAAATCACATTTTGAAAAGAATGAAACTGAGAACATGGCTCATTTCAGAAAATCTGACCTTTGTTTTACTACCAGGCAGTGTCAGTTCAGATTAACTGTGATATAAATCCAGTCATCCTAGTTATCCTACTGTTTTCCTTCTGAGTTACATAACTGCACACACAACCATTTTCAAAGGCATATGTTTTGATTCCTACATCTTGAACTACTAAAAACATTTGCGTTTCTTTAAATAGTCAATTTAGAAACAAAAAAGCGAAATCTCATATGTTGAGAAAAGCTGCTAAAACTTCCAAAGTGATAATAAGTTTAATTTAAAAGGGATATATAAAAGAAAGGTTGTACTCATTATTAAAACTGTTATTTGATACTTTCATATCTTTATTATAATTCATTAATTGTGATAGTAATTGAATACATATGGAAGTATTTTATGTTTGCAGAGTATTTGGAGCATATATCTTTCCTTCAAAAACACAAATGAAGACATGTCATTTGAAACTTAACAGTGAAATCAATACACGTACCAAAAGTTTCAGAATTCCAGCATTTGTAATGAATAATTGCTAAAATTGTTATTATCAGAACTCTCACTTAAAGTTAATGATATAAACTCTCTAGTGATTTTTAAGTTAATATAACTTTAAACGTTGAAAACGAATGAATGCTCATATGTCTTTTATAAAATTCATCGACTATTTATATTTATTAAATATGCTTAATCATTCTCTCTTGAAATCTTTATACTAAATACCAAATTAATACAAAATTTATAGCAAAAGAAAAGAGAGAAAAGAATGAATAAGAGATCAAGAGTAATTCCCACCTATAGCCTGATTTTGTAGGAACTTTGTTGCATAAATCACATTTTAGAGCTTCTCCAACTTGTAAAAACTGAGATGTTGTTGTCCAGGTGCTAGATAGTGTCCACCTCTGCATCTCCATGGACTGCAGCACACCAGCCTTCCCTTTTCTTTGCTAGCTCCTGGAGTTTGCTCAAACTCATGACCTTTGAGTAAGTGATGCCATAGCCATCTCATCCTCTGTCTCCCTCTTCTTCTCTTGCCCTAAATCTTTCCCAACATTAGAGTCTTTTTCTATTGAGTGGTCCCTTCACATCAGATGGCCAAAGTATTGGGGCTTCAGCATCAGTCCTTCCAATGAATGTTCAGGGTTGATTTCCTTTAGGATTGACTGATTTGATCTCCTTTCAGTCTAAGGAACTCTCAAGAGTCTTCAACACCACAATTATAAAGCATCAATTCTTTGGTGCTCAGCCTACTTCATGAGCCAACTTTCATATCCATACATGACTAGTGCAAATGTCAGCAAATGATGCTCTTCTTTGTCATAGATTTGTCATATGTCAAAGGTTTGTCATACCTTTCTTTCAAGGAGCAAGTTGTTTTTTTTTGTTTGTTTGTTTTGTTTTCATTTTTATTTCATGACTGAAGTCACTATCCACAGTACAAGAAAATAAAATCTGTTACTGTTTCCACTTTTCTCCCATCTGTTTGGCATTAAGTACTGGGTCAGGAAGCCATAATCTTAGTTTTCTGAACGTTCTTCTTTGTTTCCTGCCATTAAAGTGGTTATCATCTGTCTGCATATCTGAGATTGTTGACATTTCTCCTGGCAATATTGATTCCAGCTTCTGATTCACCCATTCAAGCATTTTGCATGATGTACTCTGCATGGAAGTTAAATGAGCAGGGTGATCATATGTAGCCTTGATGTACTCCTTTCCAATTTTGAAACATTCCACTGTTTCATGTCTAGTTCTAACTATTGCTTCTTGACCTGTATATAGGTTTCTCAGGAGGTAGGTAATGTGTTCTGGTATTCCCTTCTCTTTAAGAATTTTCCACAGTTTGTTGTGAATAACATAGTCCAAGACTTTAGCATAGTCAATGAAGCAGAAGAAGATTTTTTTTTTTAATTCTCTTACTTTTTTATAATCCAATAGATGTTGGCAATTTGATCTGTTGTTCCTCTGCCTTTTCTAAATCTAGCTTGTATACCTGGGAATTCTTTGCTCATGTACTGTTGAATCCAGCTTGAAAGACTTTGAGCAATACCTTTATATTATGTGAAATAAGGACACTTGTACAGTAGTTTGAAGAGTTTTTGGCATTGCCCTTCTCTGGGATTGAAATGAAAGCAAACATTTTTTAGTCCTCTGGCCACTGTTGTGTTTTCCAAACTTGCTGCCATATTGAGTGCAGCACTTTAACAGTGTCATCTTTTAAGATTTGAAATAGGTCAGCTGGAATCCCATCACCTCCACTACCTTTGATCATATTAATACGGGAAATTAAAAGACGCTTACTCATTGGAAGGAAAGTTATGACCAACCTAGATAGCACATTAAAAAGCAGAGATATTACTTTGCCAACAAAGGTCTGTCTAGTCAAGGCTATGGTTTTTCCAGTAGTCATGTACGGATGTGAGAGTTGGACTGTGAAGAAAGCTGAGTGCCGAAGAACTGATGCTTTTGAACTGTGGTGTTGGAGAAGACTCTTGAGAGTCCCTTGGACTGCAAGGAGATCCAACCAGTCCATTCTAAAGGAGACCAGTCTTGGGTGTTTATTGGAAGGGCTGATGCTGAGGCTGAAGCTCCAATACTTTGGCCACTTCATGTGAAGAGCTGACTCACTGGAAAAGACTCTGATGCTGGGAGGGATTGGGAGTAGGAGTAGAAGGGGACGACAGGGGATGAGATGGCTGGATGGCATCACCAACTCAATGCACATGAGTTTGGGTGAATTCTGGGAGTTAGTGATGGACAGGGAGGCCTGACGTGCTGCGATTTATGGGGTCGCAAAGAGTCAGACACAACTGAGAGACTAAACTGAACTGAACTGAAGGCCTATTTGACTTCACACTCCTAGATGTCTGGCTCTAGGTGAATGACCACACCATTATGGTTATCTGGGTCATTAATACCTTTTAAAAAATATAGTTTGCTGTGTATTCTTGCCATTTCTTCTTAATCTTTTCTGCTTCTCTTAGGTCCTTGCCATTTCTGTCCTTTAAATGCTCCCTTGGTATTTCTAATTTTCTTGAAGTGATCTCTAGTCTTTCCATTCTATTGTTTTCCTCTATTTCTTGTTCACTTAAGAAGGTTTTCTTATTTCTCTTTGCAAATCTCTGGAACTCTGCATTCAGTTGGGTATATCTTTCCCTTTCTCCTTTTCCTTACACTTCTTTTCTCAGCTGTTTATAAGGCCTTCTTAGACAACCATTTTGTCTTCTTGCATTTATTTTTCTTTGGGATTGTTTTGGTCACCACCTCCTGTAAAATGTTAGAAACCTCTACCCATAGTTCTTCAGGCACTCTGTTTACCAAACCTAATCTGAATCTATTACCAAATCTAATCTGAATCTATTCATCACCTCCACTGTATAATTATAAGGGATCTGGTTTAGGTCATATCTGAATGGCATTTCGCCTACTTTCTTCAATTTAAGTCTCAATTTTGCAATAAGGAGTTCATGATCTGAGTCACAGTAAGCTCCAAGAATTGTTTTTTCTGACTGTGTAGAGCTTCTCCATCTTTGGTTGCAAAGAATGCAATCAGTGATTTTGATATTGACCATGGTGATGTCCAGGTGTAAAGTTGTCTCTTGTGTTGCTGGAAGAGGGTGTTTGCTATGACCAGTGTGTTCTTTTTGCAAAACTCGGCTAGTCCTTGCCCTGATTCACTTTGTACTCTAAGTCCAAACTTGTGTGTTATTTCAGGTATCCCTTGATCTCCTTTTGCATTCCAATTCCCTATGATGAAAAGGACATCTTTTTGGTGTTAGTTCTAGAAGGTCTAGTAGGTCTATACAGAACTGTTTTGCTTCAGCTTCTTTAGCATTAGAGGTTGGTGCATAGATTTGGATTACTGTGGTGTTGGAAGGTTTGCCTTGAAAATGAAACAAGATCATTCTGATCAACACCATGAACAGTATGAAAAGACAAAATAATCTGACACAAGAAGATAAGCCCCCTTGATGGTAGATATTCAATATGCTGCTGGGGAAGAGTAGAGATAAAGCTCCAGAGAGAATGAAGAGGCTGGGCCAAAGCAGAAACAATGTGTTGTCATTAATGTAACTGGTGGTGAAAGTAAATTCCAATGCTGTAAAGAATTATGCTGCATTGGAACCTGGAATATTAGGTTCATGAATCAAAGTAAATTGAATGTGGTCAACCAGGAGACGGCAAGGGTGAAAACTGACATTTTAGGAATCAGTGAACTAAAATGGATGTGAATGGGTGAATTTAATTCAAATGACCATTAAATCTACTACTGTGGACAAGAATCCCTAGAGGAAATGGAGTAGCCCTCATTCAGTTCAGTTCAGTTCAGTCACTCAGTCATGTCTGACTCTTTGCAACCCCATGAATTGCAGCACATCAGGCCTCCCTGTCCATCACCAACTCCCAGAGTTCACTCAAACTCACGTCCATCGAGTTGGTAATGCCATCCAACCATCTCATCCTCTGTTGTCCCCTTCTCCTGCTCCCAATCCCTCCCAGCATCAGAGTCTTTTCCAATGAGTCAGCTCTTTGCATGAGGTGGCCAAAGTACTGGAGTTTCAGCTTTAGCATCATTCCTTCCAAAGAAATCCCAGGGCTGATCTCCTACGGAATGGACTGGTTGGATCTCCTTGCAGTCCAAGGGACTCTCAAGAGTCTTCTCCAACACCACAGTTCAAAACCATCAATTCTTCAGCACTCAGCCTTCTTCACAGTCCAACTCTCACATCTATACATGATCACTGGAAAAACCATAGCCTTGACTAGATGGACCCTGGTTGGCAAAGTAATGTCTCTGCTTTTGAATACGCTATCTAGGTTGGTCATAGCTTTCCTTCCAAGGAGTAAGCATCTTTTAATTTCATGACTGCAGTCACCATCTGCAGTGATTTTGGAGGCCAAAAAAGTCAACTAAAGAGTCTGAAATGCAGTACTTGGGTGCAAAGAACCAGTGTATGTGTAAGACTGCAGGTGCTGACTATTAGAAGCAAAGCACACAGAACTTGAAGATGGATTTCTAAGGGAATTTGAAAGAACAGTGACAGTGTTTCAGTGCCCCTGTGAGATATAGACAGGGAGACTAAATATTAATACAAACTGTCTATAGTATGATATTACTAACAGTAACACCTCCTATGTGAATACTGGGGAAATAATTATATTTTGAGATAGCATAATGAGACGAATTGTTTTGCATTGTGTCACCCTACAGCAACAAAGGTATAGAGCTTCCTTCTTCTTCTTATATATTTGCAAAAATTATTTGGTTGTTTAGATGCTGTTGCTATTGCTGCTAAGTCGCTTCGGTCGTGTCCGACTCTGTGTGACCCCAGAGACGGCAGCCCACCAGGCTCCCCTGTCCCTGGGATTCTCCAGGCAAGAAACTGGAGTGGGTTGCCATTATCTACTCCAATGCATGAAAGTGAAAAGTGAAAGTGAAGCCACTCAATCCTGTCTGACTTCACAACCCCATGGACTGCAGCCTACCAGGCTCCTCCGTCCATGGTATTTCCCAGGCAAGAGTGGAGAAGGGGTGCCATTGCCTTCTCCGGGTTGTTTAGATACTAAGGCCTAATTAAATATTAATAGCTAGAAAAACTATTTATTTGGAGTAATGAGGCTACAACTTGGACTATCGCTGTTAGCAAAGATTGGGTGATCTTCTCTGTTATATATTTCTTTAGAAATTTAACAAAATGTGTGGTTTAAGTCTTTCTTTCTTTCTTTTTTTTTTTCTGAAAACACTACAGAATCAAATACTTTGACAAAGGAGGCAAGAATATACAATGGATTAAAGACAATCTCTTTAACAAGTCGTGCTGGGAAAACTGGTCAACCACTTGTAAAAGAATGAAACTAGAACACTTTCTAACACCATACACAAAAATAAACTCAAAATGGATTAAAGATCTAAATGTAAGACCAGAAACTATAAAACTCTTAGAGGAGAACATAGGCAAAACACTCTCCGACATACATCACAGCAGGATCCTCTATGACCCACCTCCCAGAATATTGGAAATAAAAGCAAAAAAAACAAATGGGACCTAATTAAAATTAAAAGCTTCTGCACAACAAAGGAAACTATAAGCAACGTGAAAAGACAGCCTTCAGAACGGGAGAAAATAATAGCAAATGAAGCAACTGACAAAGAACTAATCTCAAAAATATACAAGCAACTTCTGTAGTTCAATATCAGAAAAATAAACGACCCAATCAAAAAATGGGCCAAAGAACTAAATAGACATTTCTCCAAAGAAGACATACAGATGGCTAACAAACACATGAAAAGATGCTCAACATCACTCATTATCAGAGAAATGCAAATCAAAACCACAATTAGGTGCCATTTCACACCAGTCAGAATGGTTGCTATCCAAAAGTCCACAAGTAATAAATGCTGGAGAGGGTGTGGAGAAAAGGGAACCCTCTTACACTGTTGGTGGGAATGCAAACTAGTACAGCCACTATGGAGAACAGTGTGGAGATTCCTTAAGAAAACTGGAAATAGAACTGCTTTATGACCCAGCAATCCCACTGCTGGGCATACACACCGAGGAAACCAGAATTGAAAGAGACACGTGTACTCCAATGTTCATCACAGCAGTGTTTATAATAGCCAGGGCACGGAAACAACCTAGATGTCCATCAGCAGCTGAATGGATAAGAAAGCAGTGGTACATATACACAATGGAGTATTACTCAGCCATTAAAAACAATGCATTTGAATCAGTTCTAATGAGATGGATGAAACTGGGGCCGATTATACAGAGTGAAGTAAGCCAGAAAAAAAAACACAAAAAACACCAATACAGTATACTAACACATATATATGGAATTTAGAAAGATGGTAATGATAACCTTGTATGCGAGATAGCAAAAGAGACACAGATGTATAGAACAGTCTTTTGGACTCTGTGGGAGAGGGAGAGGGTGGGATGATTTGGAGGAATGTCATGGAAACATGTATAATATCATATAAAAAACGAATCGCCAGTCTAGGTTTGATACAGGATCCTTGGGGCTGGTGCACTGGGATGACCCAGAGAGATGGTATGAGGAGAGAGGTGGGAGGGGCGTTCAGGATGGGGAACATGTGTACACCCATGGCAGATTCATGTTGATGTGTGGCAGAACCAATACAATATTGTAAAATAATTAGTCCCCAATTAAAATAAATAAATTTAAATTTAAAAAATAAAATAAATAAAAATTCAGAAAAAAAAGTAGGAATAGAGCAAAAACTGTTATAAATTTCTCTTACATGGGAAGTTTCTATTCATCTTTTCCATAGATATGATATTGGAAATATTAATTGTACCTCTCTCAAATTATAGATAATAAGTGATTAGTAGTTTGAACATAAAGGAGTATTATCAGGAAAACTTGGGGAAAATATTCCATGGCCAGTCAGAAGATCTGGAACTCTCCGACTGGAGTGTGTGTGTGTGCATAACTAAAATAAAATCTCCAATCTGTTAGAGCTTGTAACATTTAGAATATAAATATAAACCCATGTGTGCTGGTGCTGCTGCTGCTAAGTCACGTCAGTTGTGTCCGACTTTGTGTGACCCAATAGACGGCAGCCCACCAGGCTCCCCCGTCCCTGAGACTCTCCAGGCAAGAACACTGGAGTAGGTTGCCATTTCCTTCTCCATGTGTGGACAAGGATAAATAATGCCTTGCTTGGGTACTAACTAGATAACTATAGGTGGAGTTATATCTCATAAAATGCTTCAGTACCAACTGAGCTCAGACTTAATCTCAGTATCTAGTTTACCAGGTATGAATTAGGTTGGCATTCATAGATGGTTCAAATATGTGTGGCCCTTAAGAAGAAATATTCAGTATGTTCCTATTGACAGTTTACAAGCTGCATACTCAATTAAGAGCTAATCTTAAAAATACTCAGCCTTTAAAATAATTCTAATGTATCAATTATAAATATTTGTTATGATGATTTAGGTATATGGTAGTGATACAATGTCTAAATCACAGTGGTCCTTGTAAGAGTTGTGTCAACATTGTCACCATGTTTTGGATGTTTAAATTTTTGAAACTATTCTAACAAAGTAAATGAGAACATAAAAACCAACAGATGAACTAGACCCTCATTTCAAATAAGGGCATTTGCCTTCCTAAGGAGACAGAAGTCTGTAGTACTGAAGTAATCTAGACTTCTGATGCAATTATATAATAATAAATAGTTATGGGCAATAAGAAAAACAAGGATGAAAAGAAGTCAAATTACAAAGTTATTTTATATAGATTGATCATAGAAGTACTCTCTATGGTGCACGAATACCGGAGTGGGTTGCCATTCCCTTCTCTAGATAACATTTAATGAGAGACCAAAATACACTGAAGAAATGAGTATGTAACAATCTAGGGAAGAATGTTCTAGGTATAGGAAAGAGCAAGTGCACAGATTATAAAATAGCAGTATGTTTGTTTTATTTGAGGACCAGGAAGGTGACCGCTTCCCTGGTGGTTCAGACAGTAAAGAATCTGCCTATAATGGGGGAAACCTGGGTTTAATCCCTGGGTGCAGAAGATCCCCTGGAGGGGGGCATGACAACCCACTCCAGTAATCTTGCCTGGAGAATCCCCACAGACAAGAGTAGCTTGGCGGGATACAGTCCACGGGGTCACAAAGTTGGACACGACTGAGCGACTATGCACAACATAGGAAGGTGACCAGTATGATATGAGCAGAGAACAGAGCTAGAAAAATATCAGAGTTCACAGAGATAGAGAATTGGTTTGTGTGAAATGTACAAAGAATCATAAGGTTTTTCTATTTCGGTATGAGTGAGATAGAAACTATTGGAATGGAGATCTGATTTGATTTATGTTTTAAAAGATAATACTGGCAGTGGTATGTAGGGTGTTGATTTTATTAGAGTAGCTGATTATAATGCCTTAAATATTCACTGTGTATGCTATATATTAAACAGACAAAAAATACATAGAAAACTAATCTACTAGTTAATAGATAACTAATAACCTATTGTGCTGCACTCAATATGCCAGCAAATTTGGAAAATTCAGCATTGGCCCCTGGACTGGAAAAGGTCAGTTTTCATTCCAATACCAAATAAAGGCAATGCCAAAGAATATTAAAACTATTGCACAATTGCACTCATATCACACGCTAGCAAAGTAATGCTCAAAATTCTCCAAGCCAGGTTTCAGCAATACGTGAACAGCAAACTTCCAGATGTTCAAGCTGGATTTAGAAAAGGCAGAGGAACATAGATCAAATTGTCAACATCCAATGGATCATTGAAAAAGCAAGAGAGTTCCAGAAAAAAACATCTATTTCTGCTTTATTGACTATGCCAAAGCCTTTGACTATGTTGGTTAACAACAAACTGGAAAATTCTTCAAGAGATGGGAATACAAGATGACCTTACCTGCCTCCTGAAAAATCTGTATGCAGGTCAAGAAGCAAACTGTTAAAACTGGACATGAAACAATGGACAGGTTTCAAATGGGGAAAGGAGCATGTCAAGGCTGTATATTGTCACCCTGCTTATTTAACTTATATGCAGAGTACATCATGTGAAATGTGGGGCTGGATTAAACATAAGCTAGAATCAAGATTTCTGGGAGAAATATCAATAACCTCAGATATGTAGATAACACCTTCCTTATGGCAGAAAGTGAAGAGGAACTGAGGAGCTTCTTTATGAAAGTGAAAGAGGAGAATGAAAAAGCTGACTTGTAACTCAACATTCAATAAACTAAGACCATGGCATATGGTCCCATCTCTTCATGGCAAATAGATGAGGAAACAATGGAAACAGCAATAGACTATTTTCTTAGGCTCCAAAATCTCTGCAGATGGTGACCGCAGCCAAGAAATTAAGAGGTGCTTACTCCTTGAAAGAAAAGTTATGACCAACCTAGACAGCATTTTAAAAAGCAGAGTCATTACTTGGCCAACAAAGGTCCATCTAGTCAAAGCTATGGTTTTTCCAGTAGTCATGTATGAATGTGAGAATTGGACTATAAAGAAAGCTGAGTGCCAAAAAAATGATGCTTTTGAACTGTGGTTTTGGAGAAGACTCTTGAGAGTCCCTTGGACAACAAAGCGATCAAACCAGTCAATCCTAAAGGGAATCAGTGCTGAATATTCATTGGAAGGACTGATGCTGAAGCTGAAACTCCAGTACTTTGGCCACCTGACTCACTGGAAAAGACCCTGATGCTGGGAAAAGTTGAAGGCAGGAGAAGAAGAGGACCTCATAGGATGAGATGGTTGGATAGCATCACTGACTCAACAGACACGAGTTTGAGCAGGCTCTGTGAGCTGATGATGGACAGAGAAGCCTGGTGTGCTGTAGTCCATGGGGTTGCAAAGAATTGGACACGACAGAGCAACTGAACTGAACTGAACCTACTGTATAGCACAAAGAACTCTACTCAGTACTCTGTATTGACCTATATAGGAACAGAATCTAAAGAAGAGTGGCTATATGTACATCTATAGCTGATTCAATTTAATTTTTACAGCTGAAAGTAACACAACATTGCAAATCAACTATATTCTGATAAAAAATAAATTTTAAAATATTAAAAAAAATATATAAATAAACTTAAAAACAAACACAACAAAATTAAGGTGTTAAAATAATAAAACCATGCTTCATTGCATTTTACATTTAAATAAGTTTAACTTTGCTGCTGCTGCTAAGTCACTTCAGTCGTGTCCAACTCTGCGACCCCATAGACGGCAGCCCACCAGGCTCCCCCGTCCCTGGGATTCTCCAGACAAGAACACTGGAGTGGGCTGCCATTTCCTTCTCCAATCCATGAAAGTGAAAAGTGAAAGTGAAGTCGCTCAGTCGTGTCTGACTCTTAGTACCCCATGGACTGCAACCTACCAGGCTCCTCCGTCCATGGGATTTTCCAGGCAAGAATACTGGGTCAATCAAATTTATTTTATTTATTTATTTATTTTTTTTACATTTTTAATAGGTGCATTTTTAATATATAATACTGATCCATATTCAAATTTCCCATTTGTCTCAAAAATGTTTTGTTACATTTGATATGTTTTTTTTTAATTTTATTTTATTTTTAAACTTTACATAATTGTATTAGTTTTGCCAAATATCAAAATGAATCCGCCACAGGTATACATGTGTTCCCCATCCTGAACCCTCCTCCCTCCTCCCTCCCCATTCCATCAAATTTATTTTAAATTAAAAAAGTCCTCACTTAGTGTTGACCATGGTGAAATTCTTAGGTCTTTAGAATTCAGCTACATCAATTGGAGAATTTCTCAAAATACTTATTTCATTGTCTTCCTTTCAGGTTAAATGACAAAGTCTGTTATGGTAACTCTGTAAATCGTTAGGTACCAAATCAGTACTAATCATAAAGAAATATATGAAATTCTTTATACATACCATTGGCAAAATTCAAAAGTTAGAACTCCAATTTTCACTGGGAAATCTCTGAGGCTCAAATGCTTACTTGTAGCTAAACACTTCGTATTTATTAATATTTTCTCTCTTGATATAGCATCATTTTGAACTGAGACATATGGGACATATTTAATGAAATGAGTCTTTCTCTCATCAACTCTACTTTGCTTGTTAGCAACCTGAAGATTTGAGCACCTGAATGTTTGGGATGTCAAGAACACCAAGTTTAATTCTAGGAAGGTTAACAGATGTGTCAATCAAGTTATTATTTTTTTAAAATTAGTTTTTTAAAACTTTTCATAGTATCTCAGTTTGTTTTTTTACTATGTTTTCAATGAAAAGTTAGGCCTTTTTAACATTACTACTTCAAAATTATTGCAATGACAATAACTGAATAAATCCATAATTATTTGTGCAAATGTTACCCTTTTACTAATTTCAACATCTCATAAATAATTTAAACCCATAGGCATAATTATAGGCATATTATGTAAACAAACAAAAACTGTCATACTGTTCAAAATAGTACCTGTCAAGAGTCCTTGATTGACCTCCACTGAGTAAGTGAGGGCCTGGCAAGAGGAGTATTGTTCAGTAAAATGAGTTATTTCACATCTACAGAGAGGGCATGCATTTGCCAAACAATGTAGGTGGGTTTTTACCACTTCCTTTAATTTTAGCATTCAATTTGAGAGCTGTACTAAAAGCAGCATAAAGTTCATCATCCTTTGGCACAGAATCAGACAGCACATTTAAATTTGGCTTGTGCTATAAAAATCATGTAAACAATAAATGCTTTTACATGAAAAGATGCCCAGAATAAAATATCTTAAGTTTTATAGTAAATCAGAAAATACATTTTAAAATTATTTTTAGTTAAAATCTTCCAATTAATTTGGAGAAAAGAGCATAATTGAAAAGATTCTGCATGAATTATTCACAATTGCTTGTTTTTTTACTTCAAAAATTCACACTTTTTTGCTGCTTTTTTTGCAAAAATTATATAACATATTATCTCAATTAATTCCCCAAAATGGGCTTTTGAAGTTGGTTCTAATGTTATGCTGTAATACAGATGAGAAACTGAGGCACCAAGTTTAATTATCTGCTGAAGATACCACAGAGAGTAAATTGTGGAGCCAAGAGAGAAACTCAATAAATCTGTAAGCTGACTATATGTGGTTAAACATTGGTTATATTTCTTATGGAAAATCATAAGGGAATGTGATGTAAAAATATCTTTATCTAACTTTTCTAATAATTAGAGTTTTTACTGTCAAAGTGGTATATTCATTTAAAAGGTATGATTTTTTTCACTTATAAAATTGACATGATTTTTTTTTCTTCCAGACCCCAGATAGGATTGAAATATCATATAATACAATCTCTTTGGAAGGAATTCTGGCACATGAATTTAAAGCTTTATAAAAGGCAGAACTTTTGACTTAGAAATTCATCATTTGGAAAAGTAATTATAGATCATCCATGATCGGAGAGTTGGGGATAGAAAGTCATGAATGTAGATTGCCTAAGGTAAAAGACACTGATTTCTGTGTTGATTGTGTTGAGTCGGGGACATAACCCCAGGGATAATAAGAACACATAGTTATACTTCACTGTGCCTCCACAAACAGAACATCATTGTGGTGGTACACAACTCTTAATTGAAGCATTGCATAAAGTGCTCAAGAAGAATTTGCTTTAGGGTGAAGATATAACCACATAACCATTATGTCTCCATGGAAATCTTCATGACCAGACTCCTAGATCCTGTCTTTATTCCCATTGTCTGAAACCAATCGGTGTAATTTTAATACATGAGCTAATTAGTGGCTACACCTTTTAGCACATAAGATGTGGAATTTCATTAATGACTGTTTCCCACCAAAAACCCACCTATTGAGCCAAAATATTGCAGTTCACATACAGGACACATCCCTCTGATCTGGCTAAACTGAGCCATAGTAAAATTGACCTTCCATGTATCTCTGTGGCTCTGGTGCTTCCTTTCCACTTTGGGACATATAATTCAGATTCTTGGTGTCCTAGGATAGAATACTAACCTTGCATATTCTGCAGCGTCTGCAAGAGCTACAAGGAATCAGAAGTATGATCTCAACTACTCCAAGTTAGTATATGTCTACATTATTCTAATTTGGGGATTTTTTTTTTTTAACCTTCTCTTATCTCAGACAAAAGTAAGTAAGTGAAAGTTTCTCAGTCGTGTCCTACTCTTTGCGACCCTATGGACTATATAGTCCATGGAATTCTGTAGGTCAGAATACTGGAGTGGTTAGCCTTTCCCTTCTCCAGGGGATCTTGCCAACCCAGGAATTAAACCAGGGTCTCCTGCATTACAGGCAGATTCTTTACCATCTGAGCTATCAGGGAAGCCCCAAGGTTGATCTTTTTCTCTAAGCATGATTTTCCTCATGATGATTCCCTATGATGATGATTCAGCTCAGCATGTAGGCTCCCTGGCAATCTGAATTTGTTCTCCCTTCTATCTGGATGTTTCACATACACAAATAAGTTGAATATAGATAGATGAATTCCTTACTTCTCTCAAGTCTTACTTAAATGACACCTTCCCAGTAAAGCATTTGCAATGATGCCATTAGTGTTCATAAGTATCTAAATTTCCATCTTTTCTTGTCTCTGTGGCGTGATTGCCTCTAGACATGACACACTTTATTTCTTCTCATGGTCACCAGCCAAAATTAGTAATATAGCACTCAATCCAGTTAGCTGGGCACTAATAAACTCATAACCAGTGTGTCCTGTTGAATATCCTCATTTCATCAATTTTTAAAGTCTTATTTTGTTATGATGGACCTAGAGTCTGGATCCCTATATCATCTCTTAGGAGGAAGTTGCCATAGTGAGCTGACATATCTACAGAAGAATTTGTAGGAGTTAAAAAGACACATTTATATGCTAAACCAATTAAAATTTAAGAGCTAATTTTTTATAGCAACTTACCAACCTACCAGACAAAACCACATTACTTAAACACATAACTTAAAATTATAACCATTTCTCCAAACATTTTTATTGTCTCTCTGTCCTTCTAAATTTTCTTCAAAGGACTTATTGACATATCATATTATTTAAATATTTAAAAAACATCTTACTATCATTACCATAGACTCACTATACTGTAACCATGTGAAGACAATGGTTTTTATCTATTCTGCTCACTACAATACATCAGCACAAGATAAGTGTTAAATAAATATGTGTGGAAAATTAATAAAAATGTCTGCAATTATTTAAGATTTAGAAAATCAATTTGTGCTTACAAAAAGTGTCTAATTTTTGGCAAATTTTCTCCTTGTGTTTATATATATTTTTTAAGAAAGCATAGTATTATTTGCCTTTGCTGTACAATACCTAATAATATTATATAATATACAATAATATAACTATATATTGTATATTATATAATAATATTATATATTATATAATAATATTATAATAATATTTTTAGAGAAGAATTATTTTGAACACTAAAATTAATAGGTGAAAATTTGAAGAGTACTATATTTATATAGTATTAAAGTATCTCCCCCAAAGATAATTATGAACTACAAATAGTAACTCTCAATTAAAGTTGAGAGTTTAGTAGTCTAGGACCTACCTTAGTCATGTGAATAAAATTAGCATCCTCAATGCTCATATAAATCTCACAAGTTTCCTGACATCATGGAGTTTTAACAGAGTGGAGCATCATCTGCATAACTGCATAACTGAAATTTAATCCTGAAATAACATGAGAAACATTATGTAGGATATTAAACTAATTTAAAATATTAACATTTTAGGAATCTAGATAAAGAATAGATGAATATTTTCACTAGTCTCAAAATTTTTATCTCTGTCAAAAATTATTAAAAGGTTGTTAAAGTACTGTTAGAGAAAAAGAAGATATTTCAAACTAAAAATTTCAATATGCATACATGTACATTTTTCTTTTTAGTTTTCTAAACTACTTTTTAATGATGGGAGGAATAATCTGTCCATAATTTCTACATTCTGACCAGAAATTGAAGTCCATCAGTTACTTTGAATCCATACCTTTTTGGCAATATCTTGCTAAATGAAACCAACAGCAACTATTAATATTGTATGTTGTTATTATTATCCTGATTGCCAGTCTTTCACTATGGTTTATGGTGTACTTCATATGTAGCATAAGGCAACAATTTTACCCCCCAAACTGCTGTTTACATATAATGGATTACCATATTTCCAACATCAGGCAATTGTTTCCATGCTGCTAGACAAAAGACTTTCAGATAATATCACAAAGTTTAGACTATGTTTTGTTACTATCTACTCATTGATAATGCTGAATATGTGTGCTAGTCTTGAACGGGTTAGGTAATAAAGGAGTACAACACTTCGAGTGGTTTAAAAAAAACAAAGTTTTAATTTTGATGGAAAAATACCATAACTACGAGTCTCTCTCTGAACATTTAATGCATTTCTTTCCAAGAATATTATGCCATCTCCATAATGCTGATATAGTTTCATATATATCAATCAGCACACTTAATTGAAACTAATTGTTATTATCAAGTACTATTCCTTAATGAATTAAAAATAAAGTTTTGTGAAAACTACAGTTACAGTTCCCTATTTATATTATGATAGAAATATAAGGTTGAGTGTTGAAGATTTTCATTAATTGTTATAATTCAGCAGGAATTTTGTAGTTGTGTGAATTCAAAAGTGGTTACTTGCTTGCTTAGTTGCTCAGTCATGTCCAACTTTTTGCAACCATTTGGACTATAGTCCACCAGGCTCCCCTGTCCCCAAGATTTTTCAGGCAAGAATACTGAAGTGGGTTACCTTTTCCTTCTTTAGGGTATACCCCTGACCCAGGGATTGAATCTGCATCTCCTGTGTTTCCTGCATTGCAGGCAGATTCTTTACCCACTGAGCCTTTAGAGAAGCCCCCAAAGGGTTATATTCATACATATAAATCAATCATTAATTTGCACAGATTCAACTACTATGATAGTTTTTTACTTTAATAAACACCCTTTCCTTTACCTTAGAAAACAAAGCAAATAAAAGAAACATTTGTAAACATTCATATATATCATAATATGTATGTTGATATTACATAATATTTTATATGTGAAAACACTAGATATTGTTAATAATTACTTTTATTTATTTGTGAATAAAATTTAAAAAGAGGGCTTCCCTGGTGGTTCAGATGGTAAACCACCTGCCTGCAATGCAAGAGATCCAGGTTCAATCTCTGAGTTGGGAAGATCCCTTGGAGAAAGGAATGGAAATGCACTCCAGCATTCTTACTTGGAGAATTCCATGAACAGAGGAGCCTTGTGACTATAGTCCCTGGAGTTGCAAAGTGTTGGACATGACTGAACGCCTAACACTTATTTGTAAATTACTGTTTACATTTACAATAGATATAATGCAAATATTGTCTTCCAGTAATGAATTAATTTTCTAAGACTGCCTTGACACATATTAATACCACAGACTGAGTGACTTAAACAACAGAAATATTTCTTCACAGTCCTGGAGAATTGAAGTCTAAGACCAAAATGTGGTCACCTGATGTGAAGAACTGACTCATTTGAAAAGACCCTGATGCTGGGAATGATTGAAGGCAGGAGGAGAAGGGGACCACAGAGGATGAGGTGGTAGGATGGTATCACTGACTCGATGGACATGAGTTTGAGTAAGCTCCAGGAGCTGGTGATGGACAGGGAAGCCTGGCATGCTGTAGCCCATGGGGTTGCAAGGAGTTGGACACAAAGAGTCAGACACAACTGAGCTTTTGAACTGAACTGAACTGAAGATGTTGGCAGGATCACTTTTGTTCTGAGGCCTCTCCTTGGTTAGGAGATGGCCATCTTCTTCTGTTGTCTTCAGATGATTTCCCCTGTGTGTACCTGTGTCTTAATCTTCTCTTTCTATAAGGATACAGCTCATATTGAATTAGGGCCCACACTTTTAAATTAATTACCTCTTTAAAGGCTTTTGAAAGTGAAAAGAATGTCAAAGTGGCTCAGTCCTATCTGACTCTTTGCGACCCCATGGACTATACAGTCCATGAATTCTCCAGGCCATAAACTGGAGTTGGTAGCTGTTCCCTTCTCGAGGGGATCTTCCCAACCCAGGGTTTAAATCCAGATCTACCACATTGCAGGCAGATTTTTTACCAGCTGAGCCATCAGGGAAGCCCAAGAATGCTGGAATAAGTACCCTATCCCTTCTCCAGCAGATCTTCCAAACCCAGTAATTGAACTGGGCTCTCCTGCATTGCAGGTGGATTCTTTACCAGCTGAGCTACCAGGGAACCTTTGCTGCTGCTGCTGCTGCTAGGTTGCTTCAGTCGTGTCCGACTCTGTGCGACCCCATAGACGGCAGCCCACCAGGCTCCTCTGTCCCTGGAATTCTCCAGGCAAAAACACTGGAGTGGGTTGCAATTTCCTTCTCCAATGCATGAAAATGAAAAGTGAAAGTGAAGTCACCCAGTCGTGTCCGACTCTTCGCAACCCCATGGACTGCAGCCTACCAGGCTCCTCTGTCCATGGGATTTTCCAGGCAAGAGTACTGGAGTGGGTTGCCATTGCCTTCAGTCACATTTTCAGGCCCTGATAACCAGATTTATCAGGTTATTTAGGCAAAAGTTAAATTGAGATTTTCCTAAAGTTAAATAGATACCATAGTATAAGAAATTATTAACTCCTACTACTGTCTTATGGTGTATGATACAGGGATTTGTTGGGAGAAGATGAACCAAGGGATGTACACTTTGTCTACCCAGACCTCATTCTTCTCTCCTCTGAGTAATATATGGATGATTTGTATCCTGCTCACTCATAATTTTATGGGACCTATTTCTATTAGTATTTGCTCTGCTGATATAAGGAGTTGACACCTGACGCAAGTGCACCCATTCCTTCTGATATAGCAAATGATCCATCCGATTCTGGGATTTGTTTTCTAACAAGGTAAGGGGAAAAAAAACAAAACCCAGAAAAATTTCCTAAAAATTAGCTTAGCAGTAGAGAAGGATCATTTCATTTTTATTTCTGAACATGTGAGTTGTGACTCTGGAACTTCTGACAACCATATCTTTCACAGTTTGGGTTTACTGGACAAAAACTTTAATATGAAAATTAGCACCAAAACATGAATTAGATTTTTATTTGCTGTTGTTTTGTAGCTGTTGTAACAAATTACCACAAACAATATGGCTTTAAATGACAGATATTTATTCTTTCATAGTTCAGAATGCTAGAGGTCTTAAATCTAGCTGTAAATCGGGCTGTGTTCCTTCCAGATGCAATTTTTAGAGACAATCAGTTTCTTGCCTCTTCCAGCTTTTGGTAGTCATTGGCATTCCTTGGCTTGTGGCTGCATCTTTCTCTGCAGACCTCACATCACCTTCCAACAGAATCTGAGTTGAAAGTCTCTCTACCTCTCTGTCTCTCAGTTTTACTGAGATATAATTGGCATATAACACTGTGTAAGTTTAAGGGGGCACAACATAAATATTTTATGCTTCCATGTATTTTGAAATAGCTACCACAAGAAGATTAGTTAACACATCTATCACCTCACGTAATTATTATTTATTTATTTTTTTTTTGGTAATCTCTTACAAGGATGCATGTGATAGCATTTAGGGTCATTCCTTTGGTGTCAGATCTGAGAAAGTTTTCCAAAAACAAAGTCAGAAATATATCCTCTTACATTTTCTCCTAGAAATTTACATATGGCTTTTTGATAAATTTTGAATCAAATTTTGCCTACATTGAGAAGTATTGACTGTTTTACCTTTCAATGCATGAATAATCAATTGTTTCATAAAACATATATTTCAATATAACTTGGGAATTATTATTGCATGTTGTTTCAAATCACTTGGCCACATATAAATGGGTCTGATTATGGACACATTATTCCTTTTAAAAATCCTTTTAAAAAAAAGATAAAAAACTTAACTCACAAGTAGTTCAAAAATAGATCATAATATAAACTAGGCCTATCTACTAGCGACTTAACAACAATCATACTATGTTTTCCCAGGTGGCACAGTGGTAAAGAATCTGCCTGCCAATGCAGGAGATGAGTGTTTGATCCCTAGGTCTGGAAGAGCCTCTGGAGAGGGAATTGGCAATCCACTCCTGTATTCTTGCCTGGGAAATCCCATGGATAGAGGAGTCTCATGGGTTACAGTCCATGGGGTCACAAAAGAGTCCGATATGACTTAATGACTAAACAACAAGGACTATACTGTAACTGACAAATAAAATTATATATATATATATATTTAAGTTGCATAAGTTGATGTCTAGTATATATATATATATATATGTGTGTGTGTGTGTGTGTGTATATATACATATACATATACTAGCATAATCACTACAATTAGCATATCCATCATCTTTTACTTTATTTTTTCTTCTTTTGGGTGGGGATGGTACTGGTTAATTGCTAACCACTAACCTACTGTCCTACTCTTTGCCTCGCCATGGACTGTAGCCCACCAGACTCCTCTGTCCATGGGATTTTCCAGGCACGAATACTGGAATGTGCTGTCATTTCCTTCTCCAGGGTATCTTTCCAGCTCAAAGATCCAATCCACATCTTCTGCTTGACAGGCGGATTGTTTACCACTGAGCCACCTGGGAAGTCCTTTATTTTTGGAGATATGGTGAAAACACTTAAGATCCACCCTCTCAGCAAATTTCTAGTTCTAGTTATCAAGAATTTGATCTTGCTTTACTGAGATTTTGTACTTCTTGAACCAAGATCTTCCATTTCCCTCTTCCCCCAGCACCTGTCAGCTATCTTTCTACTCTCAGCATCTATGATTTTGACTATTTTAGATTCCACAGATAAGTGAAATCACACAATGCTGTCTTTCTGCATCTGGTCTATTTCATTTAGCATATTGTCCTCTAGGTTAATTTGATGTACATTTAGGCTGTTTCCATATCTTGATTATTGTGAATAATGTTGCAATGAACATGGAGGTGAAGATATATCTTCAAGATGCTGATTAAGGTTACTTCAAATATAAGCCCAGAAGAGGAATTACTGTACCAATGTTACATTCCTAAACTTTTGAGAATATTCCATACTGTTTTCCATAATGGCTGTGGCAAGTTATAATCCTAGCAACTGTGTACAAGGGTTTACTTTTCTCAACATTTTTACCAAGATTTATTATCTTTTTTCTTTTTGGTTCTAACATGTATGAGGTAATATCTCATGTGGTTTGGATTTGCAATTCCCTGATAATTAGTGAAGTTAAGCATGTTTTCATATACATGCTGACCTTTTGTATATATCTTCTTTGGAGAAATGTCTATGCATATCTTTTCCTTATTTTTTCCTTCTCCAGAGGATCTTCCTGACCCAGGGATCGAACCCAGGTCTCCCACACTGTAGGCAGACACTTTACCATCTGAGCCACCAGGAAAGTCCTATTTGTAAGTTGTTTATTTGTTTTTGTTTGCTATTTAATTGTACCAGCTCTTTATATATTTTAGATATTGACCTTTTATCAGAGATAGGTTGCAAGTATTTTCTCCCATTCTGTAAATTTCTTACATTATAGCTTTTTACTCTGTTCATGATTTCTTTTGCTGTGCAGAACCTTTTTTACTTTGACAAGGACCTGTATATTTTTGCTTTTGCCCCCTGTGCTTTTAGTGTCATGCCCCAAAAATCATTGCTCAGACCAATGTCAAGAACTTTTTCCCTATACTTTCTTCTGGCAGTTATATGTCTTCAGGAATTAGAATCAAGTCTTTAACATGTATTGAGTTTATTTCTGTGTATGATATGAGACAAAAGCCCAATTTAATTATTCTGCATGTGGATGCCCAGTTTGCTAACACCATTTATTAAAGAGACTGTCTTTTCCCCATTGTGTGTTCTTGGCACTCTTATAAAAGATAGTTAACTGTGGAAGCTCAGATTTATTTCTGAGCTATCCATTCTGCTCTGTTTGGCTATATGTCTGCTTTTATGCCATGTGCCAAGTAGGCACTAATTCCTTGTGATGTAAACTTAGGCAAGTGCTTGTGAATATTTATACATAGTTTCAAATAAATTCCTATAAATATTAAAAATGACTTTTGAAGTTTCTTTTAATGATAAACTTTTTATTAAATATAAATATGTTATAAAGAACAATATTGCATAGAAACCTGGAATGTTAGGTCCGTGAATCAAGGCAAATTGGAAGTGGTCAAACAGGAGATAACAAGAGTGAACATTGACATTCTAGGAATCAGCAAACTAAGATGGGCTGGAATGGGTGAATTTAACTCAGATGACCATTATATCTACTACTGTGGGCAAGAATCCCTTAGAAGAAATGGAGTAGCCATCACAGTCAACAAAAGAGTCTGAAATGCCGTACTTAGATGCAATCTCAAAAACGATAAAATGATCTCTGTTTGTTTCTAAGGAAAACCATTCATATCACTGTAATCCAAGTCTATGTCCTGACCAGTAATGTGGAAGAAGCTGAAGTTGAACAGTTCTATGAAGACCTACACGACCTTCTAGAACTAACACCCAAAAAAGATGTCCGTTTCACTATAGGGGGCTGGAATGCAAAAGTAGGAAGTCAATAAATACCTGGAGTAACAGGCAAATTTGGCCTTGGAGTACAGAATGAAGCAGGTCAAAGTCTAATAGAGTTCTGCCAAGAGAACACACTGGTAATAGCAAACACCCTCTTCCAATAACACAAGAGAAGACTCTACACATGGACATCACCAAATGGTCAACACTGAAATCAGATTGACAATATTATTTGCAGCCAAGATGGAGAAACTCTACACTGTTAGCAAAAACAAGACTGGGAGCTGACTGTGGCTCAGAACATGAACTTCTTATTGCCAAATTCAAACTGAAATTAAAGAAAGGGGAGAAAACCGCTAGACTATTCAGGTATGAACTAAATCAAACCCCTTATGACTACACAGTAAAAATGAGAAATAGATTTAAGGACTAGATCTGATAGACAGAGTCCCTGATGAACCATGGATGGAGGTTCATGACATTTTATAGGAGACAGGAATCAAGACCATCCCCAAGAAAAAGAAATGCAAAAAAGCAAAATGGCTGTCTGAGGAGGTCTTACAAATAGCTGCAAAAAGAAGAGAGGTGGAAAGAAAAGGAGAAAAGGAAAGATATAAGCATCTGAATGCAGAGTTCCAAAGAATAGCAAGGAGAGATAAGAAAGCCTTCTTCAAGGATCAATGCAAAGTAATAGAGGAAAACAATATAATGGGGAAAACTAGAGATCTCTTCAAGAAAATTAGAGATACCAAGGGAAGATTTCATGCAAAATGGGCTCAATAAAGGACAGAAAGGCAGGGACCTAACAGAAGAAGAAGATATTAAGAAGAGGTGGCAAGAATACACAAAAGAACCACACAAAAAAGTTCTTCATGACCCACATAATCATGATGGTGTGATCACTCACCTACAGCCAGCCATCCTGGAATGTGAAGTCAAATGGGCCTTAGAAAGCATCACTATGAACAATGCTTGTGGAGGTGATGGAATTCCAGTTGAGCTATTTAAAATCCTGAAAGATGATGCTGTGAAAGTGCTGGACTCAATATGCCACCAAATTTGGAAAACCCAGCAGTGGCCACAAGACTGTAAAAGGTCAGTTTTCATTCCAATCCCAAAGAAGGGTAATACCAAAGAATGTTAAAAATACCACACAATTGCATTCATCTCACATGCTAGTAATCAGATCAGATTAGATCAGTCCCTCAGTCATGTCCGACTCTTTGCAACCCCATGAATCACAGCACGCCAGGCCTCCCTGTCCATCAACTCCCCGAGTTCACTGAGACTCATGTTCATCGAGTCAGTGATGGCATTCAGCCATCTCATCCCCTGTCATCCCCTTCTACTCCTGCCCCCAATCCCTCCCAGCATCAGAGACTTTTCCAATGAGTCAACTCTTCGCATGAGTTGGCCAAAGCACAGGAGTTTCAGCTTTATCATCATTCCTTCCAAAGAAATCCCAGGGCTGATCTCCTTCAGAATGGACTGGTTGGATCTCCTTGCAGTCCAAGGGACTATCAAGAGTCTTCTCCAACACCACAGTTCAAAACCATCAATTCTTCGGCACTCAGCTTTCTTCACAGTCCAACTCTCACATCCATACATGACCACAGGAAAAACCATAGCCTTGACTAGACGAACCTTTGTTGGCAAAGTAATGTCCCTGCTTTTGAATGTGCTATCTAGGTTGGTCATAAATTTCCTTCCAAGGAGTAAGCTTCTTTTAATTTCATGGCTGCAGTCACCATCTGTAGTGATTTTGGAGCGCAGAAAAATAAAGTCTGACACTGTTTCCTGTGTTCCCCATCCATTTCCCATGAAGTGATGGGACTGTATGCCATGATCTTCATTTTCTGAATGTTGAGCTTTAAGCCAACTTTTTCACTCTCCACTTTCACTTTCATCAAGAGGCTTTTGAATTCCTCTTCACTTTCTGCCATAAGGTTGGTGTCCTCTGCATATCTGAGGTGATTGATATTTCTCCCAGCAATCTTGATTCCAGCTTGTGTTTCTTCCAGTCCAGCGTTTATCATGATGTACTCTGCATATAAGTTAAATAAACAGGATGACAATATACAGCCTTGACATACTCCTTTTCCTATTTGGAACCAGTCTGTTGTTCCATGTCCAGTTCTAACTGTTGCTTCCTGACCTGCACACAAATTTCTCAAGAGGCAGATCAGGTGGTCTGGTATTCCGATCTCTTTCAGAATTTTCCACAGTATATTGTGATCCACACAGTCAAAGTCTTTGGCATAGTCAATAAAGCAGAAATAGATGTTTTTCTGGAACTCTCTTGCTTTTTCTATGATCCAGAGGATGTTGGCAATTTGATCTTTGGTTCCTCTGCCTTTTCTAAAACCAGCTTGAACATCTGGAAGTTCATGGTTCACATATTGCTGAAGCCTGGCTTGGAGAATTTTGAGCATGATTTTACCAGGGTGTGAGATGAGTGCAATTGTGCAGTAGTTTCAGCATTCTTTGGCATTGTCCTTCTTTGGGATTGGAATGAAAACTGACCTTTTCCAGTCGTGTGGCCACTGCTGAGTTTTCCAGATTTGCTGGCATATTGAGTGCAGCACTTTCACAGCATCATCTTTCAGGATTTGGAATACCTCAACTGGAATTCCATCACCTCCACTAGCTTTGTTCGTAGTGATGCTTTCCAAGGCCCACTTGACTTCACATTCCAGGATGTCTGGCTCTAGGTGAGTGATCACACCATCATGATTATCTGGGTCGTGAAGATCTTTTTTCTATGGTTCTTCTGTGAATTCTTGCCATCTCTTCTTAATATCTTCTGCTTCTGTTAGGTCCATACCATTTCTGTCCTTTATCGAGCCCATCTTTGCATGAAATGTTCCTTTAGTATCTCTGATTTTCTTGAAGAGATCCCTAGTCTTTCTCATTCTGTTGTTTTCCTCTATTTCTTTGCTTTGATTGCTGAAGAAGGCTTTCTTATCTCTTCTTGCTATTCTTTGGGCCTCTGCATTCAAATGTTTATATCTTTCCTTTTCTCCTTTGCTTTTCGCTTCTCTTCTTTTCACAGCTATTTGTAAGGCCTTCCCAGACAGCGACTTTGCTTTTTTGCATTTATTTTCCATGGGAATGGTCTTGAAATAAAGTGATGCTTAAAATTCTCCATGCCAGACATCAACAATACATGAACTGTGTATGAACTTCCAGATGTTCAAGCTAGTTTTAGAAAAGGCAGAGGAACCAGAGATCAAATTACCAACATCTGCTGGATCATGGAAAAAGCAAAAGAGTTCCAGAAAAACATCTATTTCTGCTTTATTGACTATGCCAAAGACTTTGACTGTGTGGATCACAATAAACTGTGGAAAATCTGAGAGATAGGCATACCAGACCACCTGACCTGCCTCTTGAGAAACCTATATGCATTTCAGGAAGCAACAGTTAGACCTGGACATGGAACAACAGACTGGTTCCAAGTGGGAAAAGGAGTATGTCAAGGCTGTATACTGTCACCCTGCTTATTTAACTTATATGCAGAGTACATCATGAGAAACGCTGGGCTAGAAGAAGCACAAGCTGGAATCAAGATTGCCAGGAGAAATATCAATCACCTCAGATATGCAGAGGACACCACCCTTATGGCAGAAAGTGAAGAGGAACTAAAAAGACTGTTGATGAAAGTGATAGTGGAGAGTGAAAAGTTTGCTTAAAGCTCAATATTCAGAAAACTAAGATCATGGCATCCAGTCCCATCACTTCATGGCAAATAGATGGGGAAACAATGGAATCTGTGGCTGACTTTATTTTTCTGGGCTCCAAAATCACTGCAGATTGTGACAGCAGCCATGAAATTAAAAGAAGCTTACTCCTTGGAAGGAAAGTTATGACCAACCTGCTGCTGCTAAGTCACCTCAGTGGTGTCCAACTCGTGTGACCCCATAGACAGTAGCCCACCAGGCTTCCCCATCCCTAGGATTCTCCAGGCAAGAACATTGGAGTGGGTTGCCATTTCCTTCTCCAATGCATGCAAGTTAAAATGAAAGTGAAGTTGCTCCGTCGTGTCCGACTCTTAGCGACCCCATGGACTGCAGCCCACCAGGCTCCTCCATCCATGGGATTTTCCAGGCAAGAGTACTGGAGTGGGGTGCCATTAAAGCAGAGACATTACTTTGCCAACAAAGGTCCGTTTAGTCAAGGCTATGGTTTTTCCAGTGGTCATGTATGGATGTGCGAGTTGGACTGTGAAGAAAGCTGAGCACCAAAGAATTGATGGTTTTGAACTGTGATGTTGGAGAAGAGTTGAGAGTCCCTTGGACTGCAAGGAGATCCAACCAGTCCATCCTAAAGCAGATAAGACCTGGGTGTTCATTGAAAGGACTGATGTTCTAGCTGAAACTGCAATACATTGGCCACCTGATTCAAAGAGCTGACTCATTTGAAAAGACCCTGATGCTGGGAAAGATTGAGGGCAGGAGGAGAAGGGGACGACAGAGGATAAGATGGTTGGATGGCATCACGGACTCAATGGACATGGGTTTGGCTGGCCTCCAGGAGTTGGTGATGGACAGGGAGGCCTCGCATGTTGTGGTTCATGGGCTTGCAGAGAGTTGGAGACGACTGAGAGACTGAACTTAACTGAACTGTAATGTGTAACTTTACCTTTCCCAGTAAAACTACAAATTTAGCCTGACTGACTTTCCTTTTTATTATAATATGATTCCAGATTCTACCTTACATGACCCTTATTACTTGACCACATAATTTTCACTACAGGTTTCAAATTGTTAACCATCCTTGAAAACATACTGAAGGAAAGTGGGACTAGCATGTTAGAATTTCTAACCTTCTTAATCCAGCACCTTAGACCACTTGGCCATGCTACTTCCCATTCTAACTTTCTATTTTAGAAAACACTTTGATAATAAGACTGAACTGCATGGAAGTAATATATCTTTACTGTAGTATTTAACTTGTTTTTTTCTCTTGAAATAAGGTTCATTTACCTGTCAGAATCACAGATTAGATACATCAAGCTATTGATAGAGCTTAAAAAAAAATTCGCTAAACAGATGTTTTGTCCTTTGTGGGGGAAAAAAACACACAAAAATTCATGGAAAATTTGAACAAATAATACATGCAGGAAAAGTCATTTACTTTTCTCTTTTCTATAACCTATACTTAAGTGGTTTGATTTCTGAATAATCAGTTGACCAAGAGACTACTACAATGATCAAGCCTTAGCTTTTCCTCTCCTATTTGAATAATCAATACCCTGAAATGAATGTAAGACACTGCAATGATGATTTCAAATATTCTCTTATTGTTAAGGTATCTAGTACAGCATAAAACCAATGAACAAAGCATGTAACTGAGTTTGAATCATTTCTTTTATTCTTTTTTTTTTTGCATTCTATAGAAGTAATTAAATTTGCAAATAAAATGGGAATGCCATGTATTTTTCATCATTGTCATGCAGATTGTAGATATTCCTCTGAAATTAAGCTATTCTGTATGACATTCCTTGAATATTGGCAGTTGTTATTCTTTTAATATTTGTAGTGACACATATATTTGAAATTTTCACCTTTTATCTTTGGTTGTGTTTTGCTTAATTCTATATAGTTTAAGAAGAGTAAAATAATTTAATGGGTAATCAGCTAAGTTGATGAAATTGCTGACTCGATGGATGTGAGTGTGAGTGAACCCCGGGAGCTGGTGATGGACAGGGAGGCCTGGCGTGCTGCAGTTCATGGGGTCTCAAAGAGTCGGACACGACTGAGAGACTGAACTGAACTGAACTGAATAAGACCAAATTTAGGTTCATTCAGAAACTGCAGTCTCTAACCCCACATTGAAGCTTATACTTCCATACACAAAGGTAAGGTACGATAGAGTGTGTACATATTTTAAAACTTTAGGTGATTATCCGAAAAATAATTTCAGCTCCGTTTTTAATGAAAATGAGAAAAGAGTTAACTTTTAAAACTAAGACTTTAATAGCAACTAATTGTGGCATTCTGTATATTACTATAATAAAAAATGAGAGCTAACTTAAGACTTCTCGCCTTCAGTGTTATATTTTTCCTCATCGCAAGGAAATTGTAACTCATTCTGCCACTTTCAGTAGAGAGTTGTGCATTTAGAACAATGCAAAAAGTTTAATTGTATTCATAAAGTTCACTATAGGAAATCTTATTGAAAAGTTCAATTCATTTCATGGGGATAGAGAAGAATTTGAGGTATAAGATGAGACCAAAATATCTAAAACAGAAATTGATGGTTGAAAGTATAAGAGACAGGAAGAATAGGTGCAACGTTCATTGGAAGAATCCCAATAGATTTTTTAAGTGTGGTTTATTGACTATGCCAAAGTCTTTGACTGTGTGTATCACAATAAACTGTGGAAAATTCTGAAAGAGATGGGAATACCAGACCACCTGACCTGCCTCTTCAGAAATCTGTATGCAGGTCAGGAAGCAACAGTTAGAACTGGACATGGACCAACAGACTAGTTCCAAATAGGAAAAGGAGTACATTAAGGCTGTATATCATCACCCTGCTTATTTAACTTATATGCAGAGTACATCATGAGAATGGACTGGAAGAAACACAAGCTGGAATCAAGATTGCCAGGAGAAATATCAATCACCTCAGATATGCAGATGACACCACCCTTATGGCAGAAAGTGAAGAGGAACTAAATAGCCTCTTGATGAAAGTGAAAGTGGAGAGTGAAAAAGTTGGCTTAAAGCTCAACATACAGAAAACGAAGATCATGGCATCTGGTCCCATCACTTTATGGCAAATTGGGCTCCAAAATCACTGCAGATGGTGACCACAGCCATGAAATTAAAAGACGCTTACTCCTTGGAAGAAAAGTTATGACCAACCTAGATAGCATATTGAAAAGCAGAGATATTACTTTGCCAAGAAAGGTCCGTCTAGTCAAGGCTATGGTTTTTCCAGTGGTCATGTATGGATGTGAGAGTTGGACTGTGAAGAAAGCTGAGAGCCAAAGAATTGATGCTTTTGAACTGTGGTGTTGGAGAAGACTTTTGAGAGTCCCTTGGACTGCAAGGAGATCCAACCAGTCCATTCTGCAGGAGATCAGCCCTGGGATTTCTTTGGAAGGAATGATGCTAAAACTGAAACTCCACTACTTTGGCACCTCATGCGAAGAGTTGATTCATTGGAAAAGACCCTGTTGCTGGGAGGGATTGGGGTCAGGAGGAGAAGGGGATGACAGAGGATGAGATGGCTGGATGGCATCACTGACTCGATGGATGTGAATCTGAGTGAACTCCGGGAGTTGGTGATAGACAGGAGGCCTGGCATGCTGCAATTCATGGGGTTGCAAAGAGTCGAACATGACTGAGCAACTGAACTGAACTGAACTGAACTGAAGGAGAGTCCATCAGATAACATGGGAAACTGGATTCTATGCACATGACTTTGACCCTTGACACCCATTTCCTTTCACCTTAACAAACACGAGAGCAACAAAACTGAAATAAGTCAAGTGTCTCTTGGCTTCTAGAACATACATCTAAGTATCATGTACATAGGATTTGAGTTAGTGACCTTCATTTCATTTAAAAAACTACCAAGTACCTATCATGTGTTACAGCAATAAGAAAAATGTACAAAAATGTCTGCTATATGCCTCAAGGGCTGGGGACAGAAAATAAACTAATCAGTAAAGTATGTAATATGTTAGAAGATGAGAGGTTCAGTGAAGAAAAATTTAAAAGAGTAAAAAGTGTTAGAGTACATGGGTGTGAGGAATCAATATTTCAGCAAATTGTTAAAAGAATGTTTCTCTAATGGGATATGTGTGCAAAGATTTGAAAGAGGTGAGATAGACAGTCATGTGACTGTCCCTAAGACAAGAGTTTGTAGGTAAAGAGAACCTCAAATGCAAAGTCACTTCAGCAGGGTCTTCCCTGGTAGATTTTAGGAATGTGTATGAGGACTACATGTGAGCACCTGAGTGAGCAAGGGGAGAGTGATAAAAGGTAAGGTTGCATGGGTGATGGACTGTCAATTTGTATGGAGACTTTTTGCCTTTCCAACAGATTCTGCTGCAAACATTATATTTTTGAGATCCCAGATGTCTAATAAGTGTTATATTTTATCTGAAAAAATTTGGTGTGTGTATTACTGTAAACCATCCCCATAAAATATGTTTTGTTCCACAGTGTGTGGGGAAACACACCATTTCACTATGTTTTGAAATATTTCCCCAGGAATTCTAAACATAGTACCCTTTTGAAGAACTCCTGGTTGATCAATTTACATATTTCCTTTATTTCTCTTTTTGGAAGATCTTGTGATGTCATTGGGTTTTATCACTTCTCTATTTTTGAATTACTTGTGTTCAGGCTCACCTACTTTATCAACAGCTGGTATATATGCTACATCACATTTTAGTCAAATGTCACTCATTTAATAGGTCGTATGATTTTTATAGAAAGGAAATCTCTTTTATCTTTGTGTTATGTATTATTTCTAGTAGCAATTATTAGTTTTATGTGTCAAAATCCAAAGTACTTTGTGAGTTATTTATTTTTCTTAAAATCAAATTAGAAGATAGAATAAATCTACATTCAGATTATTCAGGATGATGTGTGTCTGCATGTGTGCTAAATCGCTTCAGTCTGTCTGACTCTTTGCAACCCTATGAACCGTAGCCTCCAAGGCTCCTCTGTCCATAGGATTCTCCAAGCAAGAATACTGGAGTGGATTGCCATGCCCTCCTTCAGGGGATCTTCCTAACCCAGGGATCGGACCCATGTTTCTTTTGTCTCCTTCATTAGCAGATGGTTTCTTTATCACTAACACCAACTGGGAAGCCCATTCAGGGTGGTAGAGTGTATAATTGGATCTAAAACAGCTTTCTGAGATTTGTGAGATATATGAAGGAAATATTTCAGAAGTTATTTATTTAAATATTTGGGATTAAATATTTAATCCAAATTAAAACTGACTTTGAAAAATTTGTGATGGTCTAGTCAGGACGGATGGAGAAGGCAATGGCACCCCACTCCAGTACTTTTGCTTGGAAAATCCCATGGACGGAGAAGCCTGGTGGGCTGCAGTCCATGGGGTCGCTAGAGTCAGACACGACTGAGTGACTTCACTTTCACTTTTCACTTTCATGCATTGGAGAAAGAAATGGCAACCCACTGCAGCGTTCTTGCCTGGAGAATCCCAGGGCCGGGGTAGCCTGGTGGGCTGCCATCTATGGGATCGCACAGAGTCGGACACGACTGAAGCGACTTAGCAGCAGCAGCAGCAGTCAGGACGCATATATTTTACATATGTAGTATTTATTGGAAAGGTCAAAATCCAGAAAGTTTAAATTTAGTTAGCAAAGAAAAGTCAAATTCAATGTGCCTGAGATGCTGATCTGAGAAAAAGGAGGAAAAGATCAAGTAATAGATAAATCTAAATAACCTGATTAAATTACATTGTAGGGTCAATAACAGAAGAAATTCCTTTCAAAGGGAATAGGTAAAATTGAGATCCTTAGTTTTAAGTCTGCTTTGCTTCTAATAAATATGTAAAAAAAAAATCAATTTCAGTGAATAAAGAGAATTATCCTAATAATGCATTCTGGAACATCCTTACTACTATAACCACTATAACTGTTTCAATTTTTAATGAAATGTAGTGATATTGTGCTAAATAATCTATTGTGGAAATTTCAATGGATATTTACAGCCAAGTATTAGAAAACCTGTGTGGACCTCTAGTTTTAGATATTCAATGTTACTGGAGTCAATAGATCATAGTAAGAACTATTTATGAATAGGGTATGCATATTTAATGCCAAATTTTCTTCATTGGGCATTATTTTAAAGCTTTACTTGCACATAAATTACAATCATTACTGAAGACTCTAGATGGTTTTTAGGAACCATCATGTGAAAAAACAGAGCCCACTTTCTTAATGTAAATTAAGAGCTAACTGGGTAATCACCAATTTTCAATAAATATTTTAGAAATACATAGCAAATATCAGGGCAACAGATACAATAAAAAGTATCAGTAATCAAATTTTATCTAAAAAGCCTGGAATTTTATTTTTTTCTCATTTTGTTAAAATAGTTCATTTTATTTTTAACATACATTTAACTAGCCATATGATGACAAGGATAAAAGTTATATATTATATTTTTCTGTGTGTAAATTCTTTCAAATATTTTTAATCTGAACTTTTAAATAAGAAAATATTGATATCTGTGAAGATAAAATATTAATGCTAATTTATTGCTATTTAAAATATTAGCTTCATAAAATATATTGTAGGTACAAATTATCAGTGAATTCTTCAAATGTTTTTCATAGTTTACATAAGAACTGATATAGGAAAACAAAAGAAATAAACTTTTTTCCCTAGAAGTAATATTATCAACAATGGAAACTAGAAATCTTCCTCAAAATGATCTATACAGTTCTATTTTAAAAATCTATTTTGTTCTGCTTTTCAACAATACTATTTATTTTATATTTGTGTTAGCTTTCTATTGCTGTTCTAACAAATTATCATAAGTTTAGTGACTTAAAGTAACACAAATTTATTATCTTACAATTCCTGAGGTAAGAAATCAGAGATGAATATTATGGGGCTAAAATCAAACTGTTGGCAGGGCTGCATTTTTTCAGGAGGTTCTAGTGGAGAGTCTTGCTTTCTTGTCTTTTTCAGCTTTTGTTGTTATTTATTGACTCTCTTATCTCTGACTCTTTTGTGACTCCATGGACTGTAGCCCACCAGGCTCCTCTGTCCATGGGACTTTCCTGGCAAGAATACTGGAGTGGGTTGCCATTTCCTTCTCTAGGGGATTTTCCAACTCAGGGATCAAACTCATGTCTCTTGCATTGCAGGCAGTTTCTTTACCACTATGTCACCTGGAAACCCTTTAAGATGCTGCCTGTAATCTTTGCCACATGGCCTTTCCTCTATCATCATCGTCCATCATTCCAAAATTTGCTTCCTTTGGCAGAACTCCATTCTCTGACTCTGATAATCCTCTTTTCCTCTTACAAAGACCATTGTGATTACAATGGGTCCACTCAGATGATTTAAGATAATTTCCTCAAGATCCTTTACTAAATCACATTTAGAAATTTTTTTGGCATGTAAGATAATCTTTTCTGTCTCTGGAGACTAGTTCATAAGCATTTTAAAGGGACTATCATTCTGTCTGTTAAAGTATCTGAGATCATTTCAGCATTTTCATGACAAAGGACAGTAAGCATGTGTATGTGTGTGTGTAAGAAGCAGAAGCAATACACCACATCTGCCTTCAAATAATTCCACAAGCATCCCATCATTATCTATACTCATAGGAAAGGGCTGACTTTCCTCAAAGAATGAAAAGCCTATGTTGTCATATATTGCAAAAGAGAGGCTGATGATTAAGCAGTACTTTATTCTTCAGTTTAATATATATGGATACTTTCAGTGCTCTGTGACAGTTTTTTATTTTATTAATTTTAAGCAGTGAATTTTCTCCCATATTATTAGAACAAAGAAAATATTTGAAGACACTGCGTCTTTTTCCCCTGGTGCCTCAGATGACAAAGAATCTGCCTGCAGTGTAGGAGACCTGGGTTTGAATATTGGGTTGGGAAGATCCCCTGGAGAAGGGAATGGCTACCCCCTCCAGTATTGTTGCCTAGAGAATTCCATGGACAGAGGAGCCTGGTGAGCTACAGTCCATGGGGTAACAGTTAGACAAAACTGAGTGACTTAATATATTTATGGGCAAACAATTATTTCTAAAATACTGTGCCTTTTACCTTCTAAACTAGAATTTTCTTGGTTTGAATTTTTGTTCTCTTTCTATTCTGCCATGTATACCCTTATGGCAGAAAGTGAAGAGGAACTAAATAGCCTCTTGATGAAAATGAAAGAGGAGAGTGAAAAGGTTGGCTTAAAGCTCAACATACAGAAAACGAAGATCATGGCATCTGGTCCCAACACTTCATGGGAAATAGATAGGGAAACAGTGGAAACAGTGTCAGACTTTAGTTTTTGGGGCTCCAAAATCACTCCATATGGTGACAGCAGCCATGAAATTAAAAGACACTTACTTCTTGGAAGGAAAATTATGACCAACCTAGATAGCATATTGAAAAGCAGAGACATTACTTTTCTAAAAGAGGTCTGTCTAGTCAAGGCTATGGCTTTTCCTGTGGTCATGTATGGATGTGAGAGTTGGACTGTGAAGAAAGCTGAGCATCGAAGAATTGATGCTTTTGAACTGTGGTGTGGGATAAGACTCTTGAGAGTCCCTTGGACTGCAAGGAGATCCAACCAGTCCATTCTGAAGGAGATCAGCCCAGGGATTTCTTTGGAAGGAATGATGCTAAAGCTGAAACTCAAATACTTTGGCCACCTCATGGAAAGAGTTGACTCATGGGAAAAGACTCTGATGTTGGGAGGGATTGGGGGCAGGAGGAGAAGGGGACGACAGAGGATGAGATGGCTGGATGGCATCACCGACTCGATGGATGTGAGTTTGAGTAAATTCTGGGAGTTGGTGATGGACAGGGAGGCCTGGCTGCTGCAATTCATAGAGTCACAAAGAGTCGGACATGACTGAGAGACTGAACTGAACTGAACTGAATGTATATGATACGGCTTTGGAAAATACTGGAGGACTTTAATTTTGAAATTGATTCCTTAAATTTTTTTTGCTCAAAGCATTTTCAATCACTTAAAATACACTACAAAACAAACTGAGATTATTAATTTATCTTCTTTGGGCTATCCAAGTTGTTACTCAGAAAAATGCTTTCTGAAAGATTTGGGAACTCGTAAAAAGGTGTATCACCAGATGGTCAACACCAAAATCAGATTGATTAAATTTTTTGCAGCCAAAGATGGAGAAGCTCTATACAGTCAGCAAAAACAAGACCAGGAGCTGACTGTGGCTCAGACCATCAACTCCTTATTGCCAAATTCAGACTTAAATTGAAGAAAGTAGGGAAAACCACTAGACCATTCAGGTATGACCTAAATCAAATCCCTTATGATTATACAGTGGAAGTGAGAAATAGATTTAAGGGCCTAGATCTGATAGATAGAGTGCCTGATGAGCTATGGAATGAGGTTTGTGACATTGTACAGGGGACAGGGATCAAGACCATCCCCATGGAAAAGAAATGCAAAAAGCAAAATGGCTGTCAGTGGAGGCCTTACAAATAGCTGTGAAAAGAAGAGAAGTGAAAAGCAGAGGAGAAAAGGAAAGATATAAACATCTGAATGCAGAGTTCCAAAGAATAGCAAGAAGAGATACGAAAGCCTTCTTCAGCGATCAATGCAAAGAAATAGAGGAAAACAACAGAATGGGAAAGACTAGAGATCTCTTCAAGAAAATCAGAGATACCAAAGGAACATTTCATGCAAAGATGGGCTCGACAAAGGACAGAAATGGTATGGACCTAACAGAAGCAGAAGATATTAAGAAGAGATGGCAAGAATACGCAGAAGAACTGTACAAAAAAGATCTTCATGACCCAGATAATCACGATGGTGTGATCACTGACCTAGAGCCAGACATCCTGGAATGTGAAGTCAAGTGAGCCTTAGAAAGCATAACTATGAACAAAGCTAGTGGAGGTGATAGAATTCCAGTTGAGCTACTCCAAATCCTGAAAGATGATGCTGTGAAAGTGCTGCCCTCAATATGCCAACAAATTTGGAAAACTCAGCAGTGGCCACAGGACTGGAAAAGGTCAGTTTTCATTTCAATCTCAAAGAAAGGCAATGCCAAATAATGCTCAAACTACTGCACAATTGCACTCATCTCACATGTTAGTAAAGTAATGCTCAAAATTCTCCAAGCCAGGCTTCAGCAATATGTAAACCGTGAACTTCCTGATGTTCAAGCTGGTTTTAGAAAAGGCAGAGGAACCAGAGATCAAATTGTCAACATCTGCTGGATCATGGAAAAAGCAAGAGAGTTCCAGAAAAACATCTATTTCTGCTTTATTGACTATGCCAAAGCCTTTGACTGTGTGGATCACAATAAACTGTGGAAAATTCTGAAAGAGATGAGAATACCAGACCACCTGATCTGCCTCTTGAGAAATTTGTATGCAGGTCAGGAAGCAACAGTTAGAACTGGACATTGAACAACAGACTGGTTCCAAATAGGAAAAGGAGTACGTCAAGGCTGTATATTGTCATCCTATTTATTTAACTTATATGCAGAGTACATCATGAGAAATGCTGGACTAGAAGAAACACAAGCTGGAATCAAGATTGCCAGGAGAAATATTAATAACCTCAGATATGCAGATGACACCACTCTCATGGCAGAACGTGAAGAGGAACTCAAAAGCCTCTTGATGAAAGTGAAAGTGGAGAGTGAAAAAGTTGGCTTAAAGCTCAAAATTCAGAAAACAAAGATCATGGCATCCGGTCCCATCACTTCATGGGAAATAGATGGGGGAACAGTGGAAACAGTGGCTGACTTTATTTTTCTGGGCTCCAAAATCACTGCAGATGGTGACTGCTGCCATGAAATTAAAAGACACTTACTCCTTGGAAGGAAAGTTATGACCAACCTAGATAGCATATTCAAAAGCAGACACATTACTTTGCCAACAAAGGTTCGTCTAGTCAAGGCTATGGTTTTTCCTGGGGTCATGTATGGATGTGAGAGTTGGACTGTGAAGAAGGCTGAGAGCCAAAGAATTGATGCTTTTGAAATGTGCTGTTGGAGAAGACTCTTGAGAGTCCCTTGGACTGAAAGGAGATCCAACCAGTCCATTCTAAAGGAGATCAGCCCAGGGATTTCTTTGGAAGGAATGATGCTAAAGCCGAAACTCCAGTACTTTGGCCACCTCTTGCGAAGAGTTGACTCATTGGAAAAGACCCTGATGCTGGGAGGGATTGGGGGCAGGAGGAGAAGGGGACAACAGAGTATGAGATGGCTGGATGGCATCACTGACTCGATGGACGTGAGTCTGAGTGAACTCCGGGTGTTGGTGATGGACAGGAAGGCCTGGTGTGCTGTGATTCTTGGAGTCGCAAAGAGTCAGTCATGCATGAGCGACTAATCTGATCTGAGCAAGGTGTACTTCCAAACCTGCCTTACTCAATGATTGTTTATATTGTGATTTTCAAAAATAAGGAAAACACACCTCATTAAATTTTTCACATATTGTATTTTGTCCTAGGCTACTTTTCAGTTCATCATAATTCTTCCATGTTTGTTTCCAAATTTAAGGGCCCTGGAAGGAGTGCTTCTTTTCATTTGATTATAGGTTGACCTGTGAGGTTTTCTTTAATAACTGACCATCTTCACCTTAAATAATAATTTTATTTCATTTGGAATTCATATGAAATTAGTTATCTCACCTTAGAGTAATTTAGTTGATGGTGTCTGTTTTCTTCTTTCATTCAAATTTAACTGATCACTAAATTTGACAATGAAATAAAATTCTTGGAGCTTTGATAGAGACTTCAGTTCAGTTCAGTTCGGTCACTCAGTCATGTCCAATTCTTTGCGACCCCATGAATCACAGCACACCAGACCTCCCTGTCCATCACCAACTCCCAGAGTTCACTCAAACTCATTCCTATTGAGTCGGTGATGCCATCCAGCCACCTCATCCTCTGTCGTCCCCTTCTCCTCCTGCCCCCAATCCCTCCCAGCATCAGAGACTTTTCCAACGAGTCAACTCTTCGCATGAGGTGGCCAAAGTACTGGAGTTTTGGCTTTAGCATCATTCCTTCCAAAGAAATCCCTGGGCTGATCTCCTTTAGAATGGACTGGTTAGATCTCCTTTCAGTCCAAGGGACTCTCAAGAGTCTTCTCCAACACCACAGTTCAAAAGCATCATTTCTTCAGTGCTCAGCTTTCTTCACAGTCCAACTCTCACATCCATACATGACCACAGGAAAAACCATAGCCTTGACTAGACGGACCTTTGTTGGCAAAGTAATGTCTCTGCTTTTGAATATGCTATCTGGGTTGGCCATAACTTTCCTTCCAAGGAGTAAGTGTCTTTTAATTTCATGGCTGCAATCACCATCTGCAGTGATTTTGAGCCCGAGACTTAGTGAAAGATTATAAAAAGTTAAGGTTAAAAAAAAAAAAGCTTCATTTTATGCTTAGAAGATTTACTTTCAAAGTAATACTGATAGTTCTTTCAAGAATATAGACTGTGAAATGAGTACAAGAGGACAGTTATGAGAAATTTTATGGGCAATGTCAGGAAGCTGTGTTTCTTTGGTTGGTTGATTGACATTGGTTTAGTTTAGTTTGTCATTTTATACTCTGCTGGTTTTGTATTGTTTAATGTAATTTTGGTTGAGAGAGATATAAATCACATTTAAATTTGTATTAGTGACAAACCATATGAATTAACTATTCTTGAATAAATCTGCAGAAATGAATAACATACCAAACATACAAGTTCAGCAGAGCCAATATTATTGTTTATTATTAACATCACATGGAAAGTGGATTCAGCAAGTTTCCTAAAGAGTTTACAAGAGATGGGGAAGGATGCTGTAAGAAGTTAAATCTACTGAACTCCATATTTCTGTCACGACCCTAAAACTGCCCAGGAGAATCATAGCCCCACAGAAGTTGGGAGTCTTTGAAACTATGTGTGAATGCTAATTACAGCAAGTATTTACATTTAGAAATCCAACTGGCCTCCCAGAAGCTAGGGAGATACTTCTCCTACAGTACCAGCAAACCAACACAGACCAATTAATATTTATAAATGCTAAATATATAAAATGTAGTATATTTTCCATCTTATTTGGCCCCCCAAATCAAAGATTGTGTTAATACTTTCTAACCAGTAACAATATAACAAACCATCCAGGTTTGCCCAGGACAGTCCCAGTTTTAAGACTGGGGGTCATATATCTCAGGAAATCCCTTCATTTTCAGAAAAATCAGGGATGGTTACTCATTCTGATTTTATATATATATATATATATATATATATATATATATATATTCAGGTTAAATTTTCAATCATTCAGAATCACTGAGGTCCCAATTTATATTGTCTCAAACATGAAAGATAATTACTTGAGATTTCCAATGCCTAACCCTAGGTCCAGGTCTCTGAAACACACTTGTATTGCTGTCACTTCCATTTGAGAGAATAAAATATGAATTCCATTGGCATTTGATTGCATAGAAAGATATATTTATATGTCATATGAATTGTTGGAGTAAAAAAAAATTCAAAAATAAAGGAGATAGAGAGAGTGGGAGCCTGGAAGCTGCTTTATTAGCAAGACTCTATGTACCATGGCAAAGAACACTAATTTTGAGAAAAAACATTTTTTTCCAAGTATTTCCCTTCTGTGGCAGTATCACCCTGATTCATACTTCTACCATGGCAGAAGAAGGTGACCTGAAGGCACATTTGTGATACATTGGCTGTGCTAATTTGGAACTCCTTTGCCTGATACGCAGTAATGATATATAGTTATAGTGACTTGGAGTTCCTTAGAGATCCCACTGCAGAAAAATGGATATCATTTGAATCTTGGATGTACTCATCCAATTTCTCTATTGTTCATTAAGCAGCACTGGTGGTGAGTTATGGGGAGAAAATCTATAAATATTAATATCTTATGTCATTGCAAGTAGTAACTTCCAGCTTATTATTCTCAAATATTTTCTAGTGAAGGAATTCTAGTAAAGTTAAAAAAAAATCTTCAACTGTAAAAAAGTATTGGAAAAATAGATTAAGCCAAATGATTATCACTAGGGACAACAGAATTTTTTTTACAATTAATTCCATTTTTAGACTTTGTTTCAATGAACACCTTGCTAAATGTTATCACAGTATAGTATCAATAATTATACTATAATTTTGAAGTCAGAGAGACTTACATGCAAAAACTGACTCTACAATTCAGCGGCTTGATTATTTTAGACAATTATATTATTTCTCTGAGCCTCAGTTTCCTTAATTGTAAAATGTAGACAGCTATCATTAGAATTAGCATTGAAGATTGAGTGATAATATATATTAGGCATAAAGCATACAGTATGTGCTCATACTTTACCCTTCAAATCTGTTTAAAATTCACTGATCAAAAGGGGGGAGTGATCCTTCATCATCCGCTTATTCAATATATGAATTTCTTGAGTCTGATCTCTCTGCTTAGGTGGAAAAGAAATTGTTTCCTCCTTTAACGCCTGGGGCAAAAGAGGGAGATTGTAGGTGAAAGAAAGCAGTGTGGTAGAAATACTATTCCATTAGACAGCAGACACTTGACCTATCCAGTAATACCTACCTTTCTTAATTAAAGACCAAAATCCTTAGAGCTGAAATAAATAAGGTTGTATTATTTTATCAAAAAGGTTTCCTATTTTTTCTGTATTATCATTTTATGAATTATTGTGTATGCAATATATACAAATATATTGTAAAGTCAAGAATATCATATATACAATAAACATATAGAGTAATATAATACCTGCTCTTAAAGAATAACAGCTACTGTTTGTTAGCTGACTTTCTAGTATCTACAAACAGATTTAGAATCCCTTCCAAATCCTGCAGAATACTATCCCAAATACCCCCAAAATTTGACTGATTAAAATGTATTCAATCTATTATAATTTTTATAAAAGTTCAACACTTCTAAATAGCTTTACAGCTTAGTTTATATATTTGTGTGATGGAGATAAGATCATAAGGCTGTGTGAGATTAAATGAAACATTGCTTTGAAAAATTATAGGAGGGGACTTCCCTGGTGGCTTGGAGGTAAAGAATATGACTGCCAATCGAGGAGATGTGGGTTTGATCCCTGGTCTGGGAAGATCCCACATGCCGCAGAACAACTAAGCCCATGTACCACAACTATTGAGGCTGTGCCCTAGAGACTGGGAAATCACAACTACTGAGCCCACGTGCCCTAGAACCCGTGCTCTGCAACAAGAGAAGCCACTGCCATAAGTCTGGCCACCACAACTAGAGAGTAGCCCCCGGTTGCCCCAACTAGAGAAAAGCCTGCTCATCAACAAAGACCCAGCAGAGCCAAAAATAAATAATAAGCAAGTAAATAATTTTAAAAAACCATAAGACAGTCTTGGTGTCAAGCACTGTTGATTCAGTATATAGCAGTATAATTTGTATATAACGTATTCATTTTTGCTTTCAGCATTTCTTGATTCATACTTTTGTAAAAATATTAAATATTCTTATTTCCCCACTAAAATTATATAAAATGAAACTATTTTCTCTAGATGATTATATCCATGTAGTAGTTAAATGTAGTGATACATATCAAACTAGATTTCAGTCTTAAAATTTCTGCTTCTATCTTCATTGATGAAAGACATTTTTGATTTCTGGAGCAATTTAGTTTTTCTTTATCTTTCTTATTCTTGTAAGACAGTTCATGATTTCACAAACTACATCATAGCATAAACAAGAACTTCTAGATGGACTAAGCAATGGTAAATCTGAAACCTCTAGTTTTCTCCAAGTTCTTACTTACATGGTTTATTTAAAGCATTTATAAGCTTGGACTCTGTATAACCAAACAGATGTTTCTCCACATCTAGCTCAGACACTCCTATCTTTAATTTTTATACATTTCATTTCACCTCAGGTTTCAGTGCCAGCTGCTGTGAAATAATCTTGGGACTTTAACATTGGTATAATTGGACCCACTGTGCACTCATAATGAGAATTCAGAAATTAAAATCAATACAAGAAGAAAACTATAGAAAAATCCATAATTATGCCCTTTATACATACATTTTAACCTTTTAGCTTCCACATCTGCTGCTGCTGGTGCTAAAAGTCGCTTCAGTCGTGTCCAACTCTGTGTGACCCCATAGACGGCAGCCCACCAGGCTCCCCCGTCCCTGGGATTCTCCAGGCAATAGCACTGGAGTGGGTTGCCATTTCCTTCTCCAGTGCATTAAAGTGAAAAGTGAAAGTGAAGTCGTTCAGTCATGTCTGACTCTTAGCGACCCCATGGACTGCAGCCTACCAGGCTCCTCCATCCATGGGATTTTCCAGGCAAGAGTACTGGAGTGGGGTGCCATTGCCTTCTCTGAGCTTCCACATCAGTCAACCATTAAAAAAATCAAAAGCCCTCAAGGAGCAGAAGCATATTTTTATATTGATTCCCTCTCTTTTACAGAGCTATGTCTCCCATTTTAATACTGATTTATAAGACTGAAATTTCCTCCCTCACCCCACCCCCCAGCTCCGCCATTCCTGTCTCTCTTTGCCTTAGACTTTCCTTTTCCTGATTCTTCCCATCTCCTTGGTTTCTCTCTTAAAACCTGAACAAATGTTTAATTTAAGAAATGTAAATATTGAATAGAGTTTCTTAAAATTCTATGAATATATTTTAAAAACTCATGCTTTCAAATAGAAAAGGCATTACCTGGTTGTGATCAAGTCAGTTCTAGGACAGAGAGATGACTCCCATCTAGAACAACAACTTGGGGAATAGGGAGGGCATTTTGGGGATGGACTCCCTCAGCCCATCAGACATAGCCTGGAACTGTGATGGGAGCTGGTCCAGCACAGTTAATGCCCCAAGACACACCAGAGAAGTCAGCCTGTGAATTCTGACTTCCCTGCAGTGTGGATCCACAGCAGGACTGGAGAGGCAGAGTCCAGGCAAAATGATCAGCTGCAAGAGATAAAACATTACTCAGACTCAACGCTGTATCTGAGCAAAGCAAAGGCAACAATTGCTGCTGCATGCATAGGAGGCAACTTGGATATCTGTCTGTAGGTGAATCACTATGGCCCATGTTCCATCATAAGCTAAGAGACTCCTACCACTTGCTTCAGCATTGCACCCCTGTGGGGCAAGGGTATCAGTGCTGGGAGAGAGGAAAGCACACACTTAAAGAGAATAGAGCCAGCCTAGACCTGATCCTCAAGATTTCTGCCCCAACAACTTAGGGATCCAACTTTCCCCCACATAGGGTGATTATGGCCACTGAGTCAAGGTAAAGCCCAGCCATGCATTCAGCTCTAGCCCAGTCCCTCCATCTCCAGCCTCACCTCCTACCTAGGTGATAGCGGCCAATAAACCCTGAGGAAATATGTGACTGGCATCTACATAAAATCTAGCTTTCTAACCAAAGGCATAAGCAGCCTCTATAGAGATGCTCCCACATATGGACACCCCTTCAAAACAGCAATATGTAGCTGCTTCACCTAAATTAATATAGATAGAGAAAGTTAAGCAAAATGAAAGACATGATAATCTTTGTTTCACCCATTAAGTTTCTGATGCTCAATGACTTTTTCATGCTCAAATGTTAGAAGGAGATGTATTGGTATAAGAACTTAGAATGCTAGCTCCTTGTTTAGGTTTTTATCATTATGTCTTCCATTGTCCAAACACTGTTAACAGTGTTTGTTGTAGGAATGAGACAGAATAAGAGGAGTAAAAGTATATTTGAAATAGTCTGCGTATATTAAATACGAAAATAGTCTGCACAATTAAATATATATATATATATATATATATATATAGCTTTTTACAACCATGAATGGGCTAATATGTGTTGAGTATCTGTGAAATTTGCAGAGTTAACATTTCTGTAAATAGTATCCTTGGAACAAAGATTCAGCTTTTGTTAAACCATATCTGACCTAACCTGCTTGACACTAAAGGAAACAGTGGAATAATAAACATTATCTCCAAATAGGAACTACTGAAATATTTACATTTTTGATTCAGAGTGAAGTAAAATCTACTAGTGCTGAATGATGGCTCAAATTCAGCTCCTTGTTTATAGTTCTTCAAAATACAACAAAATTTAAAAAAACATGCCATCTTAAAAAACAAACCATTGATGAATTGTGGTGTATATAAAATGAGGGTTGTACATTAGAATTTGTGGCAAAAGTTATGGTAGAAAACTGACCTAATTTCTCATTGCAGATCGGTTTATGTTACTTGTTAGAGATTTAGTTTATTTATATATATTCCTTCCATTGGGCTTTATTTTTTTGATCTATTTCCATCATTTTGTCTAATTTATAAAACACATTTTCTCATGTTAATATAATTTCTTCAGTCATTAAGTTGCTTTCAATGGAAACATAACCTGAAATTATTTTGTTTAAGGATGATATATACTTAAATTATACATTTATCTTCACATTTTTCTATTCAAACTTCTTATTATGACCATCCATGATCTAACCCTAATTATCTACCTCATTTTTTATTACTCTCACCCATAGGGACTAAAATCCAGCCCAAAAGACTTCTTTTTAATTTTTTATTTTTAAACAAAAAAGCTTTCCACCCCTGGGGTGTAGGTATACTGTTTTCTTCTTCTAAAATGATCTTACTTCAATACTTTATATTATTGGATTCGTTTCATTTTTAGGTTTCAGACTAAGTATTGTCTTCTAGAAAGTAGTTCCTTGCTATTCTGGTAGAGAAGAAAACAAAACAACACAAATACTCAATCCTTCAACCTTGAACTTTTGTCATTTTCTCTTTAGCATCCAATCCTTTTAAATAAAAAGTATTTTTCCTTTTAAGTATAGCAGTTTTTACAAAACTAGAAAATATAAAAGTTATAAATTTCTTACTTTTGGTTCTGGAAAAAAATATTATATTAAAAGATATACTGCATAAAAATTAGAAACTAAAATAATTGAGAAAAAATGGTTCAAAGACATATCTATTAATATTATATATATATATATATATATATATATATATAAATGTTCTGACACTATTTTTACATCTTTATTGCTATTGATTCCTTGATTGGTAGAAAGACATGTAATATTATGAAGCTAATGTTTTCTGTACCCTTGGAAACAGGCTGTGCAAATTGCTGATTTGGGTGTGTTCACATATTCAAGTATTCTAGTCTTCTTCCTGTGTTTTGTCAACAACAATTTTTGCAAAGTTGTCATTATTTCCTTTTTTTTTTTCATTTTTATTACTGAAAAATGAATTGTATGAGTAGTTTTAATAACGTGACCATTTTGGACCAATTTTTCATTTCAAGCCCCTCTTTGATGATCAGTCCTGGGTGTTCATTAGAAGGACTGATATTGAAGCTGAAACTCCAATATTTTGGCCACCTGATGTGAAGAGCTGACTCATTGGAAAAGACCCTGATGCTGGGAAAGATTGAGGGCAGGAGGAGAAGAGGATGACAGAGGATGAGATAGTTGGATGGCATCACCGACTCAATGGACATGGGTTTGGGTGAACTCCAGGAGTTGGTGATGGACAGGGAGGACTGGGGTGTTGCAGTTCATGGGGTGGCAAAGAGTCGGACATGACTGACTGAACTGAACTGAACTTTGTTATTTAGCAACATATTTTTGTATCATTGCTTACCCACTAATGAATTCAAAATAATTCACACTTTAAAGTCATTATTCTAACCCATTATTCCACATTTTTCTTTTAATTATTCTTCCAACACAGTTTTGTGTTCCTTTTACTATTTTATCTTTGAAATATTTTTTTGTCTATTTTCTTTCCTTGTAATTAAGAATGTAGCCTTTTTTAACCTTAAAAATTTAGTTGAGTCTTCAGTAAAAATATTTCCTTATTTATAGCAACAACCTAGCAACAGTTGGAAAAAAAAAAATTGAAAGATAGGTGTTTGTGTACTCTTAACAAATATGTTCATTAACATTTATGAGTTGTCAGCAGAGATTCACTGACTTGATTATCTGTTAAAACTGAAAGACAAGTTAAAAAAAAAAAAAGATTGCAGTAAGGAAATATAAATTTAGGTCTAATCCAAGTTTATGGTTGATTCAATCTGTATTGAATAAATAAATATCTAGATAAACAAACAACTGTTGACTGTAATGCCCAAGAATCTGTGAGTTGCTGAATTCACTGGAACCAGCTACAATATATGCTACATATCATAAAACAAGGCCCTCTTAGGTCTTCAGTTCAGTTCAGTTCAGTTCAGTCCCTCAGTCGTGTCCGACTCTTTGTAACCCCATGAATCGCAGCACGCCAGGCCTCTCTGTCCATCAATAACTCCAGGAGTTCACTCAGACTCACGCCCATTGGGTCAGTGATGCCATCCACCCATCTCATCCTCTGTCGACCCCTTCTCCTCCTGCCCCCAATCCCTCCCAGCATCAGAGTCTTTTCCAATGAGTCAATTCTTTGCATCAGGTGGCCAAAGTACTGGAGTTTCAGCTTTAGCATCATTCCTTCCAAAGAAATCCCAGGGCTGATCTCCTTCAGAATAGACTGATTGGATCTCCTGGCAGTCCAAGGGATTCTTAAGAGTTTTCTCCAACAACACAGTGCAAAAGCATCAATTCTTCAGTGCTCAGCTTTCTTCACAGTCCAACTCTCACATCCATACATAACCACTGAAAAAACTATAGCCTTGACTAGATGGACCTTTGTTGGCAAAGTAATGTCTCTGCTTTTGAATATGCTATCTAGGGTGGTCATAACTTTCCTTCCAAAGAGTAACCGTCTTTTATTTTATTTTATTTTATTTTTATTTTTTTTTTTTAAAGAAATATATTTTATTTATTTTTTTTTCTTTTCTTTTTTTTTTTTAATTTTATTTTATTTTTAAACTTTACATAACTGTATTAGATTTGCCAAATATCAAAATGAATCCGCCACAGGTTTACATGTGTTCCCCATCCTGAACCCTCCTCCCTCCTCCCTCCCCATTCCATCCCTCTGGGTCGTCCCAGTGCACCAGCCCCAAGCATCCAGTATCGTGCATCGAACCTGGACTGGCAACTCATTTCATACATGATATTTTACATGTTTCGATGCCATTCTCCCAAATCTTCCCACCCTCTCCCTCTCCCACAGAGTCCATAAGACTGTTCTATAGATCGGAAAGAATAAAATACTTAGGAATATATCTACCTAAAGAAACTAAAGACCTATATATAGAAAACTATAAAACACTGGTGAAAGAAATCAAAGAGGACACTAACAGATGGAGAAATATACCATGTTCATGGATTGGAAGAATCAATATAGTGAAAATGAGTATACTACCCAAAGCAATCTATAGATTCAATGCAATCCCTATCAAGCTACCAACAGCATTCTTCACAGAGCTAGAACAAATAATTTCACAATTTGTATGGAAAAACAAAAAACCTCGAATAGCCAAAGCGATCTTGAGAAAGAAGAATGGAATGGGAGGAATCAACCTACCTGACTTCAGGCTCTACTACAAAGCCACAGTTATCAAGACAGTATGGTACTGGCACAAAGACAGAAATATAGATCAATGGAACAAAATAGAAAGCCCAGAGATAAATCCACGCACATATGGACACCTTATCTTCGACAAAGGAGGCAAGAATATACAATGGATTAAAGACAATCTCTTTAACAAGTGGTGCTGGGAACTCTGGTCAACCACTTGTAAAAGAATGAAACTAGAACACTTTCTAACACCATACACAAAAATAAACTCAAAATGGATTAAAGATCTAAACGTAAGACCAGAAACTATAAAACTCCTAGAGGAGAACATAGGCAAAACACTCTCTGACATACATCACAGCAGGATCCTCTATGACCCACCTCCCAGAATATTGGAAATAAAAGCAAAAATAAACAAATGGGACCTAATTAACCTTAAAAGCTTCTGCACATCAAAGGAAACTATTAGCAAGGTGAAAAGAGTAACCGTCTTTTAATTTCATGGCTGCAATCACCATCTGCAGTGATTTTGGAGCCCCAAAAAATAAAGTCTGACACTGTTACCACTGTTTCCCCATCTATTTCCCATGAAGTGATGGGACCAGATGCTTAGGTCTTACTTAGCTTTGATTTCTAGCCAATTATAAAATAAGTGAAGAGAAAGTCCTGATCACTTAATTTCTGTCATAAGGGATAACTATGTCCCAGTTCACATTTTTTTAGGATTACTTTTATTTTCTCCTCATAATCTTACATATTTGTTCTTATTGTTGTTTCTTAAGAAAAATAATCACCAGTGTTTTATAGTTTTCTATATATATATAGGTCTTTAGTTTCTTTAGGTAGATATATTCCTAAGTATTTTATTCTTTTCGTTACAATTGTGAATGGAATTGTTTCCTTAATTTCTCTTTCTATTATCTCATTATTAGTGTATAGGAATGCAAGGGATTTCTGTGTGTTGATTTTATATCCTGCAACTTTACTATATTCATTGATTAGCTCTAGTAATTTTCTGGTGAAGTCTTTAGGGTTTTCTATGTAGAGGATCATGTCACCTGCAAACAATGAGAGTTTTACTTTTTCTTTTACAATTTGTATTCCTTTCATTTCTTTTTCTGCTCTGATTGCTGTGGCCAAAACTTCCAAAACTATGTTGAATAGTAGTGGTGAGAGTGGGCACCCTTGTCTTGTTCCTGACTTTAGGGGAAATGCTTTCAATTTTTCACCATTGAGAATAATGCTGGGCATACACACCAAGGAAACCAGAATTGAAAGAGACACATGTACCCCAATATTCATTGCAGCACTGTTTATAATAGCCAGGACATGGAAACAACCTAGATGTCCATCAGCAGCTGAATAGATAAGAAAGCTGTGGTACATATACACAATGGAGTATTACTCAGCCATTTAAAAGAATACATTTGATTCAGTTCTAATGAGGTGGATGAAACTGGAGCCTATTATACAGAGTGAAGTTAGCCAGAAAGAAAAACACCAATACAGTATACTAACACATATATATGGAATTTAGAAAGATGGTAACGATAACCCTGTATGCGAGACAGCAAAAGAGACATAGATGTATAGACATAGATGTATAGAACGGGGAGAGGGAGAGGGTGGGATGATTTGGGAGAATGGCATTGAAACATGTATAATATCATATAAGAAATGAATCGCCAGTCCAGGTTTGATGCAGGATATAGGATGCTTGGGGCTGGTGCACTGGGATGACCCAGAGGGATGGTATGGGGAGGGAGGTGGGAGGGGGGTTCAGGATGGGGAACACATGTACACCTGTGGTGGATTCATGCTGATGTATGGCAAAACCAATACAATATTGTAAAGTAATTAGTCTCCAATTAAAATAAATAAATTTATAGTTTTTAAAAAAAGAAGAATAATCAAGAAACTCTGATATCAGTCCTGCCTCTTCTCTATGATATTTCTATTAGCTGCACCATGTGAGACAATAACAAAGTGTTTAGTATTTACATTATATATGTAAATTTCATAAATTTATGAATGGACTTATAATAAATGAGATCCAGTTGATCTCTAAGAATGAAAACTGTCTTAATCAGTGCCTTTGTGTGAGTCTGTAACCTACTCAATTTAATTTTAATTTATTACCTCTGTGCCTTCTTCTTAATTGTTCATACATTTTCAAAGAATATCTACCATAAAATAGGGGCTTCCCTGATAGCTCAGTTGGTAAAGACTCTGCCTGCAATTCAGGAGTCTGCGTTTGATTCCTGGGTCAGGAAGATCCGCTGGAGAAGGGATATCCTACGCCCTTTTGTATTCTTGGACTTTTTGTTGTGGCTCAACTGGTAAAGTTCCGCCTGCAATATGGGAGACCTGGGTTTGATCCCAGAGTTGGGAAGATCCCCTGGAGAAGGGAAAGACTACCCATTCCAGTACTCTGGCCTGAAGAATTCCATAAAATATATTGGGTAAAATATATTACCATATATGCATTACCATAAAATATATTGCATTTTTTTTTCATTTTTATTCATTTATTTTTGTGTTTTCATTTAAGAAACAGTAAATGTGACATTTTGGGGAGAATCGCGCAGATGCATGAGCCTTAACCATGTACAAATTTGTATAACAATCACAATCAGCATACAGAACAATTCCATCACCCCATAAAATCCCCCATGCGACTCTTTCATACTCACACCATTACCCGTCTCTGGCAACCACTAATCTTTTCTCTGTTACATTCTTAAGTTCTATCTTAAGAATGTCATATAAATGGAATTATAGAGTAGGCAACTTTTTGAAACTGACTTCTTTGACTCATAATGTCAGTAGTTAGGCAAGAAGTTCTTAGATGTGATACCAATAGGATAGTAAATAAAAGAAAATTAATAATAACAAATTGGACTTCATAAAAATTTTTGCATTTCATATGTGAAAGACATAGAATTGATGCTTTTGAAATTGATATAGAATTGATATTAATGCTTAATATGTGAAAGTCGAAAAATTGATGCTTTTGAACTGTGGTGTTGGAGAAGGCTCTTGAGAGTTCCTTGGACTGCAAGGAGATCCAACCAGTCCATCCTAAAGGAAATCAGTCCTGAATATCCATTGGAAGGACTGATGCTGAAGCTGAAACTCCAATAACTTTGGCCATCTGATGTTAAGAACTGACTCCTTGGAAAAGACCATGATGCTGGAAAAGATTGAAGGCAAGAGGAGGAGGAGATGACAGAGTATGAGATGGTTGGATGGCATCACCAACTCGATGGACATGAGTTTGAGCAAGCTCCAGGAGTTGGTGATGGACAGGGAAGCCTGGCATGCTGCAGTCCATGGGGATCACAAAAAGTTGGACATTACTGAGCAACTGAACTGAACTGAACTGAACTGAAAGACATTGTTAAAATAATAAAAAGATAAGATATAGACCAGGACGATACCATATATCTGACGTAACATATATCTGACAAAGAAAATGTATCTATAATTTATTTTAAATTTAATAATGTCATTAACAGCCTGTTTTAAAAGTGGCCAAGACTCACAGAAGAAACAATTTTTATTTTATTATTCAAAGTTAAGAAGCAATATACAATGTACAGTTTAAGTTTTTAAGATTTTTCCCCTTTTTCCAAATATCAATATTAAATTTCCTAATAGATGCTTTTATTCAACTATTATTGATCCATCTAATAAAACCTTTCACAGTTTTTCTAAAGCTATATTAGAATAACTGAATGGTTGAAACAAATGTTGTTCTCACATTACAGACTTATGATACTAAATGGCAAAATTGATTAAATTAAATGGATAAACCTAGAGATGAATTGCATTCTACATAACAGAGCACTTTTAAGAAATTATAAATTAAAAAAAAGAAATTATAAATTATTTCACTATTTCCAGATGTATTACCTCTTTCAACGTCTTCATATCTCCATATTTGTGTGTGCGTGTGCATTTGTTAGTCACTTAGATGTGCCTGACTGTTTGTAACCCCATAGACTGTAGCCTGCTAGTCTCCTCTGTCCAAGGAATTCTCAGGGAAGAATATTGGAATGGGTAGCCATATCCTTCATCAGGGGATTTTCCCAAACCAGGAATCAAACCCAGGTCTCCTGAATTACAGGCAGATCTTTACCATCTGAACTACCAAGGAAGTCCATCTCCATCTTTAATACATCCTAATTTACAGCTATTTTGACCTTTCTGTTATTTTGAGAATTACAAATGCTTCTAACTAGACAACCTAACACAATAATTATATAAGGAGATCTATTAGTTTGATTCAGTTCAGTTCAGTCGCTCAGTCATGTTCAACTCTTTGTGACCTCATGGACTGCAGCACACCAGGCTTCCCTGTCCGTCACCAACTCCCAGAGTTTGCCCAAACTCACGTCCATTGAGTTAGTAATGCCACCCAACCATCTCATCCTCTGTCATCCCTTTCTCCTCCTGCCTTCAATCTTCCCCAGCAATAGGGTCTTTTCAAATGAGTCAGTTCTTCACATCAGGTGGCCAAAGTATTGAAGATTCAGCTTCAGCATCAGTCCTTCCAAAGAAATCCCAGGGCTGATCTCCTTTAGGATGGACTGGTTTGATCTCCTTGCAGTCTAAGTGACTCTCAAGAGCCTTCTCCAACACCACAGTTCAAAAGCATCAATTCTTCATCATTCAGCTTTCTTTATAGTCCAACTCTCACATCCATACATGACTACAGGAAAAACCAAAGCTTTGACTAGATGGACCTTTGTTGGCAAAGTAATGTCTCTGCTTTTTAATATGCTGTCTACGTTGGTCATAACTTTCCTTCCAAGGAGCAAGAGTCTTTTAATTTCTTGGCTGCATTCAGTATCTGCAGTGATTTTAGAGCCCCCCAAAATAAAAATCTGTCACTGTTTCCACTGTTTCCCTATCTATTTGCCATGAAGTGATGGGACCAGATGCCATGACCTTAGTTTTCTGAATGTTGAGTTTTAAGCCAACTTTTTCACTCTCCTCTTTCACTTTCATCAAAAGCTTTTTAGTTCTTCTTTGCTTTCTGCCATAAGGGTGGTGTCATCTGCATATCTGAAGTCATTGATATTTCTCCTGGCAATCTTGATTCCAGCCTGTGCTTCATTCAGCCCAGCATTTTGCATGATGTGCTCTGGGTATAAGTTAAATAAGCAGGGTGACAATATACAGCCTTGAATAATGCCTTTCCCCATTTGGAAACATTCTGTGTTTCCATGTCCAGTTCTAACTCTTGCTTCTTGACCTGCATACAGATTTCTCTGGAGGCAGGTAAGGTCATCTGGTATTCCCATCTATTGAAGAATTTTCCAAAGTTTGTTGTTATCTACACAGTCAAAGGCTTTGGCGTAATCAAAAAGCAGATATTTTTCTGTAACTCTCTTGGTTTTTCTATGATCCAACTGACATTGGCAATTTGATCTTTGGTTCCTCTGCCTTTTCTAAATCCAGCTTGAACATCTGAAATTTCACGGTTCAATACTGTTGAAGCCTGGCTTGGAGAATTTTGAGCATTATTTTGCTAACATGTGTGATGACTGCAATTGTGTGATAGTTTGAACATTCTTCGTCATTGCGTTTCTTTGGGATTAGAATGAAAACTGACCTTTTTCAGCCCTGTAGCCACTGTTGAGTTTTCCAGATTTGCTGGCATATTGAGCGCAGCAGCTAACAGTATCATCATTTAGGGTTTGAAATAGCTCAACTCCAATTCCATCACATCCACTAACGTTTGTGGTGATGCTTCCTAAGGCCCACCTAACTTCACATTCCAGGTACTGGCAGCACTGGTTTCCTTTGAGGCCTGTCTTTTTGACTTACAGATGACTGCCATCTTGCTATCTTTTCACAGGTCATCCCTCTGTGTACAGGTGTCCCTTGTGTTTCACCCTCCACGTCCTAATCTTTTTTTCTTATAAAAATACTAGTCAGATTAGATTTGGGCCCTAATACCCTTATAGTAAAGTAATTACTTTTTGAAAGGCCATATCTTTGAACAGAGTCATATTCTGATGTATTCGAGATTAAGACTTCAACAGATGAATTTAAGGGGCACACAGTTCAACCTGTGCTAGAAGATATAGTAGGCAAGCATGTGTTGTGCTTTTCATACTGATACGTTAAGTGAAAATTGTGAATTATTTGCTTATTTTACATTTGATCAATAATGTTAAGGAAATTAGTCTATTCTTTCTACTCTGATTTTCCAACATCACATAAGGATATTTAACATTGGCATTAGCTAATTTCACATAGGATTTCAAAATAATATTAATTTTAATTCTAAAACTATATTTAAAAATAAAAATCCAGATACAATTTTATATAGCATTAAAAACCCAAAATTTGGCCTATCAATCACAACCTTTAAGGATTCTACTCTTTCTCTCAAATCTTAATTCTATAAATAATTGAGAATTCACTCTATATAAGTGGATTATTTTTTTAAAATGAAATGGAAAAGTTTGAAATATATTTAACACTGCTTAATGTTTTGAATTAAGCTGTGGGTCTTTTATAAACTGTTTCAAAAATAATTTTCTCCAAGTACATCAATTTATTTTAGAAAATATTAATGATAAATTTAAAACTGAAAGATGAACTAGATCAAACTACCCTACATCAGAGTATGAAAATTATTAGTGTATGGTTTTATTTATAAAATTTTCCAGCCCACACTAATCTGCATGTCCATGGCTAAGATCCCAGAATAATAATACATTCATTTGCATTAATTTTCTACAGTGGATTATATTGATTCTGGCTCTCATACAATAGCAAAAATAATTTTTATATGTGTACTTTGAATATTATAATTCACCCTGACTTTAAACTAATCCATTGTCAACTAATGAGGCCACCATTTATCTAACACAATTAAAACAAATCTTTTTTATAAATGAAAATTCTGTGTGTGTATATATATATATATATATATATACACACACACACATGTAAAGTGAATTGTAGGCCTTGGCCAGATATGACCACACAAAGAGCCTGCTGCTGCTGCTGCTGCTGCTAAGTGGTTTCAGTCGTGTCCGACTCTGTGTGACCCCATAGATGGCAGCCCACCAGGCTCCCTCATCCCTGGGATTCTCCAGGCAAGAGTGCTGGAGTGGGTTGCCATTTCCTTCTCCAACACAAATAGCCTAATCTGGCATAAATGAAACTCCCTGGCTGGCACAGCAATTACAAGTGAGGAAATATTGTCTCCTTATAAACACAGTAAACAATGTATGGTTTTGACCTAGATATTTAGTAGTAAAACACAGAACAAAAAACTCCAAAGAGAGTCTATAATATCATTTGTGAGCACAGACAGATTCCATGGTTCATCCATCCAAGGAGAAGTTTCAAAATTGATATGCAAGTAAATGGAGCCCATATGGAGACAAACTGACTTGCTAAGGAAGCTAGAGTTTCTGGGCAGGGCTAAGAGATGAAAGAATGGCAGAAAAATAGCCTCAGTAATCTTCTTAGGGGTTCCCTTCAGCTTGCCTGAATTCTTAACTGCACATGAATAGCAACAGACTCTAAAATAATAGAACAACTACTGGCAGGTAGGAAATGAACAAAGATTTCAGAAGTGAACAGTATGGGAGAAGCATTGGTGTTCTGAGCTAGCTACAAAGGCTAATATGTATGTGCATATATACATACATAAATTAAAATGGCTCAGCAGTTAAGAATCTGCAGTGTAAGAGATTGAGGAAACATGGGTTTAATCCCTAGTCAGGATGATCCCCTGGAGAAGGAAACGGCAACCCACTTCAGTATTCTTGATGGGAAATGCCAAGGACAGGGGACCCTGGTGGACTACAGTCCATGGGGTCACAAAGAGTCAGACACAACTGAGCACAGCACTATTACTCACCTCTCTCTCTCTCTCTCTGTCTCTCTCTCTCTCTCTCTCTGTCTCTCTCTCTCTATATATATATATAGTTTTGAGATTCCCTGATAGTTCAATTGGTAAAGAATCCACCTGCAATGTGGGAGACCTAGGTTCAGTTCCTGGTTTGGGAAGATCTCCTGGAGAAGGGAAAGGCTACTCACTCCATTATTCTCGTCTAGAGAATTCCAAGGACTGTATAATCCATGGGGTCACAAAAAGTAGGACATGACTGAGCAACTTTCACTACATATAGTTTAAAACACTCTCTCATAATTTATTCATAAAATAAAAGCAATGTAATTTATTTTGAGACAACGGAAGAACTTTAAATATTAACTGTTAACAATAATAAATATTAACAATTAAATATTAATTATTAAGGCATTTTTGTTAATACTATTTCGTGAGATAATGTTATTCTGATCTCACTAAATAGTATTAACAAAATGCCTTAACAATTCAAAATGCCTTTATTTATTAAGCTATGTACAGAAGCACTTTTGAGAAAGATAACAGGGTTTTAGGAGCTTTTAAAATAATATTTTACAATATAAAAAGAAAGAAAGCGACTAAGAAAAGAAAGAACAATTTGAGGAAGATATACAGAAGAGAAGACTTAAGGAAGAAAAGAAAGAAGGATAATAGTTTGATAGCTTAAAACAGCATCTTGTTGATTTTGTTCACAATTTTGTAGATAAAACTCTGCTCTTCCTGACGGGGCTAACTCTCTTATATGTTTTTATTTTAGCTATTTGCTGGAATATAGAATGGTTTTAATTGTTCTAGAAGTTGACAGATTTTTTTATTTTTGCCCCTGACTTTCCTGCACTTAGATTTTTACTTCCATGATTCTAGCTCAGTTTTGTTCACAAGCTTTCTCAGGGTTCCAAACATAGCAAAAGAAAACAGATATCAATTATGCAAACTCTCTTAAAGACTTTCTTCAGTTATGTTTCCTAAATATATTATGATGCAAAGCAAAGCTGTGGCCCAGCTCAGATTCAAGGTATAAAGAAACATGTCCCACCTCTTGATGGGAGCAGTTGCAAAATTAGATTGGAAAATGCTTGCTAAGAAGTTAGGAAGATTATGTAGCCATCTGTAATCAAAACAAAAGGGAAGGAAGAAAGGAGGAAGAAAAGCGAAGGATAAACCAACAAGGAAGACAGAATGTTAACTATTGGATATTAGTGCTGGGATAAGGCCTTCTTTCTACCTTAAATATTTTGGAAAACTTTTAAAATTCATAACAAGAGCAGACTGATAAACAGAAAAGTCATCCAACAATCATTTGGTTGTGTTTAGCAGTTTTGGTTACTTCTCCTCAATTACTGAGCTTCACATAAATTCCAGAAATGTTAAAAATGAATGCACAAAAATAAATTTAGGCTTGCATTTTTGATATATCATTTTTATATATCATGTATAGTATATATTGCCAAATCAGTTACCCAAAAGGACTATGGACCAACTGAAATACTTTCCAAATAATCTGCTTCCATAATATTTATATAGAGTTCATAAACTAAGTGTAAAATTGAGAGATACTGTTGGCAGTAAAAAGGAATATTTATTTGACTTAACATTCAAAATTTTAAAAGCACATTAAGGGTAGAGAGGTGTTCACTGCATTTGACATCTTACTTATGCACCTCATAGTGCAAAGAGAATAATGTTTGTTTTTTTTTTTTTTCCTACAAGGTGTTGATCCTAGAGAAATGAACTGTCAGCAGCAGAGAAATCTGTCAGCCAAACAGAAACATTAAAATGGACTCAAGAAATTATTTACTATAATTTATAACTGCTTTTGAAAAATTAATATCTTGTTACTAGTTACAATAGTCAATCTAGCTAAAATAATTATGTGGTTGTATAGGGAAATATTACTTGTAATTAGGTAGTTAACAACTGTAAATAGGATTTTAAAATTCATTCCAAAATTATGCAATTTATCAGTATTGGAGGAGTGTTATTTTATAAATATTTTCTTTTATGGTAAGTTTCACCTTCCCTGGTTCATGAACAGGGTAGGCTTTGAGGAAGCATATTTTTGTCTGCCTCCATTTCTATTTTCAGATTGCTGGATTCTTCAGCTGCTAGTCTAAGATAAATATGAAGCAAAAAGATAACCAGGGAACTCACCACTAAGTCATTCCTTGGGTCTCCAGAGCCCTATCTCAGCCCTGAGTCAGAGCCCTCAGTCAGCCCAGAGCCCTGACTCCTTGTTAGAACATTTTTAGTTTTGTTTTGTTGTACTTATTCCTTCAAAATAGGGAAAATTCTTCACAAAAGCATAAGCCTCTCCTATTAATTTTAGCATTGCTACTACCAAAATTAAAAGAGGAGACTATAGTGATTTTTTAATGATTGGTGACATTCTGTTAAAATCTACTTTCTGTAATCATATATCTTATACAATCTATTCCAAAATTCAAAGTATCTACTGGGAAGAGACAGTACTATAACCTAAGTAGTGCTCTGTTCTCCTAATTTGTTTTGTGTTGGTTTGCCAATAAAATAAAACAAATAGAAAATGAATTTGATTTTCAAATATTTGCTAGTGAGAATTTTGCAAAATTTCTTTTCACTGAAGGCTATCTACCTAAAATAAGAGATGGCTAACTTGCCTGCCTCTTTCTTTTTATTCCCCCACTGTTAATTTTGTTACAATTTCCTTCACCTGTATTTACTGTAGTTATCAGTGCCATAACCAGCAATCTGCTATAAGGTGTCAAAAATAAGGCAATGATGGCTTTAAATTCTTGTATCTAGAGCCTTTTATATTTCATAAAGAAACAAAAATGAATGAACAATTACTGATTTTTAAAATATATACCTGTGTATGATATGTTGTATATGTAATATCCTAGATGGGTTTAGGCCAGAGAGAATTAACAAAAAATGTGTTCTGAGTTTTGAACATGTTTAATGAAACATACTCTGTGTTTTTGAGAAATGTAACAAACTGATAAACCTCAAGGAGATTGAAAAGTCATATTTTAACTTCAGAGGAATGAGCAAAGATGAAGATATTTACTACAGTTTTAAGAACATCAGCCAGGAAATTTCTCAGCAGGAAAAGCTGGAAGTCAATAAAAGCAAGTTAACTACTGTAATAACTCTCTGTGGCAATCTGGGAAATGCTTGTTTTACCTTTACCTCTAGAAATGAAACTCTTTAACAACAACAAAATTTTTTTATACACACTCACACAGATGGAGATGAAGATAAATTCATCTGGTACATTTGTCCATGTGTGGAAATATTTTCCTTCTACATAGAAATCTAAACCAAAGCATGATTTAAATAGACGTCAAAAGCTGCATAATCCTGTCTTCCTATCATATTTTAATGTTGCAAAAATAGTTAAATGCTAATGTGAGTTTAATGTTTGCTCCCATTTCATTTAAATGAATCAAAAAATGAATCAAAGTGTTTTTTTAAAAGTTATAAATCTCGTTGAGAGAATTCATGCCCATTTACTTCTTACATGTCAGTGTACTGAAAGACATCACACAAGCTTCTCTTAGTTTTTACTTTGTTTAAACGTTTTAAACTATTTATAATTTTGATAAAAGCATTCATGACATAAGCATGATTTGAGAAATTAATGTTTTCATATTTGATCAGTGTTTTACATTCTGATTCATACCTAAAATATGGATCCATATAATATATCCCAAATTATTAATAATATTTTGTTATATTTATTTGAACCAGGATTTGGCTTTTGAGTTAAAATATCAAATTTGGATTAAAGTATTTATTTCTATACAATGCATCTAACATTAAGTACCCTCTTTGTAATAAATGATAGTGAAGATTGAGTTGTTGACAGATTATAGAAGGTGGCAAAGTATCTTTTTTTGCATTTTAAACAAAAAGGCAAGTTTAAAACATATTTTCAAACACTTTCACAAATAATTTACACTAATAAATAGTCCTTTCAAAATTTATAGTTCTTAGGAAAGGTAAAAAGGCAAGATTTGAACAGAGAACATTTGTACTAAGGTATACTGACTCTTTTATTCTCTGCCAGTCCTCATTTTATGAAATTGATGAATTGTTTAATGCATTGATTACATGGAAATATGAAGGAAATGACTGAGAATCAAAACACTGCATAATTAAGATAACAGCATGATTAGTAGTAAAGAACATGGATCTGGGATCTGACAGAAATGAATTCAAATTCCAACTCCATGTCTTACAAGCCCTGAGACTGTCGACAGATTGTATACCTGCTAAGTTGTTTCAATCGTATATGACTCTTTGAGACCCTATGACTAGAGCCTGCCAGGCTCCCATGTCCACTGAATTCTCCAGGCAAGAAGACTAGAGTGTGTAGCCATTCTCTTCTTCAGGAAACAAACCCAGGTCTCCTGCATTGCAGGTGGATGGATTCTTTACCATCTGAGCCACCTGGGAGGCAACAGATAAGTTAATCCTTTATCAAATTATGATATCTCATAAACAAATTAGCAAAAGTAATAGCTAACAGGTTTTTTTATGATAAACCATGATAATTTTATTTGACTCAGTGGTGCATATAAATAACCCACAAAATGTTAATTTTTTATGTAATTATTCTTAATAGATGATAATTTTTATCATTATAGTATTTTACTTATGTTTTTAAATTATCTGTATTTGCTTTCTGTAATTTAGAGTTAGATTAAAAAAGTCAAATTATATAGCAAAGAAGCTAAATCAGCATTATGGAATATATTATTTAAGGTTACTTAATATACTTCCTTAGAATAAGAACAACATAAGGCAGATTTTTAAATTAAATATATACCCCAATGTTCATTGCAGCACTGTTTATAATAGCCAGGACATGGAAGCAACCTAGATGCCCATCAGCAGATGAATGGATAAGAAAGCTGTGGTACATATACACAATGGAGTATTATTCAGCCCTTAAAAAGAAAACATTTGAATCAGTTCTAATGAGGTGGATGAAACTGGAACCTATTATATAGAGTGAAGTAAGTCAGAAAGAAAAACACCAATACAGTATACTAATGCATATATATGGAATTTAGAAAGATGGTAACAATAACCCTGTGTACGGGACAGCAAAAACTGATGTATAGATCAGTCTTATGGACTCTGTGGGAGAGGGAGAGGGTGGGGAGATTTGGGAGAATGGCATTGAAACATGTATAATATCATGTATGAAATGAGTCGCCAGTCCAGGTTCGATGCACGATACTGGATGCTTGGGGCTGGTGCACTGGGACGACCCAGAGGGAGGGTATGGGGAGGGAGGAGGGAGGAGGGTTCAGGATGGGAAACACAGGTATACCTGTGGTGGATTCGTTTCGATATTTGGCAAAACTAATACAACTATGTAAAGTTTAAAAATAAAATAAAATAAATAAATATATATCTTGACATATATATGAGTCTCAGTGAACTTCAGGAGTTGGTGATGGACAGAGAGGCTTGGCGTGCTGTGATTCATGGGGTCGCAAAGAGTAGGACACGACTGAGCGACTGATCTGATATATATATGTGTGTGTGTGTGTGTGTGTGTGTGTGTGTATGGAAGTTTAGAAGTCTATCAATATCATCAGTGTGTCAGTTTATGCTATTCATCTATATACAATTGAAGCTGAACCATTCACATATTTCTTCAAACATACATTTATTGTTATTCTTTATCATTATGACCTAGGATTAGCTTCCCAAAATATCAGAACACCAAAATTACATTTATTTTCTCTTTTGATTAAAGTAATCAAACAATAGATTGCTGACCACAGAAAAAACTTTTTAGATAGGAGTTCTATAATAATTGTGAAAATTCAAAATACCATCTGACAATTATGATAGTTTTGAAATATCTAGAACTAGATAGATCAAAACTGAGTTTGCATTTTGAATCTGTTAGCATCATTGAATTGAAAACAACATAAGAACATCAGAACCAAGGAAAAATAACTAAGGCAAAACTGAAAAAACTGAAAAGAGCAAACGCTTTCTCACTGGTATTTACACATATGTATTGCAGAACAGAATGGAGAAGAACAAAACTAAATGTGGAATTACATTTTTATTTTTTCTTTCATACATAACAATTATAAAAAAAATTTTCTTCTATGCAAGAGTTGTATAAGCAAATGACAATCCAGGAATTGCTATCAGCAAGAAGACAACAGGTGCTGGAAATGGTGAAAAAGAACCCTATACATTGTTAGAGGGAATGTAAATTGGTTCAATCACTAAGGAAAGCAATATGGAGGTTCCAAAAAAATTAAATTTGATATACCATATTATCCAACAATTCCACTTCTGAGTGTATATATACCTACCATGAAGAAATGAAAAACAGTTTATTTCAATGAGATGTATGCGATCCATGTATATAGCAGCATTATTCACAATTGCTGAGTTATGAAAGCATATATGTTTATGTACACACACACACATATATATATATACATACAATCACATATATACCCACATTCTTTGGCTTCTAAAAATACAAATGTTTATATCATTTTGCATATAAACTAGGGGCTATTCAGTTCATATTTCTAAAGATATATATGTTAGCCTTTTATATCTCCCAATGTAGTGGTAATACTCTTTACTGCAGGGGCACGAACCATATTTCTGCAGCCCATTAGTGCTGATGATCAAACTGATGATAATGTTAAGATTGGGAATAAAGAAAATAAAGGATAATGGCTGCACTTAAGGCATATTTATATACCTGTGAGTTTATTTATTGAAGAATATTCTTTGAATGTTTATTCTGTTTCAGTCTGTGTTAGGATATTTTGTTTGGATACTTTGATGATGAAAATAGATGAACTCTATTTTTATGAATCTTTCACTAAATATAGCTGAAGTTGATGAAAAATTACAAAAAATAGTAGACATATAGTAGGATGAAGCAAATCTCTATGCACTTTTCTGATAAATGATTGCATCATCCTGTGCAAATAAATTAGTGAAGTAGTTGGTACAAAAATATTTGGAAGATAATTGAAATGAAGGCTATGAATGATTAAAGAGAATGGCCATTTACAAAGCAGTGAATGTTATTTTTCAGAGCATTATGATTAGCAACATTTAAAGGCGTGGAAAGAAAAGATTTATTTATGTGATATCAGAGATCAGTGTGCTCATTTTTCCTTGTAGATCACAACTAATGATGTGTTGGTTAGTAGCTTAGTGTATTAGAAATGTTTACTACATTTTAAAGATTCCCAGATAGCTTCTCTTAATTTTTCAATGCTGCAATTTTGTCTTTTTGACAGTTTCAATTACATTTCCTAGATCTTCCAACAGCTTCTCTTTTGTTGCCTTTGAATAAGCTCTTTAAATTAGGTCTGAACATTGCACTCAATAATTTTACCATCTGCTATCTTAAAAGCAGCATATTTTATTTTTAAGAGATTATCCCTTGGAATAATTTTATTTACATAGAGCTCTTCAAAATTATTCAATGTTGCACACCTCACTTGATATAAATACTTATTTATTATGTATTTTCATTCAATACCCCCTCATATACAACATGCTCAGTATATTCAAAGAGTAAATGTGATCTTTGTCCAATATGTTGAATGTGTGTAGTATGTCCTAGTTAAGAGGCTAAAGGTATATGATGTTATGAGTGCATGCTTGCTAAGTCATTTCAGTCATGTGTGACTTTTTGTGACCCCATGGACTGTACCCTGTCAGGCTCCTTTGTTCATGGAATAATCCAGGCAAGAATACTAGAGTGGGTTCCCATGTCCTTCTCCAAGGGATCTTCCCAACCCAGGGATTGAACCCCAGTCTCTTATATCTCCTGCATTGGCAGGCAGGTTCTTTGCCACTAGTGCTACCTAGGAAGCCCATGTGATGTTACAGCAAACCAATAAACATCTCAACAGTAAGATGCATAAATAGCTTACAGATGACCCTGTATCTGCAATTCGTGAATGAACAAGCGTGTTTTTCTACTTCTATGTCCAATCAATAAAAGGAGGAAAGAAACTTTATTATATTTTGATCTAATATTTATTTTATTAAATCCAATGTATTACAGGTCCCTTTTTTGACCCCTTAATGATTTACAATTTTTAGAATAATATAATAAGCTTCTCTCAATCTAAATTTTGGTCATATTACCTATCAGCTGATGAGTTGATCTGTCCTTGACATGCTTATCCTTAGAGATGTATGCTTGGGGAAGTTTTATTTTCCCCTATTACACTTATTCCTTCTAGGACATACTTCAATATCTTGGACTTGTTCTTTTGAAAAAATGAGCAGATTATTCCTCCTCTCTTAGCTCCTCCTTACATACAAAAGGATTTAACTCCTCATAAGCATATATTCATGTCAGTGATTTCAAATATATGGTCTCTAAGCATTAGCTCCTTCATGTAATTAATATACAGAAGTTTGATTTTTACTCAGAATTACTATATATCCATGAGAGTCTCATGTCTTATATGAATATCTTCCGACATCAAATGAATGAATCCATCATATCCATCATCTTACTTCTGTTTGTCATTGATTTGAAGGAAAATGCTATCTGGGCACCATCTAAAAGCATATATATATATATATATATATAAAATTTCACTTTAAATTATCCAACTTTCCACAAAAATTTCTACTTCTAAAACTTCTTCATTAACACCAGGCCTTTAATTGAAAAATTTTTTTTTTCATTTTCACTAATAAATATCTCTGTGTCTAATCACAAGATATATAGCAAACGCAGAAACAAAGGAGGAAACAATGCTGCAATGCATTGTAGGGCAGCTGCTCAGCAACTGAGTTGTTCACATTCTTAGCCAAGAGTTCAGTTTCACACAGAAGCCTCTCCTAAAAAGCTAAAAATAACTACATATCAATGACTTTTGGAGTCCTTTGCAAATATCTTAAGGTAGGAATGCTGGATCTGTATTTGCCGAGTTTCAATAACAATATATACGCCATTGTATAGGATAGTTATTATAATATTTCACCTCTTATCCAGTCTTTTTATATTAATTTTATCACAAAAGAATGTTTCCCTCCAGGTGGATCTTTTAGTTTCACAAAGGCAATTATATATATGCTGGATAATGAAAAATTAATGTGGACTTCAAGTCTCCTTCATAATTAGACTGTTCAGTTCAGTTCAGTCTCTCAGTCAGTGTCCAACTCTTTACGACCCCATGAATTGCAGCATGCCAGGTCTCCCTGTCCATCACCAAATCCCGGAGTTCACTCAAACTCACGTCCATCGAGTCAGTGATGCCATCCAGCCATCTCATCCTCTGTTGTCCCCTTCTCCTCCTGCCCCAAATCCCTCCCAGCATCAGAGTCTTTTCCAATGAGGCAACACTTCGAATGAGGTGGCCAAAGTACTGGAGTTTCAGCTTCAGCATCATTCCCTCCAAAGAAATCCCAGGGCTGATCTCCTTCAGAATGGACTGGTTGGATCTCCTTGCAGTCCAAGGGACTCTCAACAGTCTTCTCCAACACCACAGTTCAAAAGCATCAATTCTTTGGCTCTCAGCCTTCTTCACAGTCCAACTCTCACATCCATACATGACCACAGGAAAAACCATAACCTTGACTAGACGGACCTTTGTTGGCAAAGTAATGTCTCTGCTTTTGAATATGCTATCTAGGTTGGTCATAACTTTCCTTCCAAGGAGTAAGCGTCTTTTAATTTCATGGCTGCAGTCACCATCTGCAGTGTTTTGGAGCCCAAAAAAATAAAGTCTGACACTGTTTCCACTGTTTCCCCATCTATTTCCCATGAAGTGATGGGACCGGATGCCATGATCTTCGTTTTCTGAATGTTGAGCTTTAAGCCAACTTTTTCACTCTCCACTTTCACTTTCATCAAGAGGCTTTTTAGTTCCTCTTCACTTTCTGCCATAAGGGTGGTGTCATTTGCATATCTGAGGTTATTGATATTTCTCCCGGCAATCTTGATTCCAGCTTGTGTTTCTTCCAGTCCAGCGTTTCTCATGATGTACTCTGCATATAAGTTAAATAAGCAGGGTGATAATATATAGCCTTGATGTACTCCTTTTCCTATTTGGAACCAGTCTGTTGTTCCATGTCCAGTTCTAACTGTTGCTTCCTGGCCTAGTACATCTTATAATCAGTAATAATCGTAAACAAATGTTTAGGAAACTTTCTCCTTTTAGCAGTTGTTTGGATAGTCAAGAAACTGTTCTTTTCTTGAATTCAAATACTGCTTGTCTATAAACATATAAAATAGACTGTTCTATTTTTCCCCGAAACATCTAAAGATCTATGTGGCTAATTTAATCTTTCAGCTTTATATTCTCTATCAAACTAATACTAACTTTATATTAACATATCTGTTGTCAAAATCAGTTTCAGTTATTTTCACAATAACATACTCAACATTTCAAAGTTCCACAGCAAAATTTGGTTTTCTATTTTGAAAATTAACACTACTTGTTGAGATCATTGTCATGTTTCTCAAAGAATAAATACACCACTCATAGCAGTATCCATTACCAAATACCAATCCTGTTGTTTGCCAGCTTTCCATTAAAAAATGCTTTATGAAAGAATAAGTACAGTGGACAATTTCCCCAAATAATACTGTGATTAAAATGATCAACTTTTTTTTTTTTTTCCTCTCAGCTTCTTTCATGGATAACTTCATCCTTCTGCTTTCCCTCAGAATAAATGAAGAGACCAATGTATAAGTATACAATTTCTGTGGAGGGTGATGACCAATGTCTATGCTGTATGCATCCCAAAATATTCCAAGAATTCATAACAGAAGTTTACAACATATGACTATACACACATAAAGACACACACACATCTACTATCAATATTCCTAGCCAACTCTTCATGATCTATGCTATTTTGTTTGCCTCTAGGCCAGTATCAACTTTTTAAAGAAAAGACAAATCTTTTATTTAAGCAAAAAATGTAACCTATAGAATCAAGAAATGTCAAGTGGCTCCACATTGGCATTTCTGGTTCGATGGTTGGAGGCAGGGTGATGGAACAGAGACATGTCAATCCTATTCTCCCTTTTTTGTGATGATACAACAGAAGTCACAGTGGGAGAAAAAACAAACAAACAAACAGACTCCTAACAGTACGGCTTGAGCACTTTTGCTCTAGATGCTTACATGCCATAGAAGGGATTTGAAAACTCATCTAGATGTTAGCTTAAAGTAGGAAGAGTGATGACATTTTCATTGTTCTTGCTGTGGATTTTCCATAAAATGCTCATTTTATCAAGGTGGAGAGGGAAGTATTTCAAACTCAAACATTAACTTAATGATGAGTTTTCTCACATTTTACTAAGTAGTACTTGCAACATAAAAAGAATCAAGTGAATTTTTTATTGTTAAATATTTTAAATGAGGTTTTCAAATAAAAAAGCATCTTGGGCAGGGAAGATCTGGGCACTGGTTTTTGTTATTTCTGTTTTCAAGTTCTGTAAATTATCATAATGTGAAGTCAATTTTAAATCTTACAACCTAGGCTAGGTTAAGGATTAGACTGAAATTTTGAAGTGAAATTAGTTAAGACTCTTTAGTTAGTGTTAGTTGCTCCTCATGAGCTTGCTAGGTTTCCAAACTGTATGTTAGGCACAAATCTGGAGAGTCTATGTAACTAAATCAGATCCTATACACAGAAGTGTTAGTGATGGAAAATAACTGTTTTGGACACCGAGTCAGCATTCTACTTATTGAACTAGATTCTCTGATTTATTAGATCTTCATTATTTCACTAATCTATTTATAGCTTATAACGTTCCAAAAGGAACTTTTTATCATGCAAAGTTACATGTAAATATAACAGTATTTTTAAGGGTCAGTGTGGACTTGCCTGAGTGTAATGATCACATCATTTCCTCTCTTATTAGCACTAAAAATGACAGTCATAGACATTTCATTTTTCATAGATATATAGGTATAAAAGGTATACTGTAAATACAGTGCTTTTACAAAATGCTATATTTAAAATAATATTTGCATTTAACTCTATCAGATTACTTCTTGTGGATCACTATATATTTTTATACTATTGCTGTATATTTTTCTACTATCACTGTATATTTTTCACCATATATATGTTTTTCTTGTGGCCACAAAATATATTTAAAGACTGGGAAAATAAGCCCATTTGTTTGTCACAGAAACAAAAAATATTTTGCTATAATTATTGTAAAGTTTATTAGTGTATTTCTCACCTGCCTGTGGAATAGAAATATCTATGAAGGTTTTAATTTTTTGTAAAAATTAAAATGGTGGGCCAATTTTAGGGATCAGAGTAGAACAATTTTATTCTTTAAAAAAATTAAGGTGACTTTGTTTAGATCCTGTTTAAAACACCTCTATAATTCAAGTTAAAAAAAAATGATTTTGATTAAATTAAGGTCCCACTAATTTCATGAACCATAATAGAACAATACATCAAATGAAGCAAAAGTCACATTTATATAATATAAAGTAAAATACCATGCCATACAAAATAGGTTAATTTTTTGTAAAGCAGTTCTATTATCATGAATTTAATTTCATCACAAGCCTTTCTGAAAACTTTCATCTAGGGTGATTTGTCATTTTCAATAGTATACACCATAAGAATATCTCTGTAGTATGTTTAAAATGTGATATTTTGTATTAATTTCCTTAGTTGAAGTCCTAATTGCTTTTAAAAAATGCCTGAAATAGAAATGAGATGGAAACATTGCGATATCTGCTTTCAGCTCAGTTCAGTTCCGTCGCTAAGTTGTGTCCGAGGCCCTGCGACCCCATGAACAGCAGCATGCCATGCCTCCCTGTCCATTACCAACTCCTGGAGTCTACACAAACCCATATCCATTGAGTCGGTGATGCCATCCAATCATCTCATCCTCTGTCATCCCCTTCTCCTCCTGCTCTCACTTTTTCTCAGCATCAGGGTCTTTTCCAATGAGTCAGGTCTTTGCATCAGGTGGCCAAAATATTGGAGTTTCAGCTTCAATATCAGTCCTTCCAATGAACACCCAGGACTGATCTCCTTTAGGATGGACTGGTTGGATCTATTGCAGTCCAAGGGAATCTCAAGAGTCTTCTCAAACACCACAGTTCAAAAGCATCAATTCTTCGGTGCTCAGTTTTCTTTATAATCCAACTCTCACACCCACACATGACCACTGGAAAAGCCATAGCCTTGACTAGATGGACCTTTGTGGCCAAACAATGTCTTTGTTTTTCAATATGCTGTCTAGGTTGGTCATAACTTTCCTTCCAAGAAGCAAGTGTCTTTTATTTTATTTTAATTTTATTTTATTTTTAAACTTTACATAACTGTATTAGTTTTGCCAAATATCAAAATGAATCTGCCACAGGTATACATGTGTTCCCCATCCTGAACCCTCCTCCCTCCTCCCTCCCCATACCATCCCTCTGGGTCGTCCCAGTGCATCAGCCCCAAGCATCCAGTATCGTGCATCGAACCTGGACTGGCGACTCGTTTCATACATGATATTATACATGTTTCAATGCCATTCTCCCAAATCTTCCCACCCTCTCCATCTCCCACAGAGTCCATAAGACTGTTCTATACATCAGTGTCTCTTTTGCTGTCTCGTACACAGGGTTATTGTTACCATCTTTCTAAATTCCATATATATGCATTAGTATACTGTATTGGTGTTTTTCTTTCCGGCTTACTTCACTCTGTATAATAGGCTCCAGTTTCATCCACCTCATTAGAACTGATTCAAATGTATTCTTTTTAATGGCTGAGTAATAGTGTCTTTTAATTTCATGGCTGCAATCACCATCTGCAGTGATTTTGGTGACCAGAAAAATAAAGTCAGCCACCGTTTCCACTGTTTCCCCATCTATTTGCCATGAAGTGATGGGACCAGATCCCATGATTTTAGTTTTCTGAATGCTGAGCTTTAAGCCAACTTTTTCACTCTCCTCTTTCACTTTCATCAACAGGCTCTTCAGTTTTTCTTCACTTTCTGCCATAAGGGTGGTGTCATCTGCATATCTGAGGTTATTGATATTTGTCCCAGCAATCTTGATTTGAGCTTGTGCTTTGTCCAGCCCAGCATTTCTCATGATGTACTCTGCATGAAAGTTAAATAAACAGGGTGTCAATATACAGCCTGAATGTACTCCTTTTCCTATTTGGAACCAGTCTGTTGGTCCATGTCCAGGTCTAACTGTTGCTTCCTGACCTGCATACAGTTTTCTCAAGAGGCAGGTCAGGTGGTCTGGTATTCCCATCTTCTTTAGAATTTTCCACAGTTCATTGTGATCCACACAGTCAAAGGCTTTGGCATAGTCAATAAAGCAGAAATAGATGTTTTTCTGGAACTCTCTTGCTTTTTTGATGATCCAGCGGATGTTGGCAATTTGATCTCTGTTTCCTCTGCCTTTTCTAAAACCAGCTTGAACATTACAACCATATAAATCTGGATGTGAATTCCTGCTGTAATAATTGTAAATTTGGACAAGTAATTTACTTAGTGCATTTTCTTATCTGTAAAATTGGGATACAGTGTCTCTCATAAGAAGTTCCTGTAAATTAAATTATATAATATAGTAAAGGTACTTAACTCAATAACTGACACACAAGGAGAACTCTCTGAGCATAATAGTTATAGTTTCTAATTCTATAGCTTCACATAATATTTCAGAGGTTCCATGTACAGTCCTATAGTTTCTCAGTTTGTAGTTTCTTGTAGTTTCTCAGTTTGCTTCATGCCTATAAACACCTTGAATATTTCAAACTGTAATCTTGCTGAATTGCAGAGACTTTACCTAGCACTCTTTTAATAACAACAAAATAAAGATCTTTACTGACTCTTGGGCTTAAGTACCTTTCAGTGAGCATTTCAGTGGTCTTATGATGAGAGCCCAATGGGCCTGTGTCTTTTCTGTTTGAATAAAGGGGAAGCCACAGGAACCCATAGAGGTCATTCCGCAGCATTCCTCTGACCTTTTGTGAACACTTTTATATGGTTTATTGATTACAAACACAAGTGAAGCAGAAAAGAACAAATAAAAACATACTTATTGATTCTGTATAGAAATAAATTACATTTATCTTATGTCCTGGTGTGTGGTCAGGTTATACCTGTTTGCACAAATCTATGTATCAGATCAGATCAGATCAGTCACTCAGTCGTGTCCAAATCTATGTATATAGAGCAAATTCATAGTATTGAAAAAACAAAATGTTCTTTAAACTTCTGAATTTGAAAAAAATACCATATAATATTGGAAATCAATTTGGGTAAAATATGATTAAAAATTCAAGCATATTTCCAAGTATTAACCCCCTTACTCTGACAGCTAGCTATTTCACCTACATTTTTTCCTTATGAAAATATAAAGTGTGTTCTCCACTGTCTTGCCTTGTTCTAGCAGTCCAAAGTGCCCAACATTTAATAAAACATTTTTTGTTTATTTCTGTTTCTCTACAATCTCAATTCCCCAATCCACTACTAGTTCTTTGTGGAATTATCTTATGTAGTACTAATTCACAAGGACTCATTTTGCTAATACTAAGTCACTTCAGTCGTGTCCGACTCTGTGTGACCCCATAGATGGCAGCCCACCAGGCTCCACCATCTCTAGGATTCTCCAGGCAAGAATACTGGAGTGGGTTGCCATTTCGTTCTCCAATGCATGAAAGAGAAAAGTAAAAGTGAAGTCACTCAGTCATGTCCGACTCTTAGCGACCCCATGGATTGCAGCATACGAGGTTCCTCTGTCCATGGATTTTCCAGGAAAGAGTACTGGAGTGGGGTGCCATTGCCTTCTCTGAGGACTCATTTTACATGCTAGTAAAGTAATGTTTAAAATTCCCCAAGCCAAGCTTCAGCAATAAATGAACAGTGAACTTCCAGATGTTCAAGCTGGTTTTAGAAAAGGCAGAGGAACCAGAGATCAAATTGCCAACATCCACTGGATCATCAAAAAAGCAAGAGAGTTCCAGAAAAACATCTATTTCTGCTTTATTGACTATGCCAAAGCCTTTGACTGTATGGATCATAATAAATTGTGGAAAATTCTGAAAGAGATGGGCATACCAGACCACCTGATCTGCCTTTTGAGAAACCTGTTTGCAGGTCAGGAAGCAACAGTTAGAGCTGGACATGGAACAACAGACTGGTTCCAGATAGGAAAAGGAGTACATTCAGGCTGTATATTGACACCCTGTTTATCTAACTTATATGCAGAGTACATCATGAGAAGCGCTGGGCTGGACAAAGCACAAGCTGAAATCAAGATTGCTGGGAGATATATCAATAACCTCAGATATGCACATGACACCACCCTTATGGCAAAAGCAAAGAAGAACTAAAGAGCCTCTTGATGAAGGTGAAAGAGGAGAGTGAAAAAATTGGCTGAAAGCTCAACACTCAGAAAACGAAGATCATGGCATCTGGTCCCATCACTTCATGGCGAATAGATGGGGAAACATTGAAAACAGTGGCTGACTTTATTTTTCCTGGCTCCAAAATCACTTCAGATGGTGATTGCAGCCATGAAATTAAAAGACGCTTGCTCCTTGGAAGGAAAGTTATGCCCAACCTAAACAGCATGTTAAAAAGCAGAGTCATTACTTGGCCAACAAAGGTCCATCTAGTCAAGGCTATGGCTTTTCCAGTGGTCATGTATGGGTGTGAGAGTTGGATTATGAAGAAAGATGAGTGCCGAAGAATTGAAGCTTTTGAACTGTGGTGTTGGAGATGACTCTTGGAAGTCCCTTGGACTGCAATAGATCCAACCAGTCCATCCTAAAGGAGATCAGTCCTGGGTGTTCATTGGAAGGACTGATATTGAAGCTGAAACTCCAATATTTTGGCCACCTGATGCGAAGACCTGACTCATTGGAAAAGACTCTGATGCTGGGAAAGATTGAAGGTGGGAGGAGAAGGGGATGACAGAGGATGAGATGGTTGGATAGCATCATCGACTTGACGGACATGGATTTGGGTGGACTCCAGGAATTGGTGATGAACACAGGCCTGGTGTGCTGCAGTTCATGGAGTCACAAAATTCAGACACACCTGAGTGACTGAGCTGAACTGAACTGAATTCACATGTGCTTTTCTCAGGGTTTGCTTCTGAGAAACCATAATTGAAGATATATGAATTCCAATTAAATGTGTAAAACATAATCTATACTATTACTGAAAATATTCACAGTTATAAGAGAATATGTATTTTAAAATTAACTTGTTTTTAATCTTTGCTAATCTTTGTTAGCAAAACCAAGTTTTCTTGTCTTTTATGAATTATCTTAGTTAATATAAGTAAAATATAAAGTTCTTAAAATGTCAAGAGAAATGCAACAAAATACAAATTTAAATTGCATTTACCAGTTTTTTTGGTACCTGATATCTATTTAATAATACCACTTGCTGATTAAGCAAGTACTATAAAATTGCTGATGGTGGCTGCTGAATATCATTTACATAGGACCGTATAACTTATATACTGTCAAAATTAGCTTTGACAGCAAATGGAGATGAAGATTTGGAGCTTAAAACCATTATTAGTATCCAGTTCAAATCTCTCAGTATTTCCTGAATTATTAAAACTATTCAGTTCAGTTCAGTTCAGTCGCTCAGTCGTGTCCGACTCTTTGTGACCCCATGAATCACAGCACGCTAGGCCTCCCTGTCCAACACCAACACCCAGAGTTCACTGAGACTCATGTCCATAGAGTCAGTGATGCCATCCAGCCATCTCATCCTCTGTCGACCCCTTCTCCTCCTGTTCCCAATCCCTCCCAGCATCAGAGTCTTTTCCAATGAGTCAACTCTTCGCATGAGGTGGCCAAAGTACTGGAGTTTCAGCTTTAGCATCATTCCTTCCAAAGAAATCCCAGGGCTGATCTCCTTCAGAATGGATTGGTTGGATCTCCTTGCAGTCCAAGGGACTCTAGCATCTTCTCCAACACCACAGTTCAAAAGCATCAATTCTTCGGTGCTCAGCCTTCTTCACAGTCCAACTCTCACATCCATACATGACCACAGAAAAAACCATAGCCTTGACTAGATGAACCTTTGTTGGCAAAGTAATGTCTCTGCTTTTGAATATGCTATCTAGGTTGGTCATAAGAGCTGGCCAAAAAGCTTGTTCTGATTTTTCATAGGATGTCACAAAATAACCCAAATTAACACTTTGAGAAATGCAATATATACATATGCATGTGTGTGTGTGTGTGACACACACACACATATATTAGAATTAAATTTCCTGATTTCATTTAGTCAGTAGGTTATGCTGATACTTGATTGTCTTTCATGGTTACCTCAACATGTTTTGTTTTCAAAAAATTTAACCCAGATTTAGAAATCAAATGAGATTCTTCTGTAACAGATTTTAAAAAGAAAGAATATATTTTTCATTCCATGCTAAGAAGTTTAAAATTAAATTGCTAATGTTCTCTGCATGTTTCTAAATACAATGAAATACAAATAACGTATTTAGGATAGTAGTGAATAGTACAAAATTATTTTATACTCTTTTAATTTAGAATAGCTTTATATATGCAGAAAAATTGTGAATATTGTACAAAGTTTCTATATAACCTGCACTCATTTATCCCTATTATTAACATCTTAGTATGGTATACTGCTGCTGCTTCTTCTAAGTCCTCTTTAGTCGTGTCTGACTCTGTGCAACTCCATCGACGGCAGCCCAACTGGCTCCACCATCCCTGGGGTTCTCCAAGCAAGAATACTGGAGTGGGTTGCCATTTCCTTCTCCAGTGCAGGAAAGTGACAAGTGAAAGTGAAGTCGCTCAGTCATGTCTGACTCTTCACAACCCCATGGACTGCAGCCTACCAGGCTCCTCCCTCCATGGGATTTTCCAGGCAAGAGTACTGGAGTGGGGTGCCATTGCCTTCTCCGAGTATGGTATACTAGTCAGATGTAATAAGCTGGTAATTATGCCTTATTTTAATAAAACACTTTGTTAGTCAGATTTCCTTAGTTTTTACCTATTGTCCTTTTTCTGTTCCAGGATCCAATCAGAAAGGCCATATTTTATTTAGTCACCATGTGTCCTTAGCCTCTTTTTGGCTGTGACAGTCATTCAGATATTGCTTATTTTTTATGACTATATGAGTTTTCAGAAGTGATGGTCAGGAATTTTGCAGAATTACTCTCAACTGAGTTTTCCTGGTGTTTTTCTCATGATTAGATTGGTAATATAGATTTGGGGTACAGAAAGCACAAAGGTAAATTGTATATTCTACCAGCACAACGTCATTGATGATATAAACCTTAGTCACCTGGATGAGATAGTTTTTGTCAGGTTTTTCTTATCCACATTTGTAATCACTCCAATACCTTTTTGCTTTAAATCAACTAAGACAAAAATACTTAATTTTAGCTTAACTTATGCTTTTATGACTCTCTTTTCATCTTTATGTAGATCCAGTGTTCCAACCTATGTAATTTTCTATCTGCTTAAAAAATTCCTTCTAACACTTTCTTGCAAAGAAGTTTTGGCAATGAATTCCCTCAGTTTTTGTTTATCTAAGGTAGTCTATATATCTACTTCACATTTGAAGGATGACGTCATTGAATAGAGAAGACTGAGATGGTGGGTTTTTCCCTATAACATTTTAAATCTTTTACTCTATTATTTTCTTGCTTGGCATACTTTCCTCTTCTTGTTTCTCTAGAGGTAAGTGATTTTTTTAAATTTGGCTTCTTTAAAGATCTGTTTCCTTGTCTCTGTGCACACGTGTGTGTGTGTGTGTGTGTGTGTGTAGGTGTGCATGTGTGCATCTTCAGTTTTAACATGATATGTGTGTTTTGCTTATGTGGCTTTCTGGGCTTTTATTTGCTTGTTTTGGTTCTTGGAATTTATCTTACTTTGTGCTTTGTTAGGTTATAAGATTTGTAGTTTGGTGTCTGTCATTAATTTTAGAAAATTCTCTACATTGATACTTCCAATTATTTCAGCTATTTCAAACCTAAAAGATGATGCTGTTCAAGTGCTGCACTCAATATGCCAGCAAATTTAGAAGACTTAGTAGTGGCCACAGGACTGGAAAAGGTCAGTTTTCATTCCAATCCCAAAGAAAGGCAATGCCAAAGAATGTTAAAACTACTGCACAATTGCATTCACATCACATGCTAGCAGAGTAATGCTCAAAATTCTCCAAACCAGGCTTCAACAGTATGTGAACCATGAACTTCCAGATGTTCAAGCTGGAATTAGAAAAGGGAAAGGAAACAGAGATCATATTGCCAACTGAATCATCAAAATCCTCTGAATCATCAAAAAAGCAAGAGAATTTCAGGAAAACATCTACTTCTGCTTTATTTACTATACCAAAGCCTTTGACTGTGTGGCTCACAACAAACTGTGGAAAATTCTTCAAGAGATGGGAATATGAGACCACTTGATCTGCCTCCTGGTAAATCTGTATGCAGGTCAAGAAGTAACAGTTAGAACTGGACATGGAACAGACCAGTTCCAAATTGGGAAAGGAGTACATCAAGGCTGTATATTGTCACCCTACTTGTTTAACTTATATGCACAGTACATCATGAGAAATGCTGGGCTGGAAGAAGCACAAGCTGGAATCAAGATTGCCAGGACAAATATCAATAACCTCAGATATGCAGATGGCACCACCTTTATAGCGAAAGTGAAAAGAACTAAAGAGGTTCTTGATGAAAGTGAAAGAGGAGAGTGAAAAAGTTGGCTTAAAACTCAACATTCAGAAAACTAGGACCATAACATCTGGTCCCATGACTTCATGGAAAATAGATGGAGAAACAGTGACAGACTTTATTTTTTGGCATTCCAAAATCACTGCAGATGGTGATTGCAGCCATGAAATTAAAAGATGTTTACTCCTTGGAATAAAAGGTATGACAAAACTAGATAGCATATTAAAAAGCAGAGACATTACTTGGCCAACAAAGGTTTGTTTAGTCAAAGCTCTGGTTTTTCCAATAGTCATGTATGGATGTGAGATTTGGACCATAAAGAAAGCTAAGCATGGAAGAATTGATGCTTTTGAACTGTGGTGTTGGAGAAAACTCTTGAGAGCCCCCTGGACTCCAAGGAGATCAAACCAGTCAATCCTAAAGGAAATCAGTCCTGAATATTCATTGGAAGGACTGATGTTGAAGCTGAAACTCCAATATTTTGGCCACCTGATGTGAAGCACTGACACATTAGAAAAGACCCCTGATGCTGGGAAAGATTGAAGGCAGAAGGAGAAGGGGACAACAGAGAATGAGATGGTAGGATGGCATCACCGACTCAATGTAATGAGTTTGAGCAAGCTCTGGGAGTTGGTGATGGACAGAGAAGCCTGGAGTGCTGTAGTCCATGGGATCACAGAGTGGGTCACGACTGAGTAACTGAACTGAACTGAACTAATACTTCAACTATTTCTCCTACTTCATTCTCTTGTTTTTTTTTTTTTCCTTTTTTTGGTAGTCACAATTTATGTTATACCTTTTGAAATTTTTATACAGTTATTTGATGTTTTTTTTTTTTTTTTTCTTCTTTCTCTGTTTTGCAACTTGGAAAATTTCATTGATCTATCTTCAACATGACTGATTATTTCACTTGACATGGTGAGTAGAGGACAGGCCCATACAATGAGTCTCTAATTCTCTTAGCGTTTTTAATTTCTAACATTTTCTTTCAGTTCTTTCTTAAAGTTTTAATTTCGGTTTTGCTTTGCCCATCTGTTCTTGTGTGCTATATTTTTCCATTACAGCCTTTTATATATGAATCATAATCAATTTAATTCTTTATCTGAAAATTGCAACAGCTGTATAATATTTAAATTTTGTTCTAAGGCTTGCTCTGTTAATTCAGACTTGTTTTCCCTTGCCTTTTGGCATGACTTGTATTTTTTTTGGAAACCAGACATTATTTACTAGGTAAATAGATAAACGGACTTTTAATGTGAGACTTTATGTTAATCTAGCTAGAGCTTGTACTGTATTTAATGTGTCCTTGTTTTTAAATTTTGAGATACAATTCACAGTATTATTAAATTTCACCAATTTAAAGTGTATGACTCAGTGGTTTTTGGTATATTGTCACTATGCAAACATCACCACTATTTAATTCCAGAACATTTTCCTTACCCTGAAAAGAAATTCACATTCATTTGTAGTTACAACTCCTTTCCTCTAATCCACATCTCCAAGCAACGACTGATTTATTTTCTGTGTCTTTGCCTTTGCCTATTTTAGAAATTTCATATAAATGCAATTGCACAATATGTGGACTTTGTTTCTGGCTTCTTTCAATTAACATAGCGTCTTCAGGATTCATCCACATTGTAGCATGTATCAATTCTTCCTTCCTTTTTTTAGTCCAATTGTATTGCATTAATATCAGATCAGATCAGTTGCTCAGTCGTGTCCGACTCTTTGCAACCCCATGAATTGCAGTACGCCAGGCCTCCCTGTCCAACACCAACTCCCAGAGTTCACTGAGACTCACGTCCATCGAGTCAGTGATGCCATCCAGCCATCTCATCCTCTGTCGTCCCCTTCTCCTCCTGCCCCCAGTCCCTCCCAGCATCAGAGTCTTTTCCAATGAGTCAACTCTTCTCTGAGGTGGCCAAAGTACTGGAGTTTCAGCTTTAGCATCATTCCTTCCAAAGAAATCCCAGGGCTGATCTCCTTCAGAATGGACTGGTTGGATCTCCTTGCAGTCCAAGGGACTCTCAAGAGTCTTTTCCAACACCACAGTTCAAAACCATCAATTCTTCCACACTCAGCCTTCTTCACAGTCCAACTCTCACATCCATACATGACCACAGGAAAAACCATAGCCTTGACTAGACGGACCTTTGTTGGCAAAGTAATGTCTCTGCTTTTGAATATGCTGTCTAGGTTGTCCATAACTTTCCTTCCAAGGAGTAAGCTTCTTTTAATTTCATGGCTGCAGTCACCATCTGCAGTGTTTTGGAGCCCAGAAAAATAAAGTCTGACACTGTTTCCACTGTTTCCCCATCTATTTCCCATGAAGTGATGGGACCGGATGCCATGGTCTTTGTTTTCTGAATGTTGAGCTTTAAGCCAACCTTTTTACTCTCCACTTTCACTTTCATCAAGAGGCTTTTTAGTTCCTCTTCACTTTCTGCCATAAGGGTGGTGTCATCTGCATATCTGAGATTATTGATATTTCTCCCGGCAATCGTGATTCCAGCTTGTGTTTCTTCCAGTCCCACATTTCTCATGATGTACTCTGCATATAAGTTAAATAAACAGGGTGACAATATACAGCCTTGACGTACTCCTTTTCCTATTTGGAACCAGTCTGTTGTTCCAACAGCTTATTTATCCATTCAGAAGTTAAGGCATATTTGAATTGTTTCCTTTTTTTCTGTTATTGTAAACACTGCTACTAAGAACAAGTTTTTGTGTGAACATATGTGCAAAACACTCGGGAATAAACTAAGAATAGAACTGCAAGGTCATATTATAACTCTAAATATAATATTCTGCTGCTGCTGCTAAGTCACCTCAGTCGTGTCCGACTCTGTGTGACCCCATAGACAGCAGCCCACCAGGCTCCCCCATCCCTGGGATTCTCCAGGCAATAACACTGGAGTGGGTTGCCATTTCTTTCTCCAATGCAGGAAAGTGAAAAGTGAAAATGAAGTCTCTCAGTCGTGTCTGACTCTTCACAACCCCATGGACTGCAGCCTACCAGGCTCCTCCATCCATGGGATTTTCCAGGCAAGAGTACTGAAGTGGGGTGCCATTGCCTTCTCCGAGGAACTGCCAAACTGTTTTCTACTATGGTACACCACTTTGCATCTCTACTAAAAATGCATGAAGTTTCTAATTTTTACCTTTTTTGGTTATAATATATTCTCCAGCTCCCCTCTTTTCTCCTATACCCATCTCTGACTGCAGTGTTCCTAATATATTTCCTTGAAGCTCTACTACTGTTCACTATGTTTTTGAAACTTTGGAGCTAAATAACAATGCTAGGGGGTTCTACTCAGAATAATGTCCTTCTTCCCACTGAGATAGGCCTCCTTGGTGACTCTGATGGTAAAGAATCTGCCTGCAATGCAGGAGCCCTAGGTTGGGAAGATCCACTGGAAGATGCCATGGCAACACATTCCAGTATTCTTGCCTGGAGAATTCCCATGGAGTAAGGGTCCTGGCAGGCTACACAGAGATAAGGCTATGGTAGTTTTTTCCTGGAAGTTAGGCTTTTTTTTTTTTTTTCCTGAGAAGAACTTGGATATATTTCACAATGATTATTTTCCCCTACCCTGGCCAAAGCCAAAAGGATGTATTTCTCAGATCTTCATTATGAAAAGCATATGCTCATTTGTGAAAGACTAAAGCAAGCAACAGAGAAAAGGACAAAGAGTAGAAAAAAAAAAAAAAATCAGGTATATAGGCATATTAAAAGTTACAAAAACATAAAACAAATTCATGGTAGTGTATCTACTTATGAGTAGAGACAAACTGAAAGACCAAAGGTACTTATAATCATTTTCCATGTTAAGCTAAATCATTTTACCTTACAGTTATTCTTGACATCATATTATATGGTATCCAAATGCTTTTACATTGTCATATCTATATAGAATTGCAAAAAAGAGTAAATAGAAGCAATTTTTCTCACGTGAGATAGTGCTTTACATTTTTAGTTTAAAAAGAAATATGTTAAATTATACTTAAAATTAAGAAAGCTAAAAATAAATTAACTGTGATATATTTTTCTTCATAAGCAAAATTATTAGTTCTGACACTGTACAGGAGACAGGAATCAACACCATCCCCAAGAAAAAGAAATGCAAAAAGCAAAATGGCTGTCTGAGAGGCCTTACAAATAGCTGTGAAAAGAACAAACGTGAAAAAAAAAAAAAAAGGAGAAAAGGAAAGATATACCCATTTGAATGCAGAGTTCCAAAGAATAGCAAGGAGAGATAAGAAAGCCTTCCTCAGAGATCAATGCAAAGAAATAGAGGAAAACAATAGAATGTGAAAGACTAGAGATCACTTCAAGAAAATTAGAGATAACAAGGGAAAATTTCATGCAAAGAGGGGCTCAATAAAGGACAGAAATGGTAGGGACATAACAAAACCAGAAAATATTAAGGAGAAGTGGCAAGGATACACTGTACAAAGGATACACTGTACAGAAGAACTGTACAAAAAAGATCTTCATGACCCACATAATCACGATGGTGTGATCACTGACCTAGAGCCAGACATCCTGGAATGTGAAGTCAAGTGTACCTTAGGAAGTATCACTATGAACAAAGATACTGGAGGCGATCGAATTCCAGTTGAGCAATTTCAAATCCTGAAAGATGATGCTGTGAAAGTGCTGCACGCATTATGCAGCTAATTTGGAAAACTCAGCAGTGGCCACAGAACTGGAAAAGGTCAGTTTTCATTCCAATCCCAAAGAAAGGCAATGCCAAAGAATGCTCAAACTACCACACAATTGCACTCACCTCACACACTAGTAAAGTAATGCTTAAAATCTCCATGCCAGGCTTCAGCAATATGTGAACAGTGGACTTCCATATGTTCAAGCTGGTTTTAGAAAAGGCAGAGGAACCAGAGATCAAATTGCCAACATCCTCTGGATCATGGAAAAAGCAAGAGAGTTGCAGGAAAATATCTATTTCTGCTTTATTGACTATGCCAAAGCCTTTGACTGTGTGGATCACAATATACTGTGGAAAATTCTTCCAGAGATGGGAATCCCAGACCACCTGATCTGCCTCTTGAGAAATTTGTGTGCAGGTCAGGAAGCAACAGTTAGAACTGGACATGGACCAACAGACTGGTTCCAAATAGGAAAAGGAGTACATCAAGGTTGTATATTGTCACCTTGCTTATTTAACTTATATGCAGAGTACATCATGGGAAGTGCTGGGCTGGAAGAAGCACAAGCTGGAATCAAGATTGCCGGGAGAAATATCAATAACCTCAGATATGCAATTGACACCACCCTTATGGCAGAAAGTGAAGAAGAACTAAAGAGCCTCTTGATGAAAGTGAAAGAAGAGAGTGAAAATGTTGGCTTAAAACTCAATATTTATAAAATTCAAGGCATCTGGTCCCATCACTTCATGGCAAATATATAAGGAAACAGTGACAGACTTTATTGTTTTGGGCTTCAAAATTACCGCAGATGATGACTGCAGCCATGAAAAAAGATGCTTGCTCCTTGGAAGAAAAGCTATGATCAATCTAGACAGAATATTAAAAAGCAGAGACATTACTTTGCCAGCAAAGGCCCGTCTAGTCAAAGGTATGGTATAGATGTTAGAATGGAACCATAAACAAAGCTGAGTACTTAAGAATTGATGCTTTTTAAGACCAAAATTAAAGTCTGTCACTATTTCCATTATTTTCCCATCTATTTGCCATGAAGTGATGGGACCAGATGCCATGGTCATAGTTTTCTGAATGTTGAGCTTTAAGCCAACTTTTTCACTCTCCTATTTCACTTTCATCGAGAGGCTCTTTAGTTCTTCTTCACTTTCTGCCATAAGGGTGGTGTCATCTGCATATCTGAGGTTATTGATATTTCTCCCAGCAATCTTGATTCTAGGTTGTGTTTCATCCCGTCCAGCGTTTCTTGTGATGTACTCTGCATATAAGTTAAATAAGCTGGGTGACAATATACAGCCTTGATGCACCCCTTTCCCGATTTGGAACCAGTCTGTTGGCCCTTGTCCAGTTCAAACTGTTGATTCTTGACCTGCATACAGTTATTTCAGGAGGCAGGTCAGATGGTCTGGTATTACCATCACTTGAAGAATTTTTCACAGTTTGTTGTGATACACACAGTGAAAGGCTTTGGCATAGTCAATAAAGCAGAAGTAGATGTTTTTCTGGAAATCTCTTACTTTTTCGATGATCCAGTGGATGTTGGCAATTTGAACTCTGGTTCCTCTGCCTTTTATAATTTCAGCTTGAACATCTAGAAGTTCATGGTTCATGTACTGTTGAAGTCTGGCTTGGAGAATTTTTAATATCACTTTGCTAGCGTGTGAGATGAGTAGAAATGTGCAGTAGTTTGAACATTCAATGGCATTGCCTTTCTATGGGATTGGAATGAAAACTGATCTTTTCCACGCCTGTGGCCACTGCTGGGTTTTCCAATTTTGCTGGCAAATTGAGTTCAGCACTTAAACATCATCATCTTTTAGGATTTGAAATAGCTCAACTGGAATTCCATCACCTCCACTGGCTTTGTTCATAGTGATGTTTCCTAAGTCCCACTTGACTTCACATTCCAGGATGTCTGGCTCTAGATGAATGATCACTACATTTTGATTATCTGGGTCATGCAGATCTTTTTTTGTATAGTTCTTCTGTGTATTCTTGCCACCTCTTAATATCTTCTGTTTCTGTTAGGTCCTTACCATTTCTGCATTTATTGTGCCCATCTTTGCATTAAAAATTCCCTTGGTATCTCTAATTTTCTCAAATACATCTCTTGTCTTTCCCATTCTATTGTTTTCCTCTACTTATTTACATTGATCACTGAGGAAAGCCTTCTTATCTCTTCTTGCTATTCTTTGGAACTCTGAATTCAAATGGGTATGTCTTTTTTTTCTCCTTTGCCTTTCACTCCTCTTCTTTTCATAGCTGTTTGTAATGCCTCCTCAGATAATCATTTTGCCTTTTTGCATTTCTTTGTCTTGAGGATGGTTTTGATCACTGCCTTCTGTACAATGTCACAAACCTCTGTCCATAATCCTTCAGGCACTCTGTCTATCAGATCTAATCCCTTGATTCTATTTGTCACTTCCCCTGTATAATCATAAGGGATTTGATTTAGGTCATGCATGAATGGTCTAGTGGTTTTCTCCACTTTCTTCAATTTAAGTCTGAATTTTGCAATAAGGAGTTTATGATCTGAGCCATAGTCACCTCCTCACCTTGTTTTTGCTAACTGTATAGAGCTTCTCCATCTTTGGCTGCAAAGAATATAGTCAATCTGATTTTGGTATTGACGATGTGGTGATGTCCATTTGTAGAGTATTCTCTTGTGTTATTGGAAGAGGGTGTTTGCTATGACCAGTGCGTTCTCTTGGCAAAACTCTGTTAGCCTTTTCCCTGCTTCATTCTGGACTCCCGGGCCAAATTTATCCATTACTCTAGATATTTCTTGACTTCCTACTTTTTAATTCACTTCCATATAGTGAAAATGACATCTTTTGGGGCCATTAATTATAGAAGGTCTTGTAGGTGTTCATAGAACTGTTCAACTTCAGCTTCTTCAGCATTACTGGTCGGGGCTTAGACTTGGATTACTGTGATATTGAATGGTTTGCCTTGGAAACGAACAGAGATCATCCTGTCGTTTTTGAGATTGCATTCAAGTACTGAATTTTGGATTCTTTTGTTGACTATGATGGCTACCCCATTTCTTCTAAGGATCCCTGCCCACAGTAGTAGATATAATGGTTATCTGAGTTAAATTCACCCATTCTAGTCCATTTTAATTTGCTGATTCCTAAAATGTCAATGTTCACTCTTGCCATCTCCTGTTTGCCCACTTCCAAATTGCCTTGATTCATGGACCTAGCATTCCAGGTTCCTATGCAATATTGCTCTTTACCACATCTTTATAGTTTTCCTTTATTGATTATCAATTATTGAATCTAAATTGCTGTTTTCTAATTTCTGGCAAAAAAAAATTGACGATTGTTGGTTTTACTTGAGATTAAGGACAGTTGGAGTGCTTGCTGACTTTACAAGGTAAAGGAGAGTTGACATATGATGCTCTATTACTATCTAAACAAAAATACTTAAAATACTTGGATAGCATCCCTGATTTTAACCCGTGTTGCCCAATCTTTTTATTATTAATGACATAAGCTCTTCAGTTTAAAATGTCATCTTACTTGCTTTTGCAGGACAAAAGCAATGGAGACAATACCCTCTTGGCTAGTTCAAAATAGTAATTGTCAAGATTGTGGGCTCTTTTGTGGGTTATAAAAAAATAGTCTCTTCAGACTGAACTTGTAGAAAATTACATTTTTCCTTGAATTAAAAAGGAATTAAAATGTAATTAAAATTAATTTTAGCTAAAATTCAAATGAAAACTTCTTAAAAATAACACAAGTGTACAAAATTAAAAATGTGCCTTGGGCAAGTCAGTAAATTGTTATGATTCTAAATTTTCTTGACTTCAAAATAAAATGTGTGAACTAGTCTGATATACTACATACCAGATACATATTTGTTTAACTGATGTATAAATGACTTGAGCTTCCCTGATGGTGCTAGTTGTAAAGATCTGCCTGCAAATGCAGGAGATGCAGATTTGATCCCTGGGTCAATAAGGTCCCCTGGAGGAGGAAATGGCAACCCACTCCTGTATTCTTGCAGGGGAATCCCATGGACAGAGGAAACGGGTGGGCTACAGTCCATGGGGTCTCAAAAAGTTGGACACAACTGAGCATCTGAGCACCTAAATGACTTAAAGCTATCTACTTTATATTCATATTCTAGCAGTCAGGATATAAAATTGCTTTTATATTCTGGTTTAGTTTGTAGACTGATAATACTTTCAATATTCATTCTTCTTCCTTTTAAAAAATCCTATAATTCTGTTTATCTCAGGGTAATTACAAATTATTTTATTCAAATACATATGTTGAAATTGTATTTAGAGGGTAATAAACATAACAGTGGCACTGCGTTTTCCAATATATGTCCAAATATAAATTACAACTTCAAACTTGAAAAAAGTAATTAATGCTTAAAGACATTTGAAATGAAAAAAATGGAGCAAGTATTTCATCAGTTCAGTTCAGTTCAATTTAGTCGCTCAGTTGTTTCAGACTCTTTGCGACCCCATGAATTGCAGCATGCCAGGCCTCCCTGTCCATCACCAACTCTCGGAGTTCACTCAAACTCACATCCATCAAGTTGGTGATGCCATCCAGCCATCTCATCCTCTGTTGTCCCCTTTTCCTCCTGCCCCCAATCCCTCCCAGCATCAGTTCATGCATCATTATAAATATCAAAAAGAATATATTTTCTTTGGCAAACACAAAAACCAGAAGGATCTAAATTTGGTAATACTGAAACTAATTTGCAAAGCTTAGATACTGAAAAGTGATGTAGCACTATGGCTTCAATGTGATTTAGAGGTTAGAAGATGATTCTGTAATTTAAGACAAAGCCTGCAAGTACTCTATAAATATTAGGAAAATAATTTACAGTATTCTGTCAATACTAGTATGTGACATAGCTCTCTAGAGCCAGTGAATTTTCCATGAAGGTCTCATTAAAATGAAATGTATTGATCAAATCACAGCTTAAAATTCATGGAGCACATTCAAGACCATACAAGTTATGATTATGGTATTTTGTTGTTTTTCTTCAGATAGTTCCTTTATGAATTAGTAAGGTTAGAAGCTTGATGTGTTTTTTTTTTAATTTCTTAAAAGTTTGTCAGAGGAATTTTTGAAATAAAATTTAGAAGCATTTCTGTCCTTTAGAATTATGGTTTACCTTTTTTCCATCATTGGGGCACCACTGGGACAACTGGAACCTTGTTTCAAACTCTAGCCAATAGTCTTACTTGAGTTTGTAGAAGAAATAATGATGTTCTACCCCATCTGAAGAGAAAAATTTAGACATGACATAAAGAGATTATTTATAATCCTCATAATCACCTAAGGCTTTCATATGAATGAGTCAGTTTGCATAGAAGAAACCTCTGATATAAAGAACTGATTTCACTATTTTATAACTTGCTACAAAATAAGCGATTGCTTATGTTTGTCAAAATTGGAAAATAATGATATTTGAAAACTGACTAATGCGAAGAGTTTGGCCTATGATTCATCTAAGGGAAAACACTTTTCCTTTTTTTAAATAAAAATATATGAATGGCATTACTGATAATGCAGTGCAAGCCACACAATGCCACACAAGAGAAATTTAAACCAAAATTATTAATTGATTACATAGCAAAGTGGTAGTTTTTTTTTTTTTTTTTTTTTTTGAAATCTGTGTAGATCTACAATTACAAATGTACAGGATTGTTATTTTAAAAGCACACTGGCTTATTTTTTATTTGGTATATTGTTCTAAAGACCTAGTAAAATTTTCTTTCCAATATATGTAGTTTTCATTTTAGAGTCAAGGAAACCTCTCTGCTTTCCATTCTTTAGTTTTTTTCTCCTAAATATAGTTAAACCCTGATTTAGATTAATTATTATTTCTTTAATGCATTAGGCAAAGTTATAAACCATATTCTCCAAGTTTATTCTTAATGGGTTACACTAAAAAAAAATAAATAAAACTTGCCTCAGTCTCATTTATTCCAGTGCTTATTTAAATATCCATCTCTCATGTCATTCACTTTGCTTTTCAGAGATGCTAATATAATAATTGTTTATATTAACTACTATTTGTCTTGAGCCAGTTTTTATAATTATAATTTTAAAGGCAACTGGAAACAAAAAGGAAATAACATATGAATTCTAATGCTGGGTTGGTTTATTTTTCTTCTTCCTTTCTTGTCTCATCACAACAAAAATTTGGAATGAGAGACTACAGGCTTTAAAGCAACAGACAAATTACAGCTCAGTCACAGCTCAAGCAGACAGACGGAAGATACTATGCTCTAGAGGTGGGATCAGCTAACCTTAAAAGAGTCATAATGATCCCTCTTGGTTTCCCCCTTTTTATACTTCCCATCTCCTATTTTTGGTTGTACCTTGTGCCAAATAGGACTTGTACCCATCACCAATTAAGAAAGAGAATGCAAATGGATGTATGTTCAAGGCCAATTGACAGTTGCAAGTTATATAGCAACAGGCTCTGTTGTGCATGTCTTCCTATAATTCAGTCTGTTATAATCAGATGTATGTATATATAGAATATTTATGAGCCTTTAATAGGCTCTTAGCTGCCTGAGGTTACATGAGGAAGCCCCTGTTGTTAGTTGTATCCACCTGTGACTAGGGTGCATGTGCAGGAGTTGGGAGTCTCTGTGGTTATGTTCATAGCATATCTGTGAGCCCTCCTGGGTGTGTCTCGTGTAGGGTTTAGAGATCAGCTTACATCCTTTTCAGCTAGGCCACCCGTCATTGCTCATGCCTAACTTCCTACCTAACACTAATGATATGCATTATTTGAAATGTATTATTAAAAAAAGGAAGTAATTTAAAATAAAATTTTCCCTCTAGCAAAACACTGATATCCTGCCAAATAATTTTTTGTAGTTTATAGTTGAAGTAATAAAGAAACAGTCTCCTGAGTCAAGTAAGCAATAGCAAAGTTACTACTAAATTGTAAGAGAGAGAATGTTTTTGGCCATCCTGTCATATACTATATGGAATTCTTTCTTTTTCTGTTCTTCATTTCTCCTTAATCATAAATTCTAATTATTTTGATCACATAAACTTATTCCATGATTTTGTTCATTTGTCCTACAATATTTTGCTATTAGACTAGATTACTGTATCCTTGGTTATTCAAGTAGGTTCTTGTGATGCTTGAGAATACAACACAAAAGATAGAAATATCCATTTGTTTTCCTTTATTTCTTGCTAGATGTTCTGCATTTGGAATTCCAGATAGCTGTACAACATCTATTATCCTTTTGGTTGTCAAAGTTTTCTTGCCATGTGTATTATTCCATAGGGAAATATTGCAATTTCTGTGTTTTACTTTTCTTTGTATTGTTTACTACCTCTTTTCTTCAGCTAAGTTTCTCAACTAGAATTCAGTACCATATGTTATAAGAATATAGACATGACATTAAACAGCAGCTTTCATTTTAGAGAAGAAAACTGGATTCCTGGAGTCATAATAAGGTTGCATTTTCTTTTTTAAAATACTTTTTTTTAATTATTAAAAGTATTCATTGAATTCCATGGTGAAAGTAGTGTGAAAATGTTAGTCCCTTAGTTGTGTCCAACTCTTTGCAACTCCCTGGACTATAGTCTGCCAGGCTTCTCTGCCCATGAAATTCTCCAGGCATGAATAGTAGAGTGGGTAGCTATTCCCTTCTTCAGGGGATCTATTCCCTGATCCAGGGATCAAACCTGGTTCTCCCAAATTGCAGGTGGATTATTTACCATCTGATCCACGAGGCAAGCCCTGAATTGCATGGTTGTTGTTGCTGAGTAACCCAGTGGTGTCCAACTCTTTGAGATCCCATGGATCGCAGCATGCCAGGCCTCCCTGTCCCTTACCATATTTTGCCCAAGTTCATGTTCATTGCAATGGTGATGCCATCCAGCCATCTCATCCTCTGTCACCCCTTCTCCTTCTGCCCCCAGTCTTTCCAGGCATCAGAGACTTTTCCAATGAATCAGCTGTTCACATCAGATGACCAAAATACTGGAGCTTCAGCTTCAGCATATGTTCCTTCTGAGTACTCAAGGTTGATTTCCCTTAAGATTGACTGCTTTGATCTCCTTGTTGTCCAAGGGACATTCAGAAGTGTTCCGCAGCACCAAAGTTCAAAGGCATCAATTCTTTAGCACTCTGCTTTTTTTATGGTCCAGCTCTCACAACTGTGCATGACCACTGAGAAGACCATAGACATGACTTATGGAACTTTGTAAGCAGACTAATGCCTCTGCTTTTCAACACACTGTCTAGCTTTGTCATAGAATTCCTGCCAAAATGCAATCGTCTTCTGATTTCATGGCTGCAGTCACCATCTGCAATGATTTTAGAGCCCAAGAAGAGGAAATCGGTCACTACCATTTTGTTTCTTCTACTTGCCATGAAGCAATTGGGCCAGATGTCACAATCTTAGTATTTTTAATATTTAGTTTTAAGCCAGCTCTTTCACTCTCTTTACCCTCATCAAGAAGCTCTTTACCTCCTCTTCACTTTCTGTCATTAGAGTGGTATCATCCACATGTCTGAGATTGTTGATGTTTCTCCTGCCTACCTTGATTTCAGCTTGTAACTCATCCAGTCTGGCATTTCTCATGATGTGTTCAGTGTATAGATCAAACAGACAGGGTGACAGCAGACAGCTCTGTTGCACACTTTTCTCAATAGTGAACCAATCAGTTGTTCCAGCAGTTCAGTTCACTTTAGTCACTCAGTGTGTCCAACTCTTTGCGACCCTATGGACTGCAGCATGCCAGGCTTCCCTCTCCATCACCAACTCCTGGAGCTTGCTCAAACTCATGTCCATTGAATTGGTTATGCCATCCAGCCATCTTATCCTTTGTCATCCCCTTCTCCTCATGCTTTCAATCTTTCCCAGCATCAGGGTCTTTTCCAGTGAATCAGTTCTTTGCATCAGGTGGCCAAAGTATTGGAGTTTCAGCATCAGGCCTTCAAATGAATATTCAGGACTGATTTCCTTTAAGATTGACTGGTTTGATCCCTTTGCAGTCCAAGGGACTCTCAAGAGTCTTCTCCAACACCACAGTTCAAAAGCATCAATTTTCAATGAAAACAGGTTTCAACAAAAACCCCATGGTTCATACAGGATTTTAATTGTTGCTTCTTGACCTATATACAGTAGAATTGCATGGTGTGGTGGTTTAGTCGCTAAGTCTAAACTTGCAACCCCTTGGACCAGCCAGGATCCTCTGTCCATGGGATTTTCCAGGCAAGAACACTGGAGTGGGTTGCCATTTTCTTCTCCCAGGGATCTTCCCAACCCAGGGATTGAAGCAGGCCTCCTGAACTACAGGCGGATTCTTTACCAAATGAGCTACCAGGACATTCCCCCAAATCAGTGGACCTGTGCCAAGTTATAACTTTGCCACTAGCTTGTTAAGTGATATCAGACAAAGTCATGTTAACCTCTTTAAATTTCTAATTTCTCATTCATAAAATTAATAGGTGGATATGGCAGGGGGAACGTGCATATACATACGTTGGGGTTTTGATAATCCTTTTACTGAAGAAATGTACTTTAAATTTTAAAAGTCTTTCCTTGGTAAGTATCAATCAATCAAAATTTAATCAAATGTTTTATGCCAAGTACTGTATTAATGAAGCTACAAGAGTACAGCAAGAGTTATCTTGAATAACTCAAAGAACATAAAATCTCATGAACAAGAGATATTAACCTAATTATAACAGAGGATTGTACATATAAATTAACAAAACATATGGTACTTAAATTGAAAGTATGCGATGTAGAATACATTATTTTAAGGTAGACTTAAAGTACATGAAGAAATTTAATGTCACACAGATAGCAGTTACAATTTATATAGTACACAGTATATATATACACACACACACACAAATATATATATATACATATATATACACATATGTACACATGTGTGTATATATTTAGGGTTTGTGTTTCAATATTGGAAGGTTAAACAGGAAATAATCATTGGCTGGATCAATGTCTGTTTTCGTTTTTCATTTTTAATTGTTTTAATTTTAACCATTCCTGTATCTTATCACACTTACATTTTTCTGATTAATGAGATTAATTATGTTAGTTGTTTACTTTCATACTTCTTTATGTGAAGTGACTATTCAACTTCTGCCCATTTTCTCTTGAGTGATATTTCTGCAACAAAATATTTACTTTGATTTTTGAGGGTTTTTTAGATTTCTGTAAGAATTGTAGAAATAATTTGGAGAATTCATTGGAATGGATGGCAACTTTAAATTTACCCAAGTCCATAAAAGTGATTTTGAGTTATAATTTTGCTTCACTTTCATTCATGATGTCAACAATTGGACACTAACTTTATTAAATAGAAGTACACCATTTTATTAAATTCAGAATACTTAAAATATATACTTGGGAAAATAAGATGATAATTTAAGAAACTGATATATATATACATATATATATTTAATGAAAGAAGAGAGCAAGTGAGAAAGGAAGCATTTTTAGTCATTATAATTATTAATAAGGAAATAATATTCAAAGTGAATCATCCCATGATAAAAGCATGTTATAAAAAAGTCAACTTGATTTTGAGGCCAGATTTTCTCAAATAGTAGATCTGTGATCCTGGGAAAATAACCGAGGCTGTTTGCTCTTTTATAAAGTAAAAATTATTGTTACTTTAGGATTAAATTAGGTAACCAAGAAAATTGTATTGCTCTGAAAACTGTTCAGTTCAGTTCAGTCGTTCAGTAGTGCCCAACTCTTTGTGACCCCATGAAACTCAGCAGGCCAGGCCTCCCTGTCCATTACCAACTCCCGGAGTACACCAAACCCATGTCCATTGTGTTGCTGACACCATCCAACAATCCATCCTCTATCGTCCCCTTCTCCTCCTGCCCTTAATCTTTCCCAGCATCAGGGTCTCCTCAAATGAGTCAGCTCTTCACATCAGGTGGCCAGAGTATTGGAGTTTCAGCTTCAACTTCAGTCCTTACACTGACCATCCAGGACTGATCTCCTTTAGGATGGACTGGTTGGATGTCCTTGCAGTCCAAGGACTCTCAACAGTCTTCTCCAACAACACAGTTCAAAAGCATCAATTCTTCAGCACTCAGCTTTCTTTATAGTCCAACTCTCACATCCACACATGACCAATGCAAAAACCATAGCCTTGACTAGATGGACCTTTGTTAACAAAGGAATGGCTCTGCTTTTCAATATGCTGTCTCGGTAGGTCATAACTTTCCTTCCAAGGAGTACACATCTTTTAATTTCATGGTTGCAATCACCATCTGGAGTGATTTTGGATCCCAGAAAAATAAAGTCAGACGCTGTTTCCACTCTTTCCCCATCTATTTCCCATGAAGTGATGGGACCAAATGCCATGATCTTCGTTTTCTGAATGTTGAGCTTTAAGCCAACTTTTTCACTCTCCACTTTCACTTTAATCAAGAGGCTCTCTAGTTCTTCACTTTCTGCCATTAGGGTGGTGTCATCTGCATGTCTGCGATTATTGATATTTCTCCTGGAAATCTTGATTCTAGCTTGTGCTTCATCCAGCCCAGCGTTTCTCATGATGTATATAAGTTAAATAAGCAGGGTGACAATATACAGCCTTGACATACTCCTTTTCCTATTTGGAACCAGTCTGTTGTTCCATGTCCAGTTCTAACTCTTGCTTCCTGACCTGCATACAAATTTCTCAAGAGGTAGATCAGGTGGTCTGGGATTCCCATCTCTTTCAGAATTTTCCAGTTTATTGTGATCCACACAGTCAAGGCTTTGGCATAGTCAATAAAGCAGAAATAGATGTTTTTCTGGAACTCTCTTGCTTTTTCAATGATCCAGTGGATGTTGGCAAATTGATGTCTGGTTCTTCTGCCTTTTCAAAAACTAGCTTGAACATCTGGAAGTTCACTGTTAATATATTGCTGAAGCCTGGCTTGGAGAATTTTAAGCATCACTTTACTAGTGTGTGAGATGAGAGCAATTGTGTGGTAGTTAGAGCATTCTTTGGCATTGCCTTTCTTTGGGATTGGAATGAAAACTGACCTTTTCCAGTCCTGTGACCACTGCTGAGTTTTCCAAAATAGCTGGCATAATGAATGCAGCACTTTGACAGCATCATCTTTCAGGATTTTAAATTGCTCAACTGGAATTCGATCGCCTCCAGTATCTTTGTTGGTAGTGATGCTTCCTAAGGCCCACTTGACTTCACATTCCAGGATGTCTGGCTCTAGGTGAGTGATCACCCCATTGTGATTATCTGAGTCGTGAAGATCTTTTTTGTACAGTTCTTCTGTGTATTCTTGCCACCTCTTCTTAATATCTTCTGCTTCTGTTAGGTCCATATCATTTCTGTCCTTTACTGAGCCCATCTTTGCATGAAATTGTCCCTTTGTATCTCTAACTTTCTGGGAGAGATCTCTAGTTTTTCCCATTCTGTTGTTTTCCTCTATTTCTTTGCATTAATATCTGAGGAAGGCTTTCTTATCTCTCCTTGCTATTCCTTGGAACTCTGCATTCAAATGCTTATATCTTTCCTTTTCTCCTTTGCTTTTCACTTCCCTTCTTTTCACAGGTATTTGTAAGACCTCCTCAGATAGCCATTTTGCTTTTTTGCATTTCTTTTTTTGGGGGGTGGTCTTGATTCCTGTCTCCTGTAGAATGTCATGAACCTCCATCTATAGTTCATCAGGCACTCTGTCTATCAGATCTAATCCCTTAAGTTTATTTCTCACTTCCACTGTATAGTCATAAGGTATTTGATTTAAGTCTTACATGAATCTTCTAGTGGTTTCCTCCACTTTCTTCAATTTCAGTCTGAATTTGGCAATAAGGAGTTCCTGATCCGATCCACAGTCAGCTCCCAGTCTTGTTTTTGTTTACAGTATAGAGCTTCTCCATCTTCGGCTGCAAAGAATATAATCAGTCTGATTTTGGTGTTGACTATCTGGTGATGTCCATGTGTAGTCTTCTCTTGTATTGTTGGAAGAGGGTGTTTGCTATGACCAGTTCGTTCTCTTGGCAGAACTCTATTAGCCTTTGCTCCACTTCATTCTGTACTTCAAGGCCAAATTTTCATGTTACTGCAGGTGTTTCTTGACTTCCTACTTTTGCATTACAGTCCCCTATAATGAAAAAGACATCTTTTTTGGGTGTTAGTTCTAGACGGTCTTGTAGGTCTTCATAGAACTGTCCAACTTCAGCTTCTTTGGAATTACTGGTCGGAGCATAGACTTGGTTTACTGTGATATTGAATGGTTTGCCTTGAAAACGAACAGAGACCATTCTGTCGTTTTTGAGATTGCATTGAAGTACTGCATTTTGGACTCTTTTGTTTACTATGATGGCTAATTCATTTCTTCCAAGGAATTCCTGCCCACAGTAGTAGATATAATGGTCATCTGAGTTAAATCCATCCATTCCAGTCCATCTAGTTCACTGATTCCTAGAATGTTGATGTTCACTCTTGTCATCTCCTGTTTGACCACTTCCAATTTGCCTTGATTCATGGACCTAATATTCCAGGTTCCTATGCAATATTGCTCTTACAGCATCAAAGCTTGCTTCTATTTCACCAGTCCCATTCACAACTGAGTATTGTTTTTGTTTGGCTCCCTCCCTTCATTATTTGTGGAGTTATTTCTCCACTGATATCCAGTAGCATATTGGGCACCTACCAACCTGATAGCTCAAACAGTAAAGCGTCTGCCTACAAGGCAGGAGATCCGGGTTTGATTCCTGGGTGGAGAAGATCCCCTGGAGAAGCAAATGGCAACCCACTCCAGTACTCTTCCCTGGAAAATTCCATGGACTGAGGAGTCTGGTAGGCTACAGTCTATGGGGTTGCAAAGAGTCAAACACGACTGAGCGACTTCACTTCACCTACCTGGGGAGTTTATCTTTCAGTGTCCTATCTGTTTGCCTTTTCATACTGTTCATGGTGTTCTCAAGGCAAGAATACTAAAGTGGTTTGCTGTTCCCTTTTCCAGTGGACCACATTCTGTCAGACCTCTCCATCATTACCCGTCTGTCTTGGGTGGCCCCATATGGCATGACTGAGTTTCACTGAGTTAGACAAGGCTGTGGTCCATGTGATCAGATTGGCTAGTTGTCTGTGATTGTAGTTTCAGTCTGTCTGCCCTCTGATCCCCTTTCTCAGTGACTACCGTCTTACTTGGGTTTCATTTACCTTGGACATGGGGTCTCTCTTCACAGCTGTTCCAGCAAAGCCAGCCGCGTCTCCTTACCTCAGACACGGAGTAGCTCCTCTGGGCCACCGCCCCTGACCTCTGGCGTGGGGTAACTGTTAGTAATATTTAAATAACAGCATTATAAATTTTAAGTTAACAAATAAATGAAAACCTAGATAATATATAATATAAAATATATTTTTAAAACACATAATTACTATGACAACATAGTAGTTTTTGTTGCAAATTTGATTCAGTACTAATACAAGAAAATCATACCAAGGGTAGGTAATCAGTGCAAAGATAGCCTAGGAATTCTCTGACACCAAATTTTTATATTATGTTAGTATACAAATAATTATAATTCAAATATTTATATAAGTAACTGTGATAAAATTAAATTATACAGGAGAAAAGAGGGGGAATTTTTGCTTCTCAGCTGTAACTAGGTACACATTCAGGAAAGACATACTATTGGATTAGAGTTTGAAAAATGAGTGTGATTAGGGTAGAAATTTCAATTAGGAGAGTGGCATGGAAAATACTCAGGTTACACTGGTAAGACTCTCTCTCTATATATATATATATTTTTTCTCATATATATATATGAAATATATATTTTTTCATATATATATATGAAAATCTGTTCAGGTGAACTGAATGGAGACAAATAAACCAAGGGATAATTCAAAGCTTTTGTCAGAGATGGTGAGTGACTAAGGCATTAAAATTCAGGAAAGGAAAGATATATATGGAATGTAGAAAGAGTACTGATGATCCTGCATGCAGGGCATCAAAGGAGACACAGATGTAAAGAACAGACTTTGGGACTTAGTTGAAGAAGGCAAGGGTGGGATGATTTGAGAGGATAGCATTGAAACATGTACATTACCACATGTAAAATATATGACCAGTGCAAATTCAATGCATGAAGCAGGGCACTCAAAGTCAGTGCTCTGGGATAACCCAGAAGGATACAGGGGGAGGGAGACAGGAGGGAGTGTCAGGATGGGGGTACACAAGTATATCTGTGACTGATTCATGTTGATGTAATGCAAAAACTATCATATTATTTTAATTATTCTCCAATTAAATAAATAAATTGAAAAAAATTTTTTTCAAATGTAAAAAAATTTAAGGAAAAATTTATAAATATATATCCAACTTCAGTTCAGTTCAGTCTCTCAGTCGTACCCGACTCTGCGACCCCATGAATCGCAGCAGGTCAGGCCTCCCTGTCCATCACCAACTCCCAGAGTTCACTCAAATGTCCATCGAGTCAGTGATGCCATCCAGCCATCTTATCCTCTGTCATCCCCTTCTCCTCCTGCCCCCAATCCCTCCCAGCATGAGGGTCTTCTCCAATGAGTCAACTCTTCTCATGAGTTGGCCAAAGTATTGGAGTTTCAGCTTTAGCATCAGTCCTTCCAAATAACACCTAGGACTGATCTCCTTTAGAAGGGACTGGTTAGACCTCCTTGCAGTCTAAGGGACTCTTAAGAGTCTTCTCCAACAATACAGTTCAAAAGCATCAATTCTTCAGTGCCCAGCTTTCTTCACAGTCCAACTCTCACATCCATACATGACCACTGGAAAAACCATAGCCTTGACTAGACAGAGCTTTGTTGGCAAAGTAATATCTCTGCTTTTTAATATGCTGTCTAGGTTGGTCATAACTTTCCTTCCAAGGATAATTGTCTTTTAATTTCATGGTTGCAGTCACCATCTGCAGTGATTTTGGAGCCCCCCAAAAAATAAAGTCTGGCACTGTTTCTGCTATTTCCCCATCTAATTCCCATGAAGTGATGGGACCAAATGCCATGATCTTCATTTTCTGAATGTTGAGGTTTAAGCCAACTTTTTCACTCTCCTCTTTCACTTTCATCAAGAGGCTTTTAGTTCCTCTTCACTTTCTGCCATAAGGGTGGTGTCATCTGCATATCTGAGGTTATTGATATTTGTCCTGGCAATCTTGATTCCAGCCTCTGCTTCTTCCAGCCCAGGATTTCTCATGATGTACTCTGCATATAAGTTAAATAAGCAGGGTGACAATATACAGCCTTGACATACTCCTTTTCCTATTTGTAACCAGTCTGCTGTTCCATGTCCAGTTCTAACTGTTGCTTCCTGACCTGGATACAAATTTCTCAAGAGGCAGGTCAGGTGGTCTGGTATTCCCATCTCTTTCAGAATTTTCCATAGTTTATTTAAGGGAAAATTTATAAATATATATCCAACTTCAGTTCAGTTCAGTCTGTCAGTCATACCCGACTCTTTGCGACCCCATCAATCACAGCAGGCCAGGCCTCCCTGTCCATCACCAACTCCCAGAGTTCACTCAAATGTCCATCGAGTCACACTGTGTGTGATCCACACAGTCAAAGGCTTTGGCATAGTCAATGAAGCAGAAATAGATGTTTTTCTGGAACTCTCTTGCTTTTTCAATGATCCAGCGGGTGTTGGCAATTTGACGTCTGGTTCCTCTACCTTTTCTTAAACCAGCTTCAACATCTGGAAGTTCATTGTTCACGTATTGCTGAAGCCTGGCTTGGAGAATTTTGAGCATTGCTTTACTAGCGTGTGAGATGAGTGTAATTGTGTGGTAGTTTGAGCATTCTTTGGCATTGCCTTTCTTAGGGATTGCAGTGAAAACTGACCTTTTTCAGTCCTGTGGCCACTGCTGAGTTTTCAAATTTGCTGGCATATTGAGTGGAGCACTTTCACAGCATCATCTTTCAGGATTAGAAATTGCTCAACTGGAATTCCATCACCTCCACTATCTTTGTTCGTAGTGATGCTTTCTAAGGCCCACTTGACTTCACATTCCAGGATGTCTTGCTCTAGGTGAGTGATCACACCATCATGATTATCTGGGTCGTGAAGATCTTTTTTGTAGTTCTTCTGTGTATTTTTACCACCTCTTATTAATATCTTTTTCTTCTCTTAGGTTCATACCATTTCTCTCCTTTATCGAGCCCATCTTTGCTTGAAATGTCCCCTTGGTATCTCTAATTTTCTTGAAGAAATCTCTTGTCTTTCCCTTTCTGTTGTTTTCCTCTATTTCTTTGCATTAATCGCTGAGAAAGGCTTTCTTATCTCTTCTTGCTATTCTTTGGAACTCTGCATTCAGATGCTTATATCTTTCCTTTTCTCCTTTGCCTTTCACTTTTCTTCTTTTCACAGCTATTTGTAAGGCCTCCTCAGACAGCCATTTTGCTTTTTTGTATTTCTTTTCCATGGGGATGGTCTTGATCCCTGTCTTCTGTACAATGTCATAAACCTCCGTCCATAGTTCATCAGGCACTCTATCTATCAGATCTAGTCCCTTAAATCTATTTCTCACTTCCACTGTATAATCATAAGGGATTTGATTTAGGTCATACCTGAATGGTTTAGTGGTTTTCCCTACTTTCTTCAATTTAAGTCTGAATTTGGCAATAAGGAGCTCATGATTTGAGCCACAGTCACCTCCTGGTCTTGTTTTTGCTGACTGTATAGAACTTCTCCATCTTTGGCTGTAAAGAATATAATCATTCTGATTTCAGTGTTGACCATCTGGTGATGTCCATGTGTAGAATCTTCTCTTGTTTTGTTGGAAGTGTGTATTTGCTATGACCAGTGTGTTCTCTTGGAAAAATTCTAAATGGGAATACCAGACCACCTTACCTGCCTCTTGAGAAACCTATATGCAGGTCAGGAAGCAACATTTAGAACTGGACATGGAACAAGAGACTGGTTCCAAATAGGAAAAGGAGTATGTCAAGGCTGTATATTGGCAGCCCGCTTATTTCACTTATATTCAGAGTACATCATGAGAAACTCTGGGCTGGAAGAAGCACAATCTGGAATCAAGATTGCCGGGAGAAAAATCAATAAGCTCAGATATGCAGATGACACCACCCTTATGACAGAAAGTGAAGAGGAACTAAAAGGCCTCTTGATGAAAGTTAAAGAGGAGAGTGAAAAAGTTGACCTAAAGCTCAACATTCAGAAAATGAAGACCATGGCATCTGGTCCCATCACTTCATTGGAAATAGATGGGGAAACAGTGGAAACAGTGTCAGACTTTATTTTGGGGAGGCTCCAAAATCACTGCAGATGGTGACTGCAGCCTTGAAATTAAAAGGCACTTAATTCTTAGAAGAAAAGTTATGGCCAATCTAGATAGCATATTGAAATGCAGAGATATTACTTTGCCAACAAAGGTCCATCTAGAGAAGGCTGTTTTTTCCAGTGATCATGTATGGATTCGAGAGTTGGACTGTGAAAAATGCTGAGCACAAAAGAATTGATGCTTTTGAACTGTGATGTTGGAGAATACTCTTGAGAGTCCCTTGGCCTGCAAGGAGATCCAACCAGTCCATCGTAAAGGAGATCAGCCCTGGGTGTTCTTTGGAAGGAATGATGCTAAAGCTGAAACACAGTACTTTGGCCACTTCCTGCAAAGAGTTGACTCGTTGGAAAAGACTCTGATCCTGGGACGGATTGGGGGCAGGAGGAGAAGGGGACAACAGAGGATGAGATGGCTGGATGGCATCACCGACTCAATAGACATGAATTTGAGTAACTCTGGGAGATGGTGATGGACAGGGTGGCCTGACATGCTGCTTTCCATGGGGTCGCAAATAGTCAGACACGACTGAGCGACTGAACTGAAGGCAGTTCTATTTCAAGTTTTTAAGGAATCTTCACACTGTTCTCCATAGTGTCTGTACTAGTTTGCTTTCCCAGCAACAGTGTAAGAGGGTTCCCTTTTCTCCACACCCTCTCCAGCATTTACTGGTCTTTTCCTAATCCAGTCTTCCCCAAAGCTCTCTTTTCAGTGCATGATTTTACACAATATAATGCATTTCATAAAAGTATATATAATAATTTTAGCAGAATGTTAAAGAGCCAAATGTGAATGAATTACAATTCAGTGCAAGAAACATAAACCATCTGAGGTAACTTAAACATAAGTGATTTAAGAATTGGTGTGTATAAAAATGTTGGAAATTTGAAGGAAAACACTAGAATGTGATTCCAGGAAAGACACCAGATCAATACCACATTGAATTAGATGACAGTATATCTCTTAGAACACCATGAAATTATACTCAAATGCAACCTTGCCTATGCTATGGCTATAGCTTCCTGTCATCACCTGGGGAGCTAGAGAATGGGCACCCATATCAGTCACCCAGAGTAAAAAAAATCTATATTGGAAAGTCAAGAAGACATCATCAGCACCAAATTATTTCTAGTCATTAACAACATTGGAATCCAGAAATTACAATGTTTTTGCAAAGAACTCTCATTTGTATAACTATTCTTGTCACCAGAAAGAAATAAAAAAGCAACAAAATGTTTTTTGCCTTCTATCTCTCCTTTGAGTTGCATGTGAGTGCAACTGTTATCAGAATCTAGCACCAGCCAGAAAACCAGAAGTGGGGATACCTATGATATATAGCCTTTATATAACCATCTCCTCAAACTAAAAGGAAGAGAATGAAAGCTGAAGTAGACAAATCATAACATGCTTCACAGTATGTAATATTTGGACATGTCTATACTAAAAGGAAAACCAGAATAATCAGATGCGTGAATCTGCTCATAGTATGTTTGCATTTGAGTGATATCCAAAAATAGAAGCCATTTGGTCTAATGCATGGTCTTGCAAGTAAATAGGATCCTAATTAGAAATGTTGTGTCAATAAATACCTACGCTATAAAATGAGAGAGAATGCTTGAAAGAAATATAATTCCAATGCTGACCTTCCATCAAACAAACATGTACTAAAGTATAATTCATCTGTTAGCAGTGGTGGAACAAGGGTAAAGTGACAGAGTTGTTTGCTTTGCAAGTAGGTAGTAAATATGTGCATTGTTTTATTATGGCCTTTAAATTATAACAAGAGAAGCCCCCAAAGTGTGTTCTTTTTATTAAGCCTTGTGCTAGCAATTTTTTAAAAAACAGATACAATATAGTTCCCCCAAACTCTTTTCTGGTCTGAGTTCTTAACACTTTTTATATTAAAATTAACGTTACATATATCAACACTGATATTAAATCGTTCATGCTTGTTACCTTAAGTGGTTTCTGTTTCTTCTACTTAACTCATGCACATACTGCTGTTTAGGCATTCTTCTATAATTATTATACATGCTTTTCTGAAGTACCCTGAATTGTGCAAAATTAGATACATATACTTTAAATTAGTGCATTGTGTCACTTTTCTGTTAATAACCTATTGTAGTCTACGTGGAAGTTAATTTGAGAACAGTTACAGTAATCCTCCAATACAGCCTCACATTCAACTACATGTTTTGTGTTTTTTTTTTTTTTTTTTTTTAAGAGCAAGTTTACAATTGTTTGGACCCTTGTCTCCAATACTGTGGGGCTACATATTCCTATATTTAAGCAATAGATTTGAAGAAAAAAAGTGATCATACAGTAACTATAAACATGAAAGAAAAGAACTTGCATTATTTCCATTTTGATATTCTATGTGATCATGAGGAGTATATATTTTTGTTGAAATGCAAAAACCCCAATTTATTTAATCTTTTTATATGCAGTATCTTTATTCTCATATTTTTCACTATGAGCTATTGCCATTAAGTTCCATCATAAATCAGATTAAAGTGAACAGTTTGGATTTCTTTAAACATAACCATGTAGCATGAATTGTTTTATTAGCATTTTTATAATGACTAATTTATATTTGCCTGAAGAAAAGTAATGACATAATGAATATTCTAGATTTCACAGGATATCCAGTGAAGGTTAACTTAGAAATCACCAGTTATGTTACATAATTCCAGTTATGTTACAAATTTCCTTTCTAAACGTATATCTTTGCCTAGGAGGATTTGCAGTTAAGTTCAATACTGATTATTTTGCCAGAGTTTAAATGAGACTAGAGCAAAGTTTAATATATGTATGAGTTTTTAGTTTTCTCAGTGACTGCCCTCCAGTGAGTGTATTTAAAACAAAAAAATTCATCAACATGCGTCCGCCATGGGTGTACACAATACAATATTGTAAAGTAATAAAAAATAATAAAAATAAATAAATAAATAAAACAAAAAAAAGTTTCTACAAATATAAACCACTGAGTATTATAGAATATTTTTATAAGCATATTTTCTAGGATGTCTTCTTATATCTGAAACAATCTGTGCATTTTTTATAAAATAATCTTAACATTTTTCTATCTAAAATAAAATTTATTTCTCATGACCACAAAGTCCTGCCAACTATGCAGACCCAAAATTACATTGGCATACATATGATCTTTGCTACCTCTCAGGGACTAAATAACAATTTTGCTGTTGTTCAGTCACTACATCATGTCTGACTCTTTGCAACTACATGGACTGGAGCATGCCAGACTTCCCTGTTCTTCACTATTTCCCCAGAGTTTGCTCAAGTTCATGCCCATTGAGTCATTGATGCTGTCTAACCATCTCATCGTCTGCTGTCCTCGTCTCCTTTTGCCTTCAATTTTTCCATCATAGAGTCTTTTCCAATGAATCTAAATAATAATAATATTAATAATAATTAGATGCCCCTAAAAACTATGTAGTACTTTGTGATAAACTATGTATTCTGTATTTACTCATAAATCATATTGAAATTTTAAACATGATCTAAGTCATGTTCCCCAGACCTTCGGTTTTTTTTTTTTTTAAATTTATTTAATGTTTTGGAAAATGCAAACTCCTTATGTCTTTGATATAAATGAGAAAAACTGATATGCATCATAATATGTAGAATATGATTGCAAATATAATTATTTCTGAGCAGCTGTAATTGATGGTACTTGGATTCTATTGGTTTAAAAAATGTTCTATTTGTTTTGTTTATGGCTAGATCTTTAAAAAAAATGTTTCTCTATTGTACAATTTTAGCACTACAAATGAATTAGCTTAATTTCTCCTTGGTAATGAAAGGCCTATTCCATACATTTCTTTGCCTAGAAGATACTAGAGAATTCTCCCATCACATTTTTCCTGCCCCTGAACTGGTATTACATCTGTCATGCAATCCAAAACAGTCCTTTTCTTTGTGTAAGTGGCACTATCAAGGATTTATGGCAGCGGCTCCCTTCTGCTAGTGAGAGGAGAATAAGACTTAATATGTTTTAAAGCTGAGTATAAATCAAAGTTGGTGGAAAGCAAACTTGAAAAAATTCCATATGTATGCCTATAAAAACTCCCAAATATTTGTGAGGATTTCTCTTTATACCTTCACCAGATGGTGGTGAGGAGAAATGACAGGAAAGAAAATTACCTTCTATAATTTCAACTGACTTCATAGATCTCATCATTAGTGACAGCTGAGGTAGCTGAGCACTTTTTGATGTGATTCGGAACAGTCAGCTTTCCTGTCTCTGATATATTTTTGTTTTAACACAGATAAGGAACTTTGATCAAGTAGATGGTTGTGTGAGTTTCAATGTCTTAGGCATGTTTCCAAATTCCAGGTCTGTCACATTCTTATTTATAC